>NC_136730.1:20649568-21249568 GCF_936440315.1 Barbus barbus | reverse complement strand
ATACTCTGTATAATTGTGTATGTGACAAATAAAACTCTTGAATCTTGAATCTTGAAAACACGTCACTCACAAGCTACCAGTAGATTGGAGGTAGGTCTCCAAGACATACTTGGCATATTAGCCGTGATGTTATTTTAATTATGCCGTTTCATATTTTAATTATCATTAAACCCGTATTTGATTATCGCGATTTGAAAAAAAAAACACAGTAAATACTGCTCAGCCTTAATCAAAGTTATTAAGAGTCTCACTCATATTCAACATGCAGAGTAGTTTTGTTTTGTGTGAAAACATGACTGAAGGCAGACTGCTGAGGGAAATTATAGGAAAGAATGTGTGATTCAGTTATTTGTATGAATGCATAATAGGACACCGGCTGTCTTCAGAAAAGTTGGCATTTGCTTTCCATCTTCCGTCTGTTTAATGCATAATAAAGCAGTGTTTAGGCAGCACGGCGTTGTTTTACAGAGGTTACCGTTGTAACAGCTCTGTTCTGCTGTTCATAAGTGCCACCTGCTGTCAAACTGTGGATTTACAAATTCATTCAGTCTGTCTGTCATGTTTTTGTTCAGAACAATGCAAAAATTTGACCAAATTTGTGTTGTAAATCTTAACCGGTCGATGGAAAATAGGCTACCTTGTTATCAGAAGTGTTGAGATTTTTAGAATGCACATTAGCTTATGTAGAACTGTTTATGGAGCAGATACAATTTAATTTATCTTTCTGACTCATCCTTTTTATTAAAATAAAAGAGATTTCAAGGCTTGGATTGATACATTAATAGGGCTGCAACTAACAATTATTTTGATAATCCATTAGTTGGCAGATAATTTTTTTTCGATTAATCGGATAAAAAAAAAATAGCCCAATTTTATTTTTTGTATTGTATTGACAAAAAAACATTTCAACATTCTGCCCAATGTTCTTTCATACAAACGTGTCAACCGAATGCTATGAAAACAGTGCTTAATTTATTAGACCACCTGTCATAAAGAGAAAACACAAATATTTTGAGAATCTGTCAAAAAAAATTTAAATCTAAAAATGTTATTGTCATTTATTGGGCTAATAACAAACTAAGTAGGCTAGTATTCACAATAACAAAAATGTCCTCCTATGCCTTTCATAACAGCTTGCATTCTTGCTGGTATTGTTTATGTACTTTTTGACTGTAACTGTAATCTGAAAAAGAAACACTATGAAGTGCTTTTTTTTATAATAGATAACAGCAATAATTATAGCACTAGAAATAGCCAACTACTGTTACTAAAGAGCTTACGCATATTCGAGGACTAACCAATCTAGAAAGCTAAAAAATTATTTTGGTAATCACCAATACTGTTAGTTTAGAGCAGCAGTGGCTGCTCTAAACTAACTATATAGTGAATATAGTTGAAATTTCTACATTAAAAATTCAAATAATACAGGGCTCTCAAGTTATAGCTAAAGTTTGGAGTGAGATTAGGGAAGGGGCCACACAAAGGGGAAGAGCAACTCAAATATTTGCAGCACCCAAGTTTTTGCTAGCAGTTAAATTTTACCTGTTGTTCATAATTGACCTGCACAAATATAAATTATAACATCTGGTAAATTTAATGAAAGAAAAAAAAGAGAGACAGACAGAGACAGGGAGGGTACACATTTCAGCTTATGTTTCTTTTTTTATGTTGTAAATGTTTGTTGCACATTTTAATGCATGATGACAGGGGTAGAGTTCAACAACGTCGTTTTAGGGCTGGGCGGTATATCGAGTTTGTACAATACTGTATGAAGCAATACCGTTAATATCGAGTTTGATACGAGCGTGTCTGAAAAAAATATCTATAGGGAGCACACAGACTGAACTGCAGCGGAGAAAGTGTATAATACACTTTGTTCTAAACATGTGACAAGCTTTATATAAAGGGCTTTAAAAAAAAACTCGTAAGATATAGTAGCCTATAGTTTATAGTTTCAGTTTAAAGCGGCTCGCCGTCAGATGCTCTGACTGAAAGGCTGCGTGTGCCGCTGACAGAGACGCGCTGGTTTGAGCTATGTGCTCTTTTCCTTAATGCATAACTTACATTTCACAGGTATATTCCTCATCTGTAGATGTTAGAAAGCCATGGAAATATTTCCATTTTGCTGTCAGAAGTGCATGAGCTTTTGCTTTGCGATTCTCCGCTAAACTTCACAGACTTCGTTTAGAACAAGCGCCGCCACGCGCATGCGCTGCAAACAGAGCGAATTGAAACCTATAAGGTAGTGTATTTGTATGATAGCACTAACTGTAAAGTGACTGTAGCCTAATGGGGTAATTCGAAACAGCCTTTTTACTCAATTAGTCTGTGCTTTTTTTTTTTTACTTTCATTTTTAGTTCAGTAAATTTAACTTCTGCTTTAAAAGCATTGGTTTTGCTTTTAGATTACGATGTTAGAATGTAATGTGATTTGTAACCCTTTTTTGCACATAATATGCCTACATGCTTACATTCACTTTATTTGTTTAATCCAAATACAAAATACCTAGATATATACTGTATACTGCAAATCAGCCAAAAAATAGAGATATGAATTTTTGCTCATATCGCCCAGCCCTATGTCGTTTGCACCGCGCTCCTCCATTACTTTATCTTTTTATTTTGGTGCGTCAATCTGTTAAGTTACTTTATACAAGAAATTATGATGACACACTGAGGAAGGCTTGGTAGCCGAAACGTTTGTGTCTTTTCCCCATTGGTGATGTTCGTTAAATAAAACTGAGGAGAAGGGGTAGAGGACTCCCACATAAAGCACTGTCATGATAGATAATTCTATCCAGAGTCAAACTGTTCCTAGTTTTGGCTTTGTTCAAGCCCACCATGGAAAACACACTGCATCTGAATTTGAGTGGGGAAGCCTCAGCGCTTTATTATGGGAGCCCCCTACCCCTGTCATTAAGGCATCAAAATGTGCAACAAACACACCAGAAAAATAAAACAAAAACATAAGCTCACACAAACACAAACACACACACACACACACACACACACACACACACAGCTTGACATTACATGCTCAGGACAAGTTCTGTAATCCTACTGTGTGTGTACAGTATGTACATTGATCACTGCTGTTCAGTTGGCATGTTTGGAGCCAATTTGTTTGTTTTTTGTTTGTTTTTTTTGTTTTTTTTACTTTTTTAAATATGTGAAACAATTTATTTTATTTGGAAGAATTTGTCTGTCTTTTAACATATTTACCAACTGTTATAACATCTCTAGTACTCTTCTAAAGCCAAAGCTAAGTTAAAGCTTCTGGTTGCAAATCAGTTGGAGAGTTTTTTTTTTTTGGACTATCAATAATACTTTAGCACGAATTTGACTATATTCCCCAACATCAGCTCTCACTAGCTCTCACTTTTCACAGGCAAGTGATTTCAGCCAAGAATCTTAAAATAAAACAAATTAAGGGGTTACCTACAGCATTCATCAAATCTTTCTCTTCCAACGTAGACTCCATGTGCGTGCATCCATGTTGCTTAGTAATGAACGCGTTTGCGGCAGAATTGCGTAGCTCCTTCTCATAGGTCACTTCAATGCTGCGGTGACGTTACCGTATGGGAACACCCTTTGGTGTGACGAATGTCTGAAGCCCTGTACCATCCCGCCAATCCTACTGGTCAAATAGCGCTTGGCAACGCCTTAAGTATGCGCAAGCATAGTATACCTGCGTGCTGCGCGCTATTTCACTCAGATTTCATTTCAGTTCGTAGCGATAATTTTCTTCTCAAGCAGTGTCCAGCAGTCCAAGCAGTGTTTCTTCTTCGCCCCCGTGTCCAACCCCCGCCGTGTCGCTTTTGCACTTCGTGGAGCCTGTTGTTTTCGCCGACAAGGATCTACGGCCTGCCCCGGAGGCCTACGGTGCAATCTCCTTCGGCTACAGGCTGTATGATGATGACGTTTTGTCCACTGCAGCCTCGGAGTCGGAGGACTTACTGGCCGACACATGCAGATCTCCCCCTCCTGGTGGACAGGAGAGACGCAGCTCCCTGTCCTGCAGCGAGCTGTTGGACGTGGTCACTCGCGCGGTGGATAAACTGGGGTTAGATTGGGAGGCAGACACGGCCCAGGCCCAGTCTTATCCACCTGCTCGCCAAAGCCAGCGGAAAAGACTAGACCTGAGCTCGACGGCGAAAACCTCTCATCCTCAGCCTCCTAATAGCAGTTCCTGATCAGCTGTTCATCGGGGACTGTGCCCTCCACTAGAGAGCGCTGTTGGACCGCTAAAGTGTATCCGACCCTCTCACTGCAGTCCCCAGGCTCAAACATTGATTGTCTCGCCGCAGAACGGGCCTCGAGCAGCATTAGAGCGAGCCACCACTCCGAGCGCCCCCTCAGACAATCTGTGCGCTTCAGCCTTCAGGGTTCAGGGGGTGGCCCAAGGGTCTGACAAGGACGGCCCGTTTATGACAGCCCACAAAGCTGCCGCTTCATTGCTAGCAGCGGGGCCCGATATGCATCCTGTTGGAATGAATCCTGCCGTAAACACGCTTCAGGACCCTATACAACGAGAAACAGCGACCTTAACACATGCAGTTCTCGTTCTTACGGATGCCGCGAGTTTTCCGTGCTCAAATTCTAACACTTGTGGACACATCACAGCCGCAGACAGACATCTTGAGGCTATTAAAGGATTCTCGAGCCGTGTGGGAACGCCTGCCCGACATTTCGCAATTGGTATTACACACAATTCGTTTCGGATACACCATTCAGTTTTGAAAAGGCCCGCCTCCTTTCCGTGGGAAACCACAGTGCTGCGACAAGAGGTGTCATCTCTCTCTGCTGAGGAAAGGGGCTATAGAAGAAGTACACCCCTCTCAGACAGAGTCAGCCGATATTTTGTTGTGCCCAAAAGAGATGGCGGCTTACGACCAATATTGGATTTACGCCGTTTGAATCTTGCACTCAGAACGAGCAAATTCAAGATGTTGACAATAAAATCTATTCTGTCTCAGATTCAACCAAACGCCTGGTTTGTCACGATCGACCTGAAGGATGCATATTTTCATATTCAGATCATCAAGAGACACAGGAAGTTCCTCAGATTCGCTTTAGAGGGCAAAGCATATCAATACCGTGTTCTTCCTTTTGGGTTAGCCCTGGCTCCACGAACCTTCACGAAATGCATGTACGCAGTTCTGGCCCCATTGCAGCCAAAGGATTTCTTCCCGTTGTCATCCGCATCGAACGATTTCGGTGACACGGAGGTGTGTTCTCACGTTAAAGACCTGGACATCGTCCAAGTTTCTCCGAGAAGGAGTTCGATTGGGGGCCTGTTTTCGCCGCGAGACTGTCACAACGGAGGCGTCATTGACAGGTTGGGGGGCTGTTTGTCAAGGACGCCCAGCCCACGGAACATGGACGGAGGCACAGCGAGTGTGGCACATAAACAGATTGGTTAGCGGTCTTTCTAGCGCTCCAACATTTTTCAAGACTGCTGAACGGCCATCATGGGTTAGTCAGGACAGACAACACAACACAACGGTTGTGTCTTATTTGAATCACCAAGGAGGATTACGCTCTCACCCCCTATGCAGGCTGGCGAGGAATGTCCTTCTGTGGACTCAGGACAGGTTTCTGTCGATCCGAGAGGTTCATGTTCCGGGGTACCTGAACTTCGGAGCGGACATGCTCTCGAGACAGAGCCTGGAGGGAGGGGAATGGAGGCTGCACCCTCAAACGGTGAGCTGCATATGGCGAGTGTTTGGAGAAGCGGAAGTGGACTTATTTGTGTTGAGCACGACTACGCATTGCCCGCTATGGTTCTCCCTATCGCCCCTGGGACTATACGCTCTAGCCCACGAATGGCCCAGAACTAGTTTGTATGCCTTTCCTCCGATCCGGCTAATTCCAGCGGTGCTATTCAGAATACGGTCGGACAGTGTGGAGCAACTGCTGCTGGTAGCTCCATGGTGGCCCACTCAACCGTGGTTTGCGGAACTGATCGGTCTGTTAGCGAGCGGTCCGTGGGAGATTCCCCTCAGACAGGACACGCTGTCGCAAGCACGGGGAATGATCCGGCACCCACGGCCAGATTTATGGAAACTGTGGGTGTGGCCTCTGAGTGGAATAAGTTAATATTTCCCGGTCTTTCAGCGGAGGCTACCGAGACTATAACTAATTTCAGAGCGGTTTCTACGAGACGTTTATATGCCTTCAAAAGGAAACTGTTTTCTACTTGGTGTAGGAGTCGTGATATGGATCCAGCTTACTGCCCCATCGCTTCAGTACTGGAGTTTCTTCAAAGTCGTTTTTCAGAGGGCGTAACGCCAGTCACTCTTAACCTGTTAACCTTCGCCCCCCATTTTGGGCCTCACGGGTGAAAATAACCAACCTAAATTAAAACGGTAACAGTTCCTGACAAAGTGTGCTACACAAACAAATTCGGTATCTTTGGAAAGAAGACACTCTAGGCTTTACTATCCATCATCCAGAGTTGATAATGTTCAAAAAGATAAAAAGTTTCCTTGACGTGCCTTGAAAAATATTTTTCCACACTGAATATTTTTTTATTTCATATACAAATACATGAAATAAGTCCTGGAGCAATCCAGAAAAGTAATGGATTGAAAGCCACGTGTCTCATGAGTTTATATTTCAAATTTGAAGAAGATACCATGAAAAATTAGATTCCTGCAATATTTTTTCTGAAACTATTTATAGTCCTCCCACCCCCCTGTTTTAGGAAAAATAACCACCAAATGGATTGCAGAATTATACAAACTATTTTATTCATTATACATATTCCTGCATAGTTTTTCAATTATAAAATAATAGACAGAATTTTAGACATCATATAAATGATTTATTTGAGCACTAAAAAATACAAAAATAATTGAGATTGAGTAATAAAAAAGGAAAAAAATAGAAAAAAATGCTTTGTATATAGTATGTATATATTCTGATTGCCAGACATAAACTGGCAGACATGGTCATACAGTCAGTAATCACACGCTGATGTGCGTCCATACAGATGATAATCAAACAGATGGGCCATATAATCAATAATAGCTGATCATTGAATCACAATGATAGCCGTCATAGAGTCGGTAATAAACACACTGATGTGTTAAACACATAAACACGCTCTATGTTGATTGTACAGCCCAATTGCGTGAGTCCGACCAGCTGTTCGTCTGTTTTGGGAATAAAAATAAAGGTTTTGCTGTCACAAATCAACGCATCTGGTGAGCTCCATGCCCAAGAAGGTTAAGGCAGTGCTGGAAAATAATAGTGGCAACACAAAATATTGACACTTTGGGCCCAATTTGGACATTTTCACTTAGGGTTGTATTCACTTTTGTGGCCAGCAGTTTAGATTAATGGCTGTGTGTTGAGTTATTTTGAGGGGACAGCAAATGTACACTGTTATACAAGCTGTACACTCACTACTTTACATTGTAGCAAAGTGTCATTTCTTGACACATGAAAAGATATAATAAAATATTTACAAAAATGTGAGGGGTGTACTCACTTCTGTGAGAGACCTGTACATTCTCTGGTAACCACCACAAGTACAGTTAACATTTGCTAGTTGCTTTGATTACGGTGTACCTGCAAAGAACATTTCATGAAGCTCTTTAATTTAAATGCAACCTAGGCTGCCAAACAATGGCAAGAGCTCTGATGAGCATTCAGCCCCATTGATTTTGTTGTAATGATGGCTGCATGGGAAGTTCCTTGTTGTCATTGTACATTTGTAAATGGCTGTCTTTTGTCAGAGGCTAGCAGTATCATCTGTGTATTCCAGGGTGGTCAGAATAACAGCGTTTCACCCCATGCTGTTCTGGGATTATTGAAGAGCTTCTCATACTGATTATTATTATTAGAGAACCTTTTTAGTTTTTTGCACCTGACAAATTTGTTTGATGTTGCTCCATTTTTCTGTAGGGACTATTTCAGACTGCCTTGTAATGCCAGAACAGGTTTGGATTTGACAGTCCTGGTTTTGGTTTGAAGCGGAGCTCCTTCCTTATGAGAAAGAAACCAGACCATGCTGCACACCAGCAGGTGATCAGTGTAACCAGCTGTCCTCTGTTCGCTGTGTGTGAGTGATCTGTAATAGCTTGATGATGATTGGACTGAGCTTGGACATCCCCATGTCTCTTTGTGGTGCAAAAAAGAGTTGGTGGAAAACCATTGGCAGGGAAAAGGCATAAGAAGCATCCAAACGTTTACTGCATATGATACTCGAATTATGCCATTGTGGAACATGACGACTGGCAACTTTTTGTCTGGGCTTATAACCTTATGCATTATTGAGCCACTCAAAGCCATGAGTAAAAAAGCAAATGCAGTACCCACTTATTTACTATAACAATATAACAAATTATTCCATAAATGAGTAACATAGAGATTAACAAATATTACAAAAATAGGAAAAAAGTTGTATCTTAAATATTTCTGTATTTCATTTTCTAGAACATATAATCAACTGGAACTTATAAATAAAAGATAAAGCAAAATAGTTTTCTTCTTCCACAGGATCTTAGGGCACACCCCAGATCTGGATGAAGAAACAATTGATGATGCTTTCTTCCGTGCATTTAAAGTCTGGAGTGATGTCACACCTCTGAAATTCAACAGGATCATGGATGGAGAAGCTGACATCATGATTAACTTTGGCCGAAATGGTATTCAAGAAAACCTTTTGTCTATGTCTTTCTATAAAATGTTTTTATGTAAGTTTCTGAACTATTGTGGTGTAAATGTACAAACCTCCAGATCTAACTATTAAGTCACATACTAACCACAGTCACTCCGGAAAATCCTTCGTATAAAGCTTCCTGCACCAGAGATTGATTTTCATTGTGGTCTTCTTTGGAAATACCATCATGAGTTCACAAGGCAATTACAAAAAAATACAGTATTGTCACAGTGTAAATCTTTCCTGAGCATGCTGTGGATTGAAAAAGTGTGGACAAAAGCTACAAAAAATGAACCTATACTTGAGACCTATGTTTAAACTATGCGATTATACCCAACACACTAACCCTGGTATGTTGGATTACAACAAATTTTTGAGTTAAATGTGTTCTATTTGTTATAGAACATGGTGATGGTTACCCATTTGATGGGAAGGATGGTCTTCTGGCTCATGCATTTGCTCCTGGAGCTGGTATTGGAGGAGATTCTCACTTTGATGATGATGAGCTGTGGACATTGGGAGAGGGACAAGGTACATTAGTTGTCTTGTTTCTGGTCACTTGTTACCTCTTTAAATTCAAGTTTTTGTTTTTTTTTACAATTGAAATTTTATGATTTCACATTTGTTTATCAAATGTGATGCAGTGATTTCTTTCTCTCTCTCCCTCTTGATTTAGTGGTAAAGGTGAAGTATGGCAATGCAGAAGGGGAGTTCTGTAAGTTTCCATTCTTGTTCATGGGTAAAGAATACACCAGCTGCACCTCTCAGGGTCGAGATGATGGGTTCCTATGGTGCTCTACCACATACAACTTTGATGAAGATGGAAAGTATGGCTTCTGTCCTCATGAGCGTGAGTAACCTTTGTGCTAAGTTTTAGAGTAAAATTTGATACTGTTCCCATCCAAACTGGTGCAAAGTCTCAGACTTAATTTGGGGAAGAAATGTGTGTGACACATCAAGACTGTAATAATGTCATAATCACTGACTCACTGAGTTTTGTTCATTCCTGTGTTGCAGTCCTGTTCACATTGGGTGGAAATGCAGATGGAGCTCCTTGTAAGTTCCCCTTCACATTTCAGGGGGATAAATATGATGGTTGCACCACCTCAGGCCGGGATGATGGGTACCGTTGGTGTGCCACTACCGAAGATTATGACCGTGACAAGACTTATGGATTCTGTCCTGAGACAGGTCAGTCTATAAGTAATAAGTCTCAATCCAGAGCAATATTTATTTAGATTTCTTAGAAAACCAAATCTAAGTATAACTTATACAACAGTGCTTCTCAAAGTCTGGACTCCGGTCCGGATCCGGACCCGTAGGGAATTCAATCCGGACCCGCTTCTATTTCATATTTCAAGAATACTAATTATATTTCCTACTTTGATAAATGCACGTTATGTAAATCTTTTGTTTATTTATTCTTATTTTTTTATGTCTTTTTGGAGAAGGTCCAAAATTGCAGGCGAGATATTGAAACTTTTCCTTCATGACATTTGTTATCATCATGACATCCAGTGAGCGTATGACGTTTGACGTAATCGGGCGACATTTCACCGCTAATATTTTTTTTTTGTTTGTTTTGTTTTGCTATCACTTATATTATGGCAATTTGTCTTATAGCAGTGCCCAGTGTATACATTTATTTGTGGCGGCTTGTCACAATATCAAAACTGACCGCTACAAATAGATTTTCCAAAAGGCTTATACTTCGTTGAATAAACTGAGCACTGCGCGTTTCAAAAATAAATGCTGCGCGGGTGTTTTTATATGAATGTATCTTTTAAAAGAACCGTCCGTTTTCTTCAGAAAAGCTTTGATGCCAATTTTCATTTGGTCTTTCCTGTAATGGCTGATAAAGTAGCGCTTATTTGATTACAGTCGTTACCGGGGAAACGGCTATATATCACGCTCCAACAGCGCCTCCTGCTGGCAGAGAATCAACTTGCATTTGCTAGTCTGCGGGAAACACTGTCTGTCAGCAAACATAAACAAAAAAGCATGCTTCAGAACTGTTTTGAGAAGGTGCTTAAGTTTTGAGCCATGTATTATTACTATGAATTAGGCTACTACTACTACTCTTACTATCTTGTGCCCTGCAATAACCATTTACGCAAACTCTCTTTTGATATAAAAGGAAAAAAAGAGAAAATCGGCCCAAAAATTCAGCATCATGTATCGGCCATAGGCTGCCCTGATTTCTAAATATCGGCATTGGCCAGAGAAAAAAACATTATAGGTCGACTTCTACTGCTGACACTTCAATTAATTGTTTTGCCACTTTTGCACTTGTTATTAAAGTATTTTGAATGCAAAGGGAACCTTTTTTTTTTAAATGAGTGTTTATTTGTTATATGTTATGTATGTTTATTAAAAACAAGTTTTGTAATAACCAATTGTTCCGGACCTTTGACACTGATGAAAATTCAGATTTGGACCTTTGAATGTAGACTTTGAGAACCCCTGTTATACAACCATTCAAATGTTTGGTTAGTAATTCAAAAGTTTGTCTATAAGAAATTAATACTTCATTAATCATGCATTAAATTGATCAAAAGCAATTTGTTACAAAAAAGTTTTTAAAAAAATAAATAATTGAAATTATTTTGAACTTTATATTAATCATGTTGTATATTTCTGTTCAATTAAATTCTTCATAATGCATACTCTTCAGTGGTGTGCGGTGGTGTTTTAAAAATGAGGAAGCAGTTTGCACCTCAGTATTGTCGTACAATATAAAACAGTAATAATAAGTATTCATTTTATGTAATGACACCTTTCTAAACACCCAAGGTCACATTACAGCAAGCAAACTAGTAAAACAGTAACAATAAATAAACAAGTCCTGCCAGCATTACATCATAAATACAATAAAGGCTTACAAGAGCAATAATAAGAGCAAGTCATAAGAAAGCCTGGGTAAAAAGATAAGCCTTAAGACGAGATTTAAAAGTATGAAGGCTGTCACTGTTCCGTATATTGGGAGGAGGAGAGTTCCATAGGCGAGGGGCCGCAAAACTAAAAGTTCTTGCTCCCATGGTGCTTAAACGTATACGCGGTGAAACGAGAGCTCGAGTGTGAAGATCTGAGAGTGTAAGAAGGATCATAGATGTGGAGAGAGAAGGTCAGTAAGATACGATGGAGCAAGGTTGTGAAGTGCCTTAAATGTGAGAAGCAAAATTTTTAAATCAATGCCCTACTTTACTGGAAGCCAGTGTAAACATTGGAGAACTGGAGAAATGTGCTCTATTGATGAAGTCCTAGAAAGAACATGTGCTGCTGAGAGTTTATAGAGAAGATTAGAAGGAAGACCAGTAAGGAGAGCATTACAATAGTCGACACGTGAGGTAACCAGTGCATGAATAAGAAATGCAGTATTATTTGTTTGGAGAGAGGGACGGAGGCGATTAATAGTACACAGGTGAAAATACACGGTACGTGTAATATTATTGACATGAGCTTCAAAAGAAAGTGTGCTATCCAGAATGACACCCAAACTCCTAACCTGCTGAGAAGGACAAATTGCATTATTATCAATATCCACAGTAAAGCAATCAGATTTAGTCAAAGTAGATTTTGTACCGATAATTAAGACATCAGTTTTATCACTGTTGAGTTTCAGAAAGTTGGCTGAAAGCCAGTCTTTAATTTCAGCTAAACATCTAGTTAAGGAAGGTGGAGAAAAAGAACTAGAGGGTTTAGAAGACAAATGGATACCATATTTCCTGAGAATATGGCCAAGAGGAAGTAAATAAATGATGAATAAAAGTGGGCCCAAAACAGAACCCTGAGAGACACCAGTAGTAACTGTAGATTATCTTGATTTAAAATTTTTAATTTGAACATACTGAGTGCGACCGGTAAGATAAGACCTAAACTAGGACAGGGGGTGCCAGTGATCCCTATAGAAACTAACCTGTCCAGGAGTATCTTGTGCGAGATCGTATTGTTAATAAACCAGAATCAGCTGCCAATAACAAATCATTAGTAATTTTGACAAGAGCAGTCTCTGTACTATGATGAGGAAGGAAACCGGATTGGAATCGCTCAAGCAATGTATTATTAGAGAGATGGTTGTGACTTCAATTGCAACACATTTTTCCAAGATTTTAGAAATGAATGGCAAATTATAAATTGGTCGATAATTTTCAAAAACTGATGGATCAGTCCCTGATTTTTTTTAAATAGGAGTAATAATAGCAGTTTTAAGAGAGGAAGGTACAGAAACGGAAACAAGAGAAGAGTGAATAATTTGCAATAGTATGCAATAATAACATTTTGTTTTAAAAATTCAAATTATTAAACACCTTATTGGGACAATAAATCCCTCCCTACACCTACCCGAACCCTACCCAATACTTTTAGGTTCAACTTTTAGAATATTCCTTCATTATTATTGGAAATGCATGCCTTTCTGACGTGATATCTGATTTGAAAAGGTAGGGGAGAAAATATTCAGAAAAACGTGGATTTGAACCCCGGTCGATCGCGTCAAAAACGACTTCAACACGTACTACACCATCTGCACCACTGGAGCTATTATTGAAAGATAGTCTTCTGTAATGCTTTGTAATCACACGTTGGCGGAAGTTAGTGTAAATAACCTCTGCCAAGAAGGTGGCCTATTTGCATTTGTAAATCGATACTCCGTTTTTTATTTGTGAACTGATGTTCAGCTGTTCTTTTTAATAGTCGACTTTTAATCGTCATAAAAGCACTGTCACAAACATTTGCTTACTTACTTTATAATTAGTCAATAACACCATAATTTTCTTCATTCAGACCGCTCGCACAAAAACAAGAGGCGGGAGTTATAGTAAGAACCAATCACATCCAATCATAACTGATCATATTCAATTATAGCACGATGGAGGCATTGCCTCCTCTCATGTGACTTTCCCACATTCATCTCAATGAGCCTCCAGAAAAGTCACGGCAGTGCTTACAAATTTCGTTATAAGCAAGCCAAAAGTGGAAGTGGCAAGAAAAAAGCATATGTAAAACAACAAATGTTTAGATGTTGCTCAAGACTTTTTACCATTCACATGCAATAACAAAACTAATTGTCGGGAGTCTTTACAGTCACTTTAAATCAGTAATGTATCTGTCTTTGCAATTGGTTTTTAAGGTCAGTCAGTCTTTAAAGCAATTCTCTATTCTCTCCATTCACTCCTCAGTTTCCAGCAGCCTGTAAAAGTTTTTTTTTTCTTTGTTACGAGATCTTTTCCATTGTGTTACTGATCTGGCATAAGCAAGTCAAGAGCACAGAACTCCTCATCTGGTTGTAATTCCCTAGGAATGCAACCCTCTCTTCTTATGTGTGTGCGTGTGTGCTGAATAAAAGAGTCGCAAAAACAAGTCCAGTATGGTGCAAGCCATCACTTTAAATTGGAGCTTTGGACCACAGTCCCATACTTGAGCTGAACTTTAACAAAACTCAGCTCTGTTTATGCCATGAAGTCGGTGTGTCCTTCATTTTGAGTCTGTCGAGTTCAGTGATTCAGACTGTCGAGTCTGTGTAATTGAGAAGATTCCTCCCTGATGCTTCTCTAAGCTCCTGTAGTTTTTCTTTAGGTTCAAATGCCATGATCTAATATGTGGGTTTACCACTAACTACAGCTTGTGTTATAGCTTGTGACATCATATTTGAAAAACAGACACGCACTTAATCGTAACAATTTCCATATCACTGCTTCTTTTGCTTCTTTTTTGGGGGGGGGTTTTGTTTTTGTTTTTTTATCAAAAGCTCGCCCTTTTTCATGTTTAGAACGCTTTAGATCATACTTTTTTAAACCCTCTGTGCTTTTGCACTGCCTGTCCCAAAAAAAAGTCACACACTCTAATATTTTGTTGGACCGCCTTTAGCTTTGATTACGGCACGCATTCGGCATAGCATCATCAACATTTATTCCCGTCCAGAGGTGCATTAATTTTTCACCAAGATCTTGTATTGATGATGGGAGAGTTGGACCACTCTCCAAAGTCTTCTCCAGCACATCCCAAAGATTCTCAGTGGGGTGAAGTTCTGACTCTGGACTCTGTGGTGGCCAATCCATGTGTGAAAATGATGTCTCATGCTCCCTGAATCGGTCTTTCACAATTTGAGCCCGATGAATCCTGGCATTGTCATCTTGGAATATGCCCGTGCCATCAGGGAAGAAAAAAATCAGTTATGGAATAACCGGGTCATTCAGTATATTCAGGTAGTCAGCTGACCTCTTTCTTTTGGGGACATAACATAATCATCCATGCAGTAATTATCCAATGGGAGCATCTTACCTATTTGCTTAGTTAAATCCAGGTGGTGACTTTTTTTTGAATGAGCAGTGTATAACCCCAATTTTGTCATTTATCAATCTCTAAAGTTTTTGGTATTTGTTTAAATGACACAGCCATGTCAACGGTCGGAGGAAATTCGGAAGGTGCACCCTGCGTCTTCCCCTTTAAATTTCTTGGCAACTCTTACGACTCCTGCACCACGTCAGGACGCAGTGATGGGAAGATGTGGTGTGCTGTCACCAAAAGCTTTGATGACGACCGCAAGTGGGGCTTCTGTCCTGACCAAGGTGGCATAGAGATATTTTGTATCATTATTTCAATGTAATTTTTTAGCATGCAAAAAATATATATATTCAGTTGTTTTGATGTCATAAAAAAAACTTTTTCCACTTCCTGTCTGTCTCTCTTGTTGTGATGCTATACTTATGTAATTGTAGTCAGATTAATAAATTGGCCTCTGTCTTTTTCTCAGGCTACAGTCTATTCCTGGTGGCGGCCCATGAGTTTGGCCATGCCCTGGGTTTGGAGCACTCTGAGGACCCTGGAGCCCTCATGGCTCCCATCTACACATTCACCAAAACCTTGAGGTTGTCTGATGATGACGTTAAAGGCATCCAGGAGCTCTATGGTGAGTGTGAAGTGTTGAAGACCGTATTGAATTGATCAGATTTAACTTAGGCACTTTAGTACTTACAGTTCATTATATTTGCTTATACTGATGTTGTCATGATAATATAATTCATTTTCTCTTCTTTATTCCTCTTAACACTTTTCTCTGTACAGGTGTACCAACTGACAAACCATTGCCCACTGAACTCCCACCTGTCACGCCGATGGATGTATGTAATGAAAACATCATATTTGATGCTGTAGCCCAGATCAGAGGAGAGATCTTCTTCTTTAAGGACAGGTAACTAAGGACACCCAATTCACAGAAAAGCCTGATTGTTAACCTTATTCCCAAGGTGCATAGACAATAACTAAGTATATTCAGGCAGGGTCATAGTATTGCTTACTTTTGGCTTTTTGTCCACAAAACATCTATTCAATAATTTGACCTGTTGAATAGAAAACCATGATACCAGGCACACGCAACTGTGGGTAGCAGTTATTTCATTTTATCGTTTGCTGGCAGGGAATGCTCAATTCATCTGTTTGCAGTGGTTTCAAAATCTTTCTGCTTGCATGCACAGGAAATGACCCCATGGCCATCTGGGGAAAACTTCATGACCCAGTTTATCTGCCTATTAAAAAAACTTCAGCATGTCTTTTTGAAATCATTATGAATGGGAAATATGGCTTTATAGTGGTTGGAATAACAGGATGACGATTTAAACAGGAGAATAATCATGTTGATACTTTAGCCACATTGTTAGTCCAGAATTCAAATGAATTCAAACAAAGTAAGCGGTGACGAGAGTGGGTAGAGAAGGGAAAGTCCACAAATCTGATCTCACATCCCAAAATCAAAATACCTCAACACAGACATTACCATATCAGGGGCATTTTTATTCCTTTGAGTACATTGTTTTTGTCTGGCTGAATTTTGCTTGGATGATTTAGTGGGAGACTAAATTTGCTGACTGCTTTAATGTAGCAAATGGTCATGAGAAAGTAAACTCTTTACAAATCTCTGAATATAGACATTAGTACTTGTTTTTAAAGCGTTGTTCTATAGGAGACTTAAAATTTGGAAACAACATATTTGTATCCTAAAATCAACCCCTAACCAGTATTGGAACAAATAGTTTACCTCAAAACAATTAGTCAAGAATTTCTCTTAGAGTACCATTCAGAGTACCTCTGCCACTGCATTGAAATTACTCAAGTTACCTCGTTATGTGGGTGCCTGAGAAACAACCTAAATAAATCAACAGACATGCATTACGTCAATTTAAATATCAGTGACCATTTGGCTCATTTGTTTTTCAGTTTTGAAATACTATTCATGCTCCATACTTATAACTTGCATAATCAGAGGTACAGTAAATATCATAAGTGTTAACATTTTGGAGGGGTGTCCAAAGCAAATATAAGGGGAGTATAAAGAGTGCTGTCATTGGTTTTCACCAACATGCTCATGTATCAGGAGCTCTGGAACGAAAAAGAGTCAGCCACTATTCTACACACACCTCCAGTTTTAAAGCTGACTGCTATGCGGTTACAGAGATCATCACAGGACCACACACACAGTGAAAAGAGTGTATGCTGGGTATGAGTGTACAGTATGTCTGTATAGGACTCGTATACCCTCCAAGTAAGATCCTGAATTACTTATCTAAAGTATTCAGATCATGTTGGTTCCATAAATCAAAAATAAAGCCTGTCATTTCCAATATAGTCCTTTTTCTCTCTGATGGAGGAAAATGAGGGGAAATATAATATTCTCATCCCCCCCCCCCATCATCTCACAATGTTTACATTCTATTCATTTTAGCAATGCTTTTATCCAAAACTATTTATTTGTTTGTTTGTTTAAAATAAAAGTCTTAACATTCAAATTATAATTTATAACAAAAATGCTTCTAAAACGGTAAAAGTCTCTATCACGCTACAGTATGCAATCCAATTATTGATATATTATTGCATCATGGGATGTCTGGTGATTTCTGCCTGTGGTAGATCAACTTACAAATCAATCTTCTCCAAGTGTATGAACCTCTCTCCATATTTTCACTGATGAGTATTATTTATCTGTGCAGGAAAGGAGTCAAACGGTTCAGCAGTGGAAATGTCATTATCATAGAGTTATGATCAAATTACAGCGTAATTCTGTGAATCTGAGAATCCCTGGAGCTGCAAGTCTCACTTTACTGTGTGGGCAAAATGACTTGAGATCTCAGATATTCACCAGCTGGATAAATGCGACAGCTGTTTAAGCCATTTCACAGAGAAAAGAGAGAAGAAGAGTAAGGCCAGAGAGTGCACCCCCAAAAGGTTCACTAATGTTTTGTTTATTCAGCTGCACCAGAAAGGCTTTATTTTATCTAATCTTTGGCTCGGATTTATAAGGCATTTGGTGAAATGAATTCCTCTCCGGTCTCATATCTTTTCATTTCTAAGATAGCTGCAAATAAGAACTGAACTCAAGTAGTATTTTAACTACAGGAGTGTTCTGTTCTTACATGTTTAATTGCATAGACAGATGAGAGATGGATGTTTAGAAGTCTTTTCAGCTGATGAAGTGGAACTTTTGAGCAAAATGTTTGATAAAAGTTCAGTTCTAACTCTGTGCCGTGATCTGAAGTTTACCATAAAGTGAAATAACTGCTGACAGAGGCTGTGTGCTGCTCACAAAAGCTTTTCTTCACTGCAGTGAGCTGTAGTCACTTGAAAGTCCTGAGATCGATGTCTTCTCTGAGGTTGAACTGTTTTGGCCTTTTAAAAAATAGGTCAGTGGAAAGAGGTCCGGGGTGGTTGGTATTGTTTTTGTGGTTTATTCTGGGGCAGCAGGCAAGTTTGGACATGTCCAAATGCCTCTTAACTCATTCTTCAGCCATAATAAGAAACATCTGCTTAGTGAATCACCTCATTGCAGCAAGAATTCGGCACACGCTGTCTCTTTCTATCTTACTTGCTTATTTTTTCTCCCTTCTCTCTCTCGTTTACTCTCTCTTTATACGTGCACAAGCCCTGTCCAACTCTAACTCCTCCTGTTACAGATTCATCTTCAGGACTGCTGATGTCAGGAGGAAGCCAACAGGCCCCATGCTGGTGGCTACATTTTGGAGTGAACTTCCGGAGAAGATTGATGCAGCTTATGAGAATCCTCTAGAGGAGAAGACAGTCTTCTTTGCAGGTAAAAGACAGAACCGGGTGTGAAACTCACGTTTGATGGTAGTGAATACAATAACACATGAAATGCCAAGAATAAATGTTGATCACAGAATTTGATCCATAACAGTCTGCAGAACACATTTTTATCAATTTAAGTTAGCACAGACCCTACCAAATTTAACATTCACACATTTACATTGTTTATCCAGAATCTCTGTACACCTACACTCTTCACATACTGACATTAGAAACAGGGATGGGTTATGGTTTATATATGTCAGACTTGAGATTGGAAAAACGCTTTTGGGACCTGGTATAGGTCGAATCTAGTGATGAATAAGTCATGACACTACCCTGTGAAGTCTCTTGCTATCAATAATACAGAGGATAGTGATGGTAATCTTAGTGAAACCTTGAATGACCTTAATTAACCTTAAATAATACTGCTTTATTTTACTTCTCTTTTGGTTATTGTCTTGTATTTTTACTGTTTTGCATCCTGTATTTATTGGATAGTGTAATGCTTGCCAGTGGACTTCAGTGACCTGTTAAGAACTGTCTATGGGTCTCTCTTAAATTCCCATAAGTATAAACAAGTTGTTTCTCTCTCTCTCTCCCTAAAATTTTTCTCTCTTCGTTTTCAAGTTTAAGGTTTTATGTGGTATGTTTCTGTCTCTGGTGTTTAAAATGTACTTATTTACTTACTGAGAAACATACACCACCATTCAAATGTTTATTGGTTTGTTTATGCATATATTCAGTGAGGATGCATTAAATTGATCAAAAGTGACAAAGACCTTTATAATGTTACCAAAAAAATGTGTTTAAAATAAATGCTGTTCTTTTGAATTTCTGTTCCTCAAAGAATCCTGAAAAATGTATCATGGTTTCCACAAAAATATTAAGCAGCACAACTGTTTTCAACATTGATGATAATAATAATAATAATAATAAAAGTGTTTCTTGAGCAATAAAACAGCATATTAGAATAATTTCCGAATGATCATTTGACACTGAAGACTGGAGTAATGGCTGCTGAAAATTCAGCTTTGCCATTACAGGAATAAATTATATTTTAAAATGTATTAAAATTGAAAGCAGTTACTTTAAATTCTAATAATATTTCACAATATTAGAGTTGTGCCATATTTTTTTATGTAAAAATGCAGCAGTGGTGAGTTTTTTTTTTTTCATAAGTGAGCAAAAAAAACAAATTTGAACAGAAGTAATTGTAAATTACAGTATATATTGTACATTATAAATAGTGTGTGTGTGTGTGTGTGTGTGTGTGTGTGTGTGTGTGTGTCCGTGTGTGTGTGTGTGTCCGTCCGTCCGTGTCCTCCAAACATAATTTGTATTTAAAATATCTGAATTGTTTTTCTAGGTGATGAGATGTGGGTATATTCTGCCAGTACTCTGGAGAGAGACTATCCCAAGAAGATCTCCAGCATGGGTCTTCCTTCAGATTTGCATGGAATTGATGCTGCCTACTCCTTCCACAAGAGCAAGAAGACTTACTTATTTGCTGGAAACAAGTTCTGGAGGTAATCTATTTTTAATATCTCTTAGCATTTGTGGGTTTTATAAAGTATGTGTTCACTGTGATTGAGCAAAATACAAGTGTTCCTTAAGAAACTCAAGTAGAAGTAGATAGTTGTGAATTATGATTTTTTTTTTTTTTTTTGCAAAGTTCCACAAATGTAGAAATTATTTTTATAAATTATTGCAGAGTTACAATAATGTTTGTACAGTTGCACTGAATATTCCCCATATCAAAGCCGGTGTTTTTCCACTAAAGTATAGGCAGTTTATACTGGATATAATAAGAGACTAGGTTAAACTGTATATACAGTAAATGAACTCAGACTGTAATTGATGTTATTTATTGTCTCAGACATGAGATTTACTGGAATTTACACATGCGTTTAAAACTACACACCTACTGAAGAAGTGTCAGTTAATTTTAAAGTTAAGGAAAAGTAGAAATATGTTGATTATAATGTCAAATTTTTTCCATTACTTCTCAGATACAATGAAGCCAAGAAAAAGATGGATCCAGGCTTCCCTAAAATTATTGCAGATTCTTGGAGTGCTGTCCCTGATGACCTAGATGCTGCTCTCAGCATTAATAGTGATGGTAAGAGACTAATGGCCAAGTGCCTGGCTTCAGATATAGCTTTGTCTGTGGTATTCCTCTGCAGAGAATTAGAACCTGACCTCTACCCTGAATTAACCTTACATCTCATTCCTTTCCACTCTCTCACCTACATTCTGTTAGATATCACATATATAACCACTTGCATTTTAGTCATCTGTGTGTGTGCATGTTTTGGACTACAGTGGAGCTTGGTAGACCATTCTTGGCAGTTAACTCCAACCCAATTACTGCTGGCTTTAGGCCTTCAACAACAACAAAAAACCCCTGGCTATATGGTTCTCCCCTGCTCAAGATGAGGCATTTTTTCCAGTAACAGTCTCTGTCTAAAGAGCACATAAAAACTCTAAATGAGAGAAAAGCTTAAACGAGAGAGGTTAAGCATTTATAACAGTTTTACGGAAGCATTCTGGTTTTGTTTAGATTTACTGGAATTTACTTAACATACATTCTTTTACGACCACCTAACTCTTTCCTCTGCTGTCACTAACACACATTTACACTCATACAGGTATACACTCACATGTGCACATCTCGTAGAGCAGGCCTGTGTGGAGTCTAAAAGGATCCTCTGTTTGTAATTAGGCTTTTTGGATCTGAGCAAGTAAAAACAGCTTCTCTAGGTTGTGAATTAGACCCCACTCCAACATTTTAAGGATAAATGGATCACTGATTGAAGGATAAATTAAGTCATTGTTTAACGAAACTGTATTAAATTTTAAATGAAACTGTATTATATATATATATATATATATATATATATATATATATATATATATATATATATATATATATATATATATATATATATATATATATATATATATTATTTTGTTTTTTATTGAGCGAAGACCTTTACATTGTTAAGAATCTCACATAAATACTGTTATTTTGAGCTTTCTATTCATCAAAAAAATTATGACCCCAAACTTTTTTTTATTTTTATTTACACTTATTACATTTTTTTTCAGGTCACAGCTACTTCTTCAAAGACTCCCACTATCTCAAAATGGATGACAGCACTCTGAAAATTGTCAAAGTTGGGGAGATCAAAAAGGACTGGCTACGTTGCTGAACATCAGCTGAACATTCAGCCCTGGTGCTCTGTGATGACCTTCATCACTAGATAAACAAGGCCAATGTTACCTTGCCAAATGACAGAACTCAAATTTACCAATCTGCCCCTCCTGGTTAGTCAGAGCCTATTAGATTATAACCTGTCCTTAGCTAACCTGAGAGGCCTTCACTGCCTGGACCATCTCTGCATGACAAACATAGGCAGAAAAGTCTGTATTTTTTGTTGTTTTGTCATAACATGATACTTTTGTTCATTTTTTTTATTATGAAAGGGTTTAGTGCAGCTCCTACCCCTTAATATAACCTACATGTATATCATCAGATTTAAAAGGACTTCTGACATTTCCCAGTTACATGTAAATGTGGCAGTTGTGTCAGTGAGATGTAGCTTTTTTTTTTTCTTTTTTTTCTTCTTCTTTTGGCCCAGAATAAATTCATCCAGGCAGGATGTAAAAGCACAAATTTTCCTAGTATTGATATGGAAAGATTAAGGACTTAATTCATGTTTTATTTTGTAGTAAATAATATCCAATAAAAAAATATGCATTTAATAAGAGGACACATTTTATACATGATGATTGTGTAAAAACAGAGACCAAACAACTGTCAAAGCACATCATTTTTGCTAGTCTTGTTTTTTTCTTCTCATGGTACAGAGAGATTCACGGCACGGGTTGCCTGAAGACTGTATAGGGTTTGTTGCATGATGGACTCATGTCAAGCAAGTATCATGAGATTACTGATTAATAATCATTTGTACTCTTTTTATTTTTTTATTTTGTAGTTTTTTTAAATGACATGCAATCTGTTTATATTTGTAATGTTTTGTTTTTATTGTTTTCTATTTTGCTTTGTGCACTTTGTCACTGTCTCAAAATAAATATTAACTATCCTTTACATGGAATTTTGTCATTCAATTTTTCAATTTTAACATAGTTTTTGTAAAGCATTGTACTGTATCCTATTGAAGATTCTTTGACTTTCACATCAAGAAAACAGTATATGGTTCCCGTTATTAAACACCTTAAAATTACTCGTCACATCTAGATAAACAGCGACACCTTGTGGTTATTGTATAAAAAGTCGAGCACAAGTCATAAATCTCAATATGTTTATGTACCATGTATTTTATCCCCCATTATTTATCTAAGTCTTATAGTACTTTTTGATAGCTTAACTGTAGTGTTATGCTAGTCTTTTGGTTTGAAGATGTCTTACCTAGTAGGCCTTAAATCAAATGCACGGCTGAACTTAAGAAATTCGTCGCTGAAAACATCTAGGATGCAGTTTTGGTGTCGATGAATTGTTGGTAATTCAATATGTACTTTATTTTACGTCCTTTATGTTATAAATAATCCGTTACTGTTGTGCTTAGTGAAGAACCGCTTTAAACGATTAAACTGTAGAGAATAACAACTAGGGCACATTTAGTGGCTACTACATGGCTAATAGGATTATGTCCGTAAGAGGTGGGGTGTAAACACCGGCTCTGTCTCAAAAACCTACTGAGCTACCTCGTCACACAACGTTTTAGGACATTATAAACGCATTTCGGGGCAGCCGGTGCACACAGAAACTCGACTTTGACTCCTGGGATGGCCGAAGTTGCAGCACGCACCCTATAATAAACAACTGCTTTCCTCTAGTTAAGTAGCTCACAGCTCACTTGATTGTTAAACACATCCGCAGATCACCAGGGCTGAAGACTGCGGTCAGGCCAGCCTCCACTTTGAAAAACACGGTCATTCTAGCCGCCACGTTATTTTGTGGTGCGCGCATATACTAGGCGTTGCGGTAAAACCGAGTAAAAACTCAGATCAGATTTCTACAGAACAATTTCAATTCAGATTAATAGTCCACTAACCCAGGGTGTTGCATTACAAAATTAAAGCCCTCCAAAAACTCATATATGACCAGTTTTGTCCTTTGATTTTAGGTAGCTCTAAAAAGGAAATTCCCTGTTTCCACAGAACAATTTCAAATCAGATTGACAGTCCACTACCCCAGTGTGTCACTCAGCCAGTTTCCAGACGATCTGATGTCGCATTACATAATAAGAGCCCTCCAAATCTCATATTCTACCTGTTCTACCTGTGATTTTGGATATCTCCAAAAAGGAAAACTCCCTGTTTACACAAACCATTTTCACTTTATATTGATAGTACACCACCCCAGAGTATCACTCAGCCAATGCTGATACTGTCTGATTTTTCATTATATAATAAAATCCATAATAAATCTCATATATAACCTGTTTTGTCTTTGATTTTGGATAGCTCTAAAAAGGAAACCGTACTTGGTTACTGTCGTAACCTCAGTTCCCTGAGATACTCCACTTCATACTGCATCTTGTCTAAAGACGCTATGGGAACGCAGTTCAATCACGCCGTGCTGATAGAGGAACGACTCAATTTATACTTCCTCAAGCATCAATGCTTAAGGGAAGCATAACAATAACTCCAAGGCTAAAGCAGGCTAAACTCAAAGAGGTCACGCCCGGCCTGGATAATCGTTCCAGAACTTCTTGCATTTCGGCACCCTGGGCCGAAACATACAAGTAACCAATCAGAGAGCTTGAGCGCCATGCAGCAAGAGTTCGCCGTCAGAAACTTCCCATGTAAAAAATGTGCCATTAAACAGAGAGGACCCTGGCCTGTACGGCCAGTATGTCCAAATTATATAGCAAATGTGGACAGTGAGGCACAGCCGGCCGCCGCACAGATCTCTGTAATAGACATACCACTAGACCACGCCCACGATAAGGTGATGCCTCTTGTGGAATGGGCTCGTACTCCGATGGGGCATTGGAGGCCCAAGGACGAGTACGCTAGCATAATGGCATCCACTATCCATCTGGAGAGCCTCTGCTTCGTAACCAGACGCCCTCTGACACGGTTACCGAAGCTAACAAAGAGTTGTTCCGACTTCCTAAATGGGGTGGAACACTCAAAGTAGATTCTCTAGGCTCTGACAGGATAGAGCAAGGATAACTCTCGGTCCTCATCAGAGGGAGGAAGCGCGAGAGCGTGATGACCTGAGCTCTGAATGGAGTGGAAAGCACTTTGGGCACATAACCCTGCCTTGGTTTCAGGACGACCTTGGAGTCGTTAGGCTCAAATTCCAGGCAGGCAAGTCTCCTACTCGCTTGAACCAACACTAGTGCTAAGAGCAGAGCAGTCTTTAGCGACAGTGACCGAAGGGTAGTGGACTGTAGTGGCTGAAAGGGAGAGCCCTTCAGGGCCCTCAACACTGTGGGCAAGTCCCATGTAGGGACTGTGAGGGGCCGAGGCAAATTCAGCCTCTTGGCACCCCTCAAGAAGCGGACAACTGAAGTGTTCCTGCCTGGCCTGCTATAGCGGCGTGTGAGGCTGCTATAGCTGCTACGTAGACCTTGAGTGTGGACGGGAAACGTCCTTTATCCAGCAATTCTTGCAGGAAGGACAGAACCACCGATAAGTCAGCGGTAGACGGGTTTTCACCACGGTCTAAGCACCACGTGGAGAACACAGACCATTTAAGGGCATAGAGACATCTCATAGATGGTGCTCTAGCCTCAGAAATGGTATTTAGCACGCTCTCTGAGAAGCTCACGGGCTCCCGTCGAACGGCCAAAGGTGCAGGGCCCACAGATCGGACCGAGGGTGCCAAATTGTCCCGTTCGCTGAGACAGGAGGTCCCGTCTCAGAGGAATGGGCCACGGGGCTGCTATGAGCAGCTGAGTCAGCTCTGACAACCAAGGTCGATTCTTCCACAGGGGGACCACCAAGAGGACCTTGTGTCCCTGCTCCCTGATTCACCTGATAACCTGTGGAATCAGGTCGATCGGGGGGAACGCGTAAAGGAGGAGTTTGGGCCATTCGTGGCCAATGCATCCTCGATCTTCGACTAATAAGTCAGGTAGTGAGAGTTGGCTCCTGAGGCTAAGAGGTCTACCTCGGCCTCACCAAAGATCTGCGGATGGAGCGTCCACTCCTCTGAGGGAACATTGCTTCGAGATAACTTGTCCACTCCTTGGTTCAATTTGCCCGGAATGTGCGCCGCTCTCAGCGAGCGCAGATGGGGTTGAGCCCATTCCAGAAGATGTTTTGCCAGTAGGCAAAGGCACTTCGAGGAGAGGCCTCCTTGCTGATTTATGTAGGACACCACAGACATGCTGTCCGAGCGGATTAGCACGTGGTGTTCCTTCAGGTCTGGCAGGAAAAACTGGCAGGCTCGACATACTGCTAGCATTTCCAAGCAGTTGATGTGAAGCCTTTCTCCACTTTCGACCAATGGCCGAAAGTCGGTTTGCCTTCGCACAGCGCCCCCCAACTTGTGTTGAAGGCATCTGCCGTGACAACCTTTCTCCTGCAAACCATTCCCATGGCCATGCCCTTTTCCATCCAGTGAGGATTTTTCCAGGGGGCTGGGCTGTTACACAGGCCTGGCTCACCCTGATACCCAGGCATCCGTGACGCCACGCATGTGATGGAACTTGTGGTTTCAGCCAGCGCTGAAGAGGTCGCATGCGAAGCAGACCAAACTGTAGTGCTGGCGATGCTGCGGCCATGAGGCCCAGCATCCTTTGAAATGTCTTGAGAGGGTGAGTGGCACCGATCTCGAAGGAGGTCATGAGTTCTCGCATGGCCAAAGCACATTCTGGCGTGACTATGGCTCTCATTTGAGTCGAGTTAAGAACTGTTCCCAGGAACGATATTCGTTGGCTGGGAGACGGCATGCTTTTGGCAAAGTTGACCCTGAGTCCCAGGCACTCTAGGTGGCTGAGGAGAAGGGTTCTGTGCAATAAAAGCTCCACCTCTGACTGGGCCAGAATGAGCCAGTCATCGAGGTAGTTGAGAATGCAGACTCCCATCTGTCTCAGAGGGGAAAGAGCCGCGTCCATGCACTTCGTCCCAGGCGCTCTAGGTGGCTGAGGAGGAGGGTTCTGTGCAATAAAAGCTCCACCTCTGACTGGGCCAGAACGAGCCAGAATGAGCCAGTCATCGAGGTAGTTGAGAATGCAGACTCCCATCTGTCTCAGAGGGGAAAGAGCCGCGTCCATGCACTTCGTCCCAGGCGCTCTAGGTGGCTGAGGAGGAGGGTTCTGTGCAATAAAAGCTCCACCTCTGACTGGGCCAGAACGAGCCAGTTGTCGAGGTAGTTGAGAATGCGGACTCCCAACTGGTACACTCATCATCTGAATGTATTATACATGGACTTCTGCAATTCAAGGTGCTTCATAGGCTCCATTTATCTAGGAGCAAGCTGCCTAAGATGTATTTGGGATCAGACCCATCTTGCCCCAGATGTGGCTTGGAACCAGCAGACCTGAGTCATATGTTTTGGGGATGCCCCAGATTAAAAAGTTTTTGGATAGACATCTTCCGAACATTTTCATCTATATGTGACAAAGACATGGACCCTAATCCTTTGACTTCCATTTTCAGGTGTAGTGCTGGAAGAAGTGCGCCTATCAGCTAGAAAATCAGGTAGAAATTATTGCCTTTTCCTTATTATTGGCTAGGTGCCTGATTCTTCTCATTTGGAAAAAGGCAAGGCCACCATCTCATAAACAATGGGTAGTTGAGGTGATGTCTTATCTTAAACTTGAGCACCTTGAAAGTATACTATTCAAGGTTCCTCTGGAAAGTTTTATAGGGTCTGGCAGCCCTTTTTATCTTACGTTGAATCCTTATGGGACACTATTTCATAATTGATCATATCTGACATCGGCTGTAGAAGCCTGACTTGCTCTGAGCTGGAGGAACTCTTTCTATTGGTCCTTTTCCCAGCAGAATCATCACCTCTAAGCGTAGAACATGGGCATTCTCGCTTTGCACTGAGGTGGAGACCACGTGGGGGTCTTCGAGCGAATTGGAGTGAATAACCTCGTTTTATTATCCCCATAACCCACTCTGACACCTCGGCCCGCGTGGCGAGGGGTTGGATAAACTCGCGTGGCCGGCTGCACGGGGGCAGGGCACTCGTGAGACATGGAAGAGGAAGTTTGCTCTCTTTTTGAGAAAGTTTGTGTTTTATTCTTTCCACTATAACAGCGGGCGGTTGCTTGGGCGCTTGTACGGGCCCTATATTCGCCAAAAAAAATTATCTCCCTCTGCACCCGGCTACAGAGAGGCTGTTTGGGGGGTGGTCCGGCCGTGGCGGGACTTGGCCCCCTCCTCTTCCTGTTCTGCAGATCAGGAAGACGCCCGAGGCGCTGGGTCCAACGCTATCCTAGGGCCCTGGCGCTTAGGAAAGGGGTGGCGGTTGGCTGAACGGAATCTCCCTCGCGTCTGCTGCGTCTTGGCACGCTGAGCCACGGGGGTGGCAGGCTTCGCTGGCTGCTGAGTCAGCATAGGCTTAGGGCGACTGGAAGCAGCTACGAAGCTGGAGCACTTGGGCAGAAAGTGTCGCATGGCCTGGGACGACTTCTGTGCCTCAGTGAAACGTTCAGCAAACCCTTCGACCGCCGGTCCAAAGAGGCCGCTGGGAGAAATCGGGGCATCAAGGAAGGGAACTTTGTCTGCGTCCTTGATCTCCATCAGCGCTTGAGCACCACTAGGCTAGCCATGGACCTCCCGATCGCCTGGGTGGTGGTCTTGGTGGCGCGCAGTGCCAGGTCTGTAGCACTTCTCAGCTCCTTGAGAGTCGCAGGATCAGGCTCCGACTCGTCCATGGAAGAGAGGAGTTTGGCCTGAAAGACCTGGTGGACCGCCATGGAGTGGAGCGCCGAAGCCGCCTGTCCAGCCGAAATGTATGAGCGTCCAGCAAGCGCTGCAGTGCTGATCCTGCACGGCTTAGATGGGTGGGCGGCCTTTGCCTTCCAGCTTATAGCAGAGGGCGGGCAGTGATGTGCTGCCAATTATTCATCTAGAGGAGGTACCTTCTCGTACCCTTTTTCTTCAGCGTCATCGACCATGGTGAGGGCGGATGAAGCGGAAGTATGGAGGCGAGCGGAGTAGGCGTGGAGACCACTCCAGACCCAGCTCTTCCACCGCTTTCAAGAGAATGCAGAAATTGCCCCACAGCTCCTCTGCATCCGAAGCTGCTAATGACATGCTTTCATCATTCAGCTCTTCGTCACTCCCCCGAACGAGACCAGATCGCTTGCACTAGCAGAGGGACGGTGGTCAGGCTGAGAAAAGAGGATGGGAGAAACCTCTTTGTGTGGCGAGAGCGAGGCACGCGGGGTCTGAGCCGACGTGAGCTCGCTCTCAGCCATGCGCTGAGATCCTCTGCCCCACTGTTTTTTCCTCACAAGTCCTTGCAAGGAAGAAAACGGGAGGGCGCAAGGGGCTGTGTCGCTCTCTGAAAAGAAAGCTATCCGCGAGCGCTGAGAGGTGAGACTGATGTTCTCGCAGTGATAACAATCAGATCCAGCAAACGCGGCATCTGCATGGGATTTCCCCAAACAGGACACGCACTCGCTGTGGCCGTCATCGGCGTGCAGGGGGGACCTGCACGAACCGCAATAACGGTGCGGTATTTGCAACAACAACGTTTGCTCTTTTAGAAAAGAATGCGTGAGCTTCGCCGAATGGCTGCAGGGGAGTGGGACCGGAAACTGCTGCAGTGCTGATGGCACTGAGAAGGCGGTGGATTCAGCCGAGCAGAGGTCGCTGGTTCCAGCTGCGAGGCATTTCAACAGCGAGCAGGCTTCCTGGATCAGTGAGAGACGAAGTCGTCGTCGTCGCTGAAAGAGAAGACAGTCCCCTGGTTTCACAGACAAGGCTTAAGCCTAGTCCTAGACTAAAATGTAAGTCT
The DNA here is from genome assembly GCF_936440315.1 of Barbus barbus. Classification (NCBI taxonomy): domain Eukaryota; kingdom Metazoa; phylum Chordata; class Actinopteri; order Cypriniformes; family Cyprinidae; genus Barbus; species Barbus barbus. The sequence goes on along the minus strand of NC_136730.1, from coordinate 21,219,869 downwards.
GAGCTGTTTCAGATGAAATAAACTTGCTCTGACTGATCTTAAAATAAATCAGTGCCTTTGTTTTGTCTCAAGATGCACACCAGTAATGTTTTTTTTCTAAGCATGTTTATAAAAATTACTTAAATGTCCTAATTGAACTATGGCCTAATCCTGGTTTAGTCTAAGCCCTGTCTGTGAAACCGGATCATAGAGTTCCTATGGCGAAACGGCCGCTTATATAGCCAGATGGCTCTGTTTTTAACACACTGCACGAACGAATGCTTCAGTCAGAAGGAAAAAAGGCTTTTCCCATAGCGTCTTTAGACAAGACGCAGTATGAAGCGGAGTATCAACAGGGAATCCCTGTTTCCACAGACCAATTTCAATTTAGATCGACAGTCCACCACCCCAGGGTGTCACTAGATCAATGCCAGGACGGTCTGATATTGCATTACAAATTAAAAGCCCTCAAAAAACTTGCATATAACCTATATTTCCCATATTTTCAGATAGCTCTAAAAAGACTGTTTTAGATTTTCCATAGACTGTTTTCACTTCAGATTGATAGCACACCACCCCAGAATGTCACTTATGCAATTTCAGGACTATATGATGTGTAATTCCAAAATGAAGGCCTTCCAAAAAATCTAATAAAAAATCCAAAAATCAGATTGGTATAAAAAAGAAACGTCTGATTTCCACAGACTAGTTTCCCCTCAGATTAACAGTACACTTTCTCACATTGTCACTTACACCCATTTCAGGACTGTCTGATGTTGAAGTCCAAAATAAGAGCCCTTATTTTGGAATTATACATAAAATAGTCCTGGCAATGTGTGATTCTCTGAGCAAGTATACTCTCACTCTGAAGTGAAAGTGGTCTGTTGAAAAGGGAGTTTCATTTTATACCAATCAGAATTGACAGACAAAATACTATTTGGGCTTTTATTGTGTAATGCAACATCAGATCGTCTTGAAACAACCTGGGGTAGTGGACTGTCAATCTGAATTAAAAAAATTCTGTGGAAACAGGGAGTTTCCTTTTTAGAGCTACCTAAAATCAAAGACAAAACTGGTCATATATGAGATTTGGAGGGATTTAATTTGGTAATTTGGTAATACATTTGGCTTGTATTATGTAATAAAACATCAGATCGTCTTGAAACTGATTAAGTGACACCCTGGGGTAGTGGACTATTAATCTGAATTGAAACTGGTCTGTGGAAATAGGGAGTTTCCTTTTTAGAGCTATCCAAAATCACAGGCACAACAGGTAGAATATGAGATTTGGAGGGATTTAATTTGGTAATGCAAGATCGTTTTGAAACTGGTTGTGAGACACCATGGGGTAGTGGACTAATCTGAATTTAAGAATTCTGAATTTAGTCTGTGGAAATAGGGAGTTTCCTTTCTTTTCAGAGCTACCTAAAACCAAAGACAAAACTGGTCATATATGAGATTTTAGTAATAGAATTTTTTTTTAGTAATAGAATTTCTTTTATTTTGTAATAGAAAATCAGACAGTCCTCCTGACCTTGGGCAAATGACGTTCTGGAGTGATGTACTGTTAATCAAAAGTGAAACTTTTTTGTGGAGAAAGTGAGTTTTCTTTTTATAGCTGTGAATTTACAGATAAATATGGTTATATGCAAGTTCATTAAAGGCTTTTATTTTGTTATTTCTCATCAGTTATTTTCATATTATTTGGAAATTCTACGTTTAATATTACTCAACATTTGAAGTCATTTTCATTTTATCAGACCGTTTTTTAAACATTTATATTATTTAAAATGTATTTATTTATTCGTTCATTCATTAATTTATTTATTCATTATTGACAGAGAAACTGGCTTAATAAATGAATGCCAGAGATCGCTTTTCCTTTGTACTGAGTTTTTACTCGCTATTACCGTAACGCCTAGTATATGCGCGCATCACAAAATAACGTGACTGCTAGAATGACCGTGTTTTTCAAAGTGCAGGCAGGCCTGACCGCAGTGACTGACTGAAGTCATGTGTGAGGTGGTGCTTGTGGCGTGTAAAGAGGAAGCGCTTCTCTGGCAGGGGCTTGGCACATGAAGACGCTGCTGATGAGTGAAGATGCCTCCGCAGAGAGTGTTCGCGCTGCCCAGACAGCATTCCCTCCTGCTGCCCGCCGTCATCAACCCTTTCGTGCACGACCTTAAATTAACCAAAGCCGATAAAATCAAAGTGAGTCCTGCTCTCCATTTATGACATGCCTGTTAATATTATTCTTCATTGACCTCATTCAGGTTTTCATCGTATTAATGTATCCACTTCTATTTGATTTGCCTATGATCCGTTTCCCCCTGTTTTAAGTATTGCATGAACTCTCTTATTTTCTCCTTTCTGATAATTCTTCCAGTAACTTGGGTGAACAGGGAAAAGGACTAGCAAATGCTGCCAACAAATGTAGAAAATGTTTAATTAGTGAGATTAGTAAACAAATTAAAAATAAAATTCCCTCTGTGCTGTATAAAGTGTTCAAATTATGTTGTTACTTCTTGGATGTTACAATTTTAAACAATGTTACCGTTTTTTGTAATAAGGGAAAATCACGCAATTACTTAGTTCCCAACCTGTGGTAGAGAGAATGTTATAAATATTGCTTTTCTAATCATTTAAATTAATAAGTTGTTTTTACTACAGTATAGAAGATCAATCTAATAGGCCTAGATAGTGGAAAATTCGGGTATTATGGTATGCTTTTAATAACACAATCAAGATCTCTGACACTGTGTTTAAAAGTAGCTAGTTTACATGTTAGGTCAGTGTTTCTCAATATTTCCCAACACTATATTTGAAGCATCCCAACCCACTCTTATATGCTTAGCTATTTTAGGTATTTTTGACTGTAATTATGTCAAAGATGCTTTTTCAAACTATTTCATTTTCTGATTCCAGACATTTTAAAAAGTGTATGTTCTTCAATAAAAGTATAAAGATATATATTATGTTTATTTTATTTTTTTATTTGAATTTAAATTTTGTGTGTGTGTGTGTATATATATATATATATATATATATATATATATATATATATATATATATATATATAAGTCTGCACACCCCTATTAAAATGACAGGTTTCTGTAAAAAAAAAAAAAAATGAGACCAAGATAAATAATTTCAGAACTTTTTCCACGTTTAGTGTAAACTATAACCTGTGCAACTAAATTAAAAAACAAACTGAAATCTTTTAGTAAAGGTGGAGTAAAAATTTAAAAACTAAAATAATGTGGTTGCATAAGTGTGCACACCCTTACTTTGTTGAAGCACCTTTTGATTGTATTACACCACTCAGTCGTTTTGGGTATGAGTCTATCAGCATAGCACATCTTAACTTGGCAATATTTGCTCACTCTTCTTTGCAAAAATGCTCCAAATCTGTCAGATTGCGAGGGCATCTCCTGTGCACAGCCCTTTTCAGATCACCCCACAGATTTTCAATCGGATTCAGGTCTGGGCTCTGGCTGGGCCATTCCAAAACTTTATCACCTTCTGGTGAAGCCATTCTTTTGTTGATTTGGATGTATGCTTTGCGTTGTTATGCTGAAAGATGAAGTTCCTCATCTTCAGCTTTCTAGCAGAAGCCTGAAGGTTTTGTGCCAGTATTGACTGGTATTTGGAACTGTTCATAATTCCCTCCCACCTTGACTAAGTCCCCAGTTCCAGATGAAGAAAAACAGCCCCAAAGCATGATGCTGCCACCACCATGCTTCACTGTGGGTATGGTGTTCCTTGGTGAAGTGCAGTGTTGTTTTTGCTCCAAACATACCTTTTAGAATTATGTCAGTTCAACCTTGGTTTCATCAGATTCATAACACATTTTCCCACATGCTTTTGGGAGACTTATAATGTGTTTTTGCTAAATCTAGCCAGGCTTGGATGTTTTTCTTGCCACCCTACCCCATAGCCCAGGCACATGTAGAATTTGGGAGGTTGTTGTCACATGTACTACACAGCCAGTACTTGCCAGAAATTCCTGCAGCTTCTTTAATGTGGCCTCTTGGCAACCACATTATTTTAGTGTTTTATTTTTACTCCGCCTTTCCTAAAAGATTTCAGTTTGTTTTTTAATTTAGTCGTACAGGTTATACATATACATTAAAGGTAGAAAAAGTTCTGAAATTATCTTGGTCTCATTTTTTACATCACAGAAACCTGGCATTTTAGCAGGGGTGTGTAGACTTATATATATATATATATATACACTACAGGGCTTGTCCAGACAGGTCTTGTCTGCATTGCATGTCCACATAATACTTTTAAGTCATCCTGTAGCCAAGGACAGACATTGTGCTGAGTTATTTGTAGGTTAGATAATAGTTTATGAAATGTATAAAAAAAATATTATCTATGTTATACTGTATTAATGTAGCGTGTCAATTTTTTCTTATCTGTGTATCTAGTGTTTTCTTCTGGGAATCATCCTTGTGCCGCTCCGTGGCATTTTCTTGTTTCTCATTCTGATGGTCATGTGGCCGGTTTCTGTCATGATAACTTTTGGACAGTCTCTGAAAGGAGCAGTGGAGCCCATGACTGGCTGGAGAAGGTAAATACTGATCCCTGTTCACTCACGTTACACACAGATACACACCACGTCCTACATTTCAGCTCAAGACTAAAATATACCTTTTTATGTGTTTTTGAGCTACTTATTCTCCTGGCCTACTAACTAAACTCGACAGTTATCACATCAAACCTTACACCTTAACCTTACAGATAGTGCTACCTTTTACCGTTTTCTGATTTTGTCTAAGTTGCTGTTTGCTACATGCTAAAAAGTTAAACATAAGCTAATAATGAATTGCTGGTGGGAAGAAGGTGGGTCTTTGTATGTTTATGTGTTTGTTTCCTTCTGTATTAATAATAGATGTGAGAGATGATGGTGTGAAATTTGTGGTTTGCATATCAGCAGTTACACATAATTGCTGCATTACAGAACCCCTCCATTCTGTTTAATTCATGCCTCTCTCTCAAACAAGTCACATGGTTTCTTGCAAAACAGCTCATTTTGCTGTTTCTCGTTTCTTCTCATACTGACCACACTGATCAGATTAATTAAGTCTTAGCATAGGAGGTAGCGCGGCTGTTGGGGGGATGTGGTTATTCTCTAAACTGATGCAACAACGTGCTGATCTGACACCCGATGAGCACACGATGTCATTGCCGTTAAAGCAAGACTTTTGTGCTGTGTGCATGTGTCAGTATGTCAGACTAATTGATGTCAGTACCCAGTATGATTCCTTATGTTTTATGTGTTTGTGTTTGTATGTGTGATTGTGTACAGGTTCATGCACAAACGAGTGATGACCTTTCTAGGCCGGCTGTATTTCTTCGGCATGGGCTTTAGGGTGGTGGTGAAGGGGAAGCAGGCCAGCAGTGCAGAGGCCCCCATTCTTGCTGTGGCTCCCCACTCTTCTTTCTTTGATGCCATTGTCTGTATTGAAACTGGTCTACCCTCTACTGTTTCCCGTTCGGAGTCCCTGGAAGCACCAATCTTTGGCAGTATGGATATTTGCATCAATATCGGTCTACACAAAAACAAAATCTAATGCCAAATGATTTCATAATGTGTTCCAGTAGCTTGGAATATGCATGCTTTGTTTATCAGTTTAGTTTCTGTTACTGCAAAATTGTGAGTACCACAGACAACACAAAGAAACAAACCAAAATGAAACCAGGGTAGAAAGAAAAAAAAAGCTGTTAAATATGCATTATTGATGTTAATTTTTCATGTGTTATCATGAAAATTATCATTACTTAGCATTCTCTTATTCTTCAATGGGTAAGATGATATTATGTTCCCCAGGGATTTTGCGCTGTGTGCAGCCAGTGCTTGTTTCACGCAAAGATCCAGACTCTCGTAGAAACACTATTCTTGAGATTGAGCGGAGAGCAAAGTCAGGAGGACACTGGCCACAGGTGAGTGTCTCCACTTCTATCATCCTAAAGATCTATAACACCACTAATTTACTCGATCACATCATGCATGAAAGATTACGCTGTCTCATTTAAATCATTTTATTTGTAGTTTTTCTTGTGACTTTAAAATGGTCAAAAATAAAACCATGTTAAAAAAGGTAAAAAAAAAAATCTTGTGAATCTGACAATGTGAAACTAAAGTAACAAACAAAGTGCATTCCACATTTTGAAAGTAGGAAATTACTCATAGACCTGTACTTCCCCAGCTAGAATAAAGGATGTCCGGTTCCCAAACAATATTTGGTGTCAACATTTTGGATTTTTAATTATTTTCTCCAACTGTATTATTAAGAAGGGAATGTTGTTTATCAATCAAACTGTGATCTGTGATTTGTATCTATCATAAACCACCATGATAGAGTAGCTATGGTACGACTGAAAATATCACTGGTGTTATTTTCTTTTTTAGGTGCTAATTTTCCCTGAAGGAACATGTACGAACAGATCATGTCTCATTACCTTTAAACAAGGTTAGCAGATTTTGTTTGTTTGTTATGTAGAAATTCTATTAATTATGTATATTAATTATAACAGACACTATGATATTACAGATGAACTGTTAAGGTCTGTTTGAGAAGTTACAGATACAGTAAAGGTTCAAATATAGTATGTTGTAGCAAAAGTCAGTATATAATGAATATTGTGTTTGAACTGCACCGTATGGAAATCTTGTCATCTGTTATCAGATAACTAATTTTCCTAATGCAAATGTATACAAGAGATGGGGAAAAAGAAACTATTATGGTATTATTGGTGTCCAAAGCTTACAGTTTGTTTTGGCGTTCTATAAAAAGTAGAATGAGGTCTGCTGAAGCCAGCAAAACACAGCACATGAAAGAGAGGGAGTGTTGTGTCTATGAATAGGTATTATCCACACCACTAAGACTTATCCCTTTGAGTCTGTGACATTTATTTATTTTTTTTTTTTTTTTAAACAAACTCTGTTTGCAGTAGGCTTCATTAATTTTGTGGGTCAGAGTGATGATATTTATTGTATTTTGTAAGATCTATAGATTTTTTTCTACATTCAGGTCATACCATTAGGACAGTGTTGGCTTCATTGATAATCATTGATTGTTTGCTTGAGAACAATGAATATGAGAATATGTCGGACATGGTGTGATCAATGGCGTGTCAGACAGGGATTTAACAGCATTCTGAAGCATATGACTCCATAAAGAAAACAGATGAAACTCTTGTACTGAGCAGTTTTAGGAGGTATCAATGTAGCTACAAAGTACAAATAGAATGAATGAAAGGTGCTTATGTGCTACTCTCTTTACCTCCACAGGTGCCTTTGTCCCAGGGGTCCCAGTACAGCCTGTTCTGATCAGATATCCAAATAAGCTGGTCAGTATTAATTCAACAAAAGACCTATACTGTTGTCATGATGCCTCAATTTGTGGTCCCAAACACAGTGGAGTAACACAAGAATTTTAAATATATGTAAAATACAAATTCATAAATAACCAAATAGAGAGCACTATAGTGGACCATAAAATTTGCATACAGATGCATAACTAAAGGCTCTACAAGAATGTCAGTTGAGCTCTTATGTAATCTACTGCTCTTGTGTGAATAGCTTAATGCTCACTCCTCTTTAAATGGAAGATTTCTTACAAAAGTGTCTTTTTAATACTTACAGGACACAGTTACATGGACATGGCAGGGCCCAAAATCGTAAGTAGTAATAAACATAAACAAAGCCAGAAGTTGATGAAATGCTTCTACAAATAGGTCTTTTCCAATCACTGTTACAAGGAAAAAGTCATCATAATTCAGATTCACATGGCAGAATTGAATATTATGTTGCAAGAAACATTCTGATGTTTCATTGGTTTATTGGCATTTACGATAAGACAATTTTATCTTGACTAAATTCTTATCTTCCTTCTTACACGTTGAGACATCTCTGCATGCATAATGTTGTAGATCGCTGTCTTAGATCAGCTTGGTTTTGAGACCCTTTTGTAGTATGTCATGCAAGAAATGCTGTTGCACAGTCATGCATATAAAGAGAGCAATGCTTCCTGAAATGCTGTTGGTTTGGAGCCTCACCACCAGTTCCTGTTTTAGGGCCAGACTACTGCTGCTCACACTCTGTCAGCTCTTTACGACAGTGGAGGTCGAGGTCTGTGAGAAACGTTTGTGTATTTCATGATAATATGCTCAGCTTTTTGCACCTTTAAAAATGGCAAACCTAATCCCACATACTAAATAGCTAATCTCCAAAAAGTTAAGAATATATTTTGCGTTTGTGTTTTAGTTTCTGCCCCCTCAAATTCCTACTGAGATGGAGAAAAAGTGTCCTTTCAAGTTTGCTCAGTCAGTGAGAGCTGTGATGGCTGAGTAAGTGTGCCTTGTTGCTATTTATTCTTCAGTGTCTTTTATAATATTATATTTAGTGGATATTTACGATGTGTGCACAATACAATATTTCAGTGTTAATGGTTGTATCACAATTTCTCACTCTGTCACTAGGTCTCTGAGCCTGCCGGTCACAGATCACACCTACGAAGATTGTCGTCTGATGATTACAGCTGGAGAACTGACCCTGCCTATGGAGGCAGGTCTCGTAGAGTTTACCAAGATCAGCAGAAAATTGGAGTATGACTGTATATAATATTAAAAAAAAAAAAACATACCTTTAAGTACACCTTTTGAGACTGGTATCCCACATGACATGCAATTTTTGCTTGTTGTAGTTTAAGCTTAAAATCTTTGTTTCTCTCGTAACTCCAGATTAAAATGGGACAATGTGAAGAAGGAATTGGAGAGTTTTGCCAACATAGCCTGTTCTTGCAAAGGCGGCAGGATCACAATTGAGGAGTTTGCCAGCTTTCTCAAACTGCCTGTCAGCCCAGTTCTACAGGAGCTCTTCACTCTGTTTGACAGGGTGAGTTTGTCCATAACTAACCACATGGAAAAAGATATGGAAAAGAGCGTCACTTAGGTCCAGAACAGAAGCTAATGTATGAAATGCTCTCAGATATCTGCTTTAAAATCTGCTTTACCTTCAGTGGTAATATCCAAAACAACAAATCTGCAGTAAATCTACGGTGCTGGAGGACTCTAACGGCACTATATTTTATTCACAGTGTGGCCTGTTTGAAGCATATGTTTTCTCTTTGTAGAATGGCGATGGCACGATTGATTTCAGAGAGTATGTCATTGGTGTCACAGTTCTGTGCCGTCCAGCTAATAATGAGGAAGTCATTCAGACTGTTTTTAAGGTAATGGTATCACAAATATCACAATGAAATCTCAAAATGTGATTGTTCAAAGATTACAAGACGATTTCATCTGCTAAAGATTAAAAGATGACATTTTGTGGTGTGGTTTGTGCCAGTGGTTGTTAACACCTCGAGGTGGTTTACAAAAAAAATCTCAAACTTGACAAAAAGAAAGTCAACTGTAGAACATTACTACGGGGGACTACTATTGTGTGATATACTGTCAAAAAAATGTTCATGTGTATCATGTGTCTGTGAATTCTTTATGCAGCTGTTTGACATTGATGAGGACAAGTGTATCACACAAGAGGAGTTTAGTGGTTTGCTGCGTTCTGCTCTTGGAGTATGTGATCTTGACGTCCACGGCCTCTTCAAAGAAATTGATGCGGATGGATCAGGACACATAACTTATGGTCTGTATGCTAACTGTATAGCAACTACCACAGTGATAAAACTGTCAGTCATATTAATAGTGCTATTAATCCCAAGGTGGTCCCAAGGTGGCCTTAACCACGATGTACTTACATTTAAATTAATTATTTGGTACAGTGCACATAATGTTTTATTGTACTTAAATTTGAAAATATCTGCCTGTATTTACATCTGTAATTGATTGATCTAATTACATTTATAATTACACTGTTGACCCATTCCTTACAGCTTAACCCACACTTAAACCTACCCAAACCACCAAACCTGTCCCTAACCTTACCCATATCCCACCTCGATAGCAGAAAAAGTGTTTTGCAATACAATATGAACAAAATAAGTACATTGTACTTATTTTTTTATGCAAGTGCATAGTAGTTAAGTGGGCTGTCATGATAATTGTATTTTTTTTTTTGTTATATTCTGTGTTTTTGCCATTTGGTATGTTTTGGTAGGCCTAACATTGGCAATGTTATCTTGCCTGTTTAGGTTGTATTAAGCAAATTACTCAATGCTGAATTGCATTATACCAACATCATCTTTATTAAACTAATCTTATTGATTTGAACATATATTTAGGCATAATTGTTCCAATAAATGTTTAAATACAACTGCTCAGTGAGGGCTCCACAAAATGTAAGACTACAGATACTACAGCAATATTTTCCTGTGAAGCTGCTTTTCAGACTTGGATCTGACTTGACAATCTAGGGAGTATCACAGTTCAAATCCCTTAATACAGGTCATTTCGTGTCATGATTTAACTTGTCTGAATTGAATCTTGACTTTGGGCTATCTGTTGCATGCATTCAGTAAGCAAGAACTAGCAGATTTCTTAATCTTAATGCTGTTTTTTTCAATATAGGTTTAAAAGACACAGAAGTTTGCACAATAATTTAAGGTATTTAAAAAGCATCATCCCAGGGCCCAAGGCTTTTTCTGCAAATGAAAGTATCATGGTTAGCAGCACATGATTCCATGCTGTGTATGTAGACACCCTGGAAAATATTTGTATGTGGAATCATGAACACTTTCGAGTGAAGGCTTTGTTGTTGTTTGTCTAATCTATCAGTTGTCAAGGTTTGAATCATGATGGTGACTGGTCTTTTGTAATATTTGCAGAAAGTTGTCATTAAGTGTGAGCTGATTTCAGCTGTATTCCAAATTAAATCAAGGATGTTTTCACACAGTGTCTGTTTACCACAGAATATTCACATTATTGACGTTATTCATTCATTAATACCCGCCACACTTGATTAGTGTGGTTTCTTTTTGAGTATCAAAAGTATAAATCTGTAGTAACTTTTCCTTTCTCTATTTGTCTCTCAGATGAGTTTCGTTCCTTCGCTCTCACCCACCCGGAGTATGCCAAGCTCTTCACCACCTACATCGAGCTACAGCGTTACCAGGGTCTCCAGGGAGAGGAGCTAGATTTTGATGCCAGTTTGTCTCACTGCTGTACTGCTTTTCATAGTAACCACCAAGAGGACAGTACCTCTGATAAGAAAGATGACTGATAGCATGCAGCCATAAGGTTCATATTCTGCCATGCCATTTGAACACGTGCCTTAAGCTTGGGCGGAGGGATTTTGTACACACGCCTATGCCCTGTCAGCAGTTCTCTGTTCACACCACCAAGTATTTCATAAACTATTCAGTGATTTATTTAAAGGGTTTCAGATCAATGTTAATGCATACAGACATGCTAAAACATTTCAGTGAAAGTCACTATAGTCACTATTAACTAGTTGCTTATTACCATGCATATTATTAACACATTGGCTGTTTATTAGTACTTAAAGCACATATTCTGCATAACTATAGTGTACATCCCTAATCCTACCCAATACTTAAATATAATTAGGAGTTTATTGAGGCCAAAGTCATAGTTAATGGTTGGCTAATAGCGAGAATTGGACCTTGAAATAAAGTGTGACCAAACTGTCTTATTCTGATGCAGCTAAAAAGTTCATTTTATTGTTAACACCCCTCAGCTTTTAGACATGAAGCTTGTAGTTCCAGTTCAGTTTTTTTATTCAGTTTGTTTTATAACTGTTTTGTAAAGTCTAAAAAAAAATTATATTATTTGATATCTCATTTGAAAAAAAAAAATTGTGATTACATTGAAGATGTATGTACTTATGTGTCTTGTGTGGAAAAGTGGATATTTAAAAAATATATATATATTACAAAAGAGAATCTTATATAAATACAAAGTTTCTTTTCTTTCTTTTTTCTCTTCTTTTCCCTTTTTTCCTTTCTGCTGAGGGATGTTGGTACAGAAAGTGAGATGTAATCAAAGGTTTTGCTTTGCATCTTGTTTTTATTTGCATTCCCACTGAGAGGAGATGTTGCTGAGTTAGCGTTCTGTCCCTGCTGCTTGTTCAGACTAATACTCTGTTGCATCCACTGAAAATAGGCCAATTTGTGAGCAAACAGTCAACACAACACGCCCACAGTAGCAAGCACCAAAGGGCTTGGCTCCAAATTTTCCCTCTGCAGTGGTATTTATTTAGCAATGCAGGTTGCAATTATGATTTTGTTAACACAGCAAAGTTAGCTTTTTTTTTGCAATTAAAAAAATCCTTTGTATTTGTTGTCCCTTTTATGTTTGAGTGCATGAACACTTGTTAGAAGAGTTTGTACACTCTTGTGAATTATCAGGAGATACAGAAGAAAAATGCTGATTAGCAGCCTGCTAACAAATACTTTCATACTGAAAGCTTCCACTAGGTGACAGCAAATCCTAGTATATACAGAAAGCCGATCGTCTGCAAAAACTGCTCCTAGTTTCTAAAGAAATCTCTAGTGAATGTGCAAATACTGTAAATGTACATCTACAATAGTGGATACTCCTGCTTTTATGGCATTGAGAGTGTGAATATGAGTTTCAGGATGCATGTGCACAAAATTAGAAATAATACAATGAAAAATCCCCTTTGTCACTTCTCTGCGCTCACAAGTGATGATAAAATAGCATATAATTCAGGTCATAGGTCATGTTTCACCATCTGTGCTGTTACTCAGCCCTGTCCCAAATAGCAGCATAAGCCTGTACAATCTGAGTTCACACTTTGATGTCATAATGTCACAAAAACTGTCAGGTATAGTCAGCATCAATGCAGGCTCAGAAAAACTGTGCTTTTAGGGCGCATAGGGGTCACAAATGGTCCATTCTTCAAAATGACAAATAAGAAGCCATGTCTCTGCATCCAGAAGTTTAGGCAGTTGACTTTATGCCTCGCTGGCCTATCGGGCAATGTCTTTGCAGGCAGCATTTGTGCATGTAGGTACCTCACAAAGCATTTTTTAGTGATAACATAATTTTTCTCTTTATAAAAAAAAAAAAAATTGAGAAAGCTTGGTGATAACTAAGTATATATTTAATTATTACAGTACATATTTCTTGCCATAAATAAAATAAAAAATAACACGTGGCCAAGTATGGTAACCCATACTCGGAATTAGTCCTCTGCATTTATCCCATCCAAAGTGCACACACACAGCAGTGAACACACACACACCATGAACACACACAGCCAATGCTGCGGAGACTGGGAAGCAGTTGGGGGTTCGGTGCCTTGCTCAAGGGGCTTACCTCAGTCGTGGTATCGAGGTGGAGAGAGCACTGCTTATTCACTCCCCCCACCTACAATCTAACCATTAGGCCACGACTTCCCCACAAATATATTTACACACAAACTCGCCACCAACTGCAACTTTCAGACACAATTTTTTTTAGCTCAACTGTCACAGAATTGAGTGCACAGTAAAGGTAGAGAAGGATGAATCTGCTGCCTTCAAAAATCATGCAAATAAAGTTGCTTGGTAGACAGGATGTGACAGACTTCATGAATACATGTATACAAGACACCAGACCACCATTTAGGGCCTTAGAATTACATTGATTCAGCATAAAGTCAAACACAATGCCTGTAACGCCTTTTCTTCAGCGTAGGATGAAATGTCTGTCCTTTTTAATATTATAAAGAAGTTTGTAAAGGAGAAACAAGTTCATCATTAAGCGGTTTCTATAATGTACCTTCTGTTGTGCTGAGCTGCAGTATATCAAAACCAAGTCAATCAGTAAGTGTACTCAGCGAGTGACTTACAGAGTGCTTTTGTCAATATAATATCATCAGAGGGCAGGTCAGGGACGACGATATGATGATGTCTTATGAGGAGCTAATGTTCTCTCTCTCATCTGATACAGCAGGATGAAGGATGGGATTGCACTCACTTCATTAAAGTCCTGCTGCTCCACATGCTGTGATAACCAGCTGTGATTTCCACCGTCAATTTGTTTTAACCTTTTCAAACATGAGGGGGGTATTTCATTTTAATCACAATTGATGAGATTGCATGGAATCAATTAAGTCACATTGTTGTTACTGTTTCTTTCCCTCCGTCTCTCACCATGTCTATCTTTCTTTCGCTCTCTTTCTCCCTTCTTTTGCTCACAATATGGCAGCATTCATTTTTATTTCAGCCTGAGGTGAGTCTGCCTAGTCAAATAGTGGACAATCAGCCCAAGTAATCGGGTTTTATTTGCACAACACCAAACAAGAGTTAGCTGGCTGGGCGGTCTGTGCTGGAACAGATGAAGGAGCTGATCAGGGGCTCGTCTGAAAAGGTCAGTGCCGACAGGCTACACCGCTAATTGACGGGTTGCAAAATAGCTGCAAATCATGGCCCCTTCACTCCCAATGCCTGTGTAGACAGTGTATACAGCAAATACTTTTCCCTTAGAAGGAGACATATAGCATACTGCATCTTTTCTCTTTCTTCTCTCTCCTTAGACCTTATCTTTAATTTGTTTGTTAAAATGACAGAATGGGGCTTTAAATCACTGAGTTTTATCGTTTTCATTTCTTTCTCTCTTTATTAATTCATTTTTTTCATTTCAAGCCATCGTGCCCACAGAGCAGGGGGTCCTGACCTTGGCCACAAGCATCTTAAAGTTCCTCTTAGTGAGAGCACATATAAAACATGCATTAACCTTGTGCCAACCACTGGATGAATTCATGCTGATCTATTCAAGTCTCTCAGACAGGACAAGCAAAGCACAACATTCAGTTTCAGGCATATCATCACCACACCTGCTCATGTTTTTGTATGACAGTATGTTGTTCATAAAAAGATGATGTAATATAGTGCACAATGCACTGTTGTCAAGGCCTAGAGATTGGGAAGTAGATTCACAGTGACAAGGTATCAATAACTTATTCTTGCTAATAACTATTCTTTTTGAATATATACCAGCTAAATGAAGATTTTGAAAGAATTTTCTAATGCTCACCAAGGGTATTTATTATATCTCAAATAGAGTAAAAACAGTAATACTCTGATATTATTGCAATTTAAAAAAAAAATAATGTAAAGTACTTTACAATGTAATGTTTTTCATTACTTGTCATTAGTTCTGTCTTCAGTGTCATATGATCCTTCAGAATCATTCTAATATGCTGATTTGGTTCTCAAGAAACATTTCTTATTATCTTAGTTGAAAACAGGTGTGCTGCTTAACATTTTTGTAGAAACCGTGATCAAAAGAATTTCACAAGTCTTTATAGATGTAAAGAAAGTTGCATAGAAAAGCTGCATTTATTTGAAATGTTTTTTAATTATAATGTTGAGCATTATGTATTGTGTAAAGCTACAGCTTTTAAAGTGTGTTACTATGAGACACAATGTGACAGGAATAACATTATCGACGATACAGCTCAAATCCAAATGTAGTTCATTTTTGATGATGAGGGAATTGGACATAAAGAAGTTCTTTGCTTGTGTATCTGTCATGACAGTTGTGACACACAAATCAATTAATATTGATGTTTAGTTCAATTGAAAGTTGTTGTTGGGTTTTGTAGGTAAGAATTGTTTTAACGTAGTGAGTGTACTGTTCATTATGCCCAATGAATGGGGGGGAGGGTACTCATAAATTAATTGATACTCTGAAAAGCAGGTCTCAAAACAACTGGCAACAAGTCTGGCAACTAATTTAATTATAGACTTTTTACAACACAACATAGTCTGAACTAGAAATGTATGTCAACCTTGGGATTAACATTGATCTCATGCTGATATACACAGAAGAGTGGATCGATTTAATGACAAATGACAAAAGAATGACAAATAGTACCTTTTGGATATATACAAAATTAATGTGTATATGCATTTAATGGTCAATATTTGCTTTGTAAAACACTGCGGAGTAAGTTTATTGAGCCAAAATTATATCCAAACTACATGTAAATGCAATCATTTGAAAACGAAAAGGGCAAAACTGATCCTAGCTCATCAGTCTTTTCCTGAATGACACACATGACCCCATATTCGTGATATTGATCTGTCGCAGAACTGGAAACAGCATAATTAGGGGAATTGAGGAATACTAATGTCTTTACATCAAAGTTCTTATTTAGTGCAATATGTGACATTTTACTGTGAGCCCTGGCACCATCGGTCATCTACTGCTTTGGGTTTCATTTAAATCAAATGTGTTTTACCCTGAACTGGTGTATAGCTTTACTATGCAAAATCCATGTTATGTAAATAGTGGGTCGAAATTATAAATAAAAGTGCTTGTGATTCTCAATATGAGGTAGGTTTCACACTAATGTGAAACTGACTCTTCAGGTCAGAGGTCAATGATTGTGTTTATAACATGATTATAAGATGCCCTCAGATAGTGGTGGCTCATTTAGCAGAAAATACCAGTGCTTAATCCTGTCAGATAGAGACTAATTGCAATATTGATGCAAAATATGCAAATATCCTTCATGTTTCAAGGAAAGGTTGCTTTGTTCTAAAGGTGATCCTCTTTAGCATCATCCTCTCCCGCATGTATGGCAACATCCTGAAATAGAAATGAGAAATTCCAGCTCCTCTGGAGGAAGAATGTGTGTTAAGGAACAAATAAATCAGCCTCTAAAACCCTGTTTCTTACTTTTGTTATCCAATCTGAACACGAATATGTGCAAAACTGCACAAAAACAGGCCTGTAAAGGTTTCATAAAAGAAACGCTGGAGAGCTTTAAGGGGACATTCATTGACTTTAATGGGATGAACTGATTGCCCATATCTAATAGAAATCGTTGCCTTTGGCTAAAACGGGTGTGGAATTAGATTACACGTGGAACACAATGCTTTTACTGCTTCTTAGAAAACAACTAATTGAATCTATGTAGAAGAAGGGAGAAGAAACAGGCAACTCAAAGGGGAATAATAACAGACTTTTTAAAAAAATGTAGTAGTGATGGGAGATGAATCAAACAGCTGTAATATGTTTATTTTTTTGTCTTCTTGACAAATCACTCAGGGTGTGAATTAAGACGGGCATTTGGGAAATCTGACCCTTCTAATTGTAGGGGGAAGTGAGCCGTATTTTTGAACAAATGTTTAAAATCATGCATGCCTAAATAAGATGATTCATATGACATAGAGCTGTTTTATTTTACATGGAGCAAATCGCCACATGGGGGCCCAACATGTTGAGATCATATATGGCCACTACATACCTTATCTTAGTAACTCCCAGTGCAACACTTTTTTTTTCCTCTGCACAATGTTTTAGTAAAGATTGCAAGGTTTAGTTAGACTGAGCTTACAGGCATAAGTAAAGGTTACCACAGCAATGGTTTGTTTCTCAAGCACTTTCTATCCAGATCAGTCTTGGATAAACATTGACAAAACATACGGACCAGTTCACACAGAACATATGTTCTACTGCATGTTTTTAATTGTTTTTCTATGCAAGACGGATTCAGTTATGAGTGCATTTCCAGGTTGCACATGATGCAAAAGCAATGTGACAATTGATATCGGCACCTCCAAGCTATTCAAAACTTGATCACTCTTTTGACCGTTTGACCGACTTTTACCTTTGTGCGTCATCTCACTGTTTATGGTCTGAACCCAAGGCTCGTCTTTGTATATTATTTTATTGTAGAGTATGTACATATCACCAGCAAATAACCAAAAAGAAAAAAAAAATGGTAAGAGTTCTTTAAGGGGCTCAAAATACCTTCTAAGAACGTTTTGCTAACGTTCCCAATAAGTTATA
Organism: Barbus barbus; assembly: GCF_936440315.1. Lineage (NCBI taxonomy): Eukaryota > Metazoa > Chordata > Actinopteri > Cypriniformes > Cyprinidae > Barbus > Barbus barbus. The sequence continues at coordinate 21,202,154 of NC_136730.1, read as the reverse complement.
AAACTTAATTACTGAATGATCTCTTAACATTCAAAAGCACTTTTTTTCTCGTTTATGCTAACACTAGTGAAAACATTAAGGGAACGTTCCATTTTATCGTTTTGTAAACATCACGAGAATGATACTTTTAAATGAACGTTCTGAAAATGTAGTAACGTTTAAAAACGTTAGACGAACTTAAACGTTTCGGGGAAAAAAAGAGTTCCATGGAAAAATCATTTTTATTTTGAGCTGTTATTTTGAGAACAGTATTAAAGATCATATAACTTTAAACATACGTCCTATTATTCTATTCTGTTTACTGATTAGGCTACTTTACATAGGCTACTTAATAGCCTATACCTTGCTTTACTAACAATTCAGTAATATTATACTGCGCTTTTTGCATAGTTACGAAACTATTTATGAAAAGTTAAATGTGACAAAAAATCTCGTAAGGTGCTTAATTTCTTTAAGTCCAGCGGTGGCGCACCGCGTGTTTGAAGATGACTGTGACATTCGGGGCGGAGAGGACGCTTCAAAAAACATTAAGAAGAAGAGAATGATGATGATCATATAGAAAATATCACGTGTGGAGAAACTGGATCTTGGTTTAAAAGCTCAGAATTTATAGCCTCCAGCTGGAAGGGAGGGGAGAGTAAAACTTCATGAGAAGCAGCAGTCTCTCATTTTCTGGATCAAGCAGGAGGGACGGATCATGGAGGGACCCCCTCATGTTGACAAGTACAGTCTTTAAATATTACAGATTCGAAAAGCGACACTTTATGCAGACATATACAGTTATTCCATGAAGTATGTTGCGTCCAGCGGAAAATGCCGAGTGATTGTTTCTGTAAAGTTTTCTTTTCCTCCTTAACTCTTACAGACTGCTTTCGCGCATTCATTGTAAATCGTTTTGCGCGGTCGGCTGGTTAACAGTATGGTGCATGGGATGCTTTAATGTCTTACAATAACAGTAAACTTTAATCTCTCTTCACTTTCAGCTGATGAAGACTGGGCAACAATCTACCTCGCCGCGAGAGCAACTGCTGTAGCGATTCCTATTCATCATCATCATCCTCAGCAGCAGCATCATCAGCATCATCATCGTCAGTTCGAGCCGCACGCACCTCACTTGCTCCACATCCTCGGGGCCACGAGAGCGCCAGGGCGCAAAGATGAACATCCAAGTCCTGCCTGAGCACAAACTGTCTTCGGTGGCCCCGTTGAAAGAGTTTAACGTGGAGAAAAAGGAAGTGGAGCTGATCCTGGTGAAGGAGCAGAACGGGGTCCAGTACACGAACTGCTCTGTCGTGGCTTCTCCGAGCTCCCCCGGCTGCACCTCCGGCTCCGCTGAGGATGTGCCCAGAGAGACATGGGGCAATAAAATGGACTTTCTGCTCTCTGTCATAGGCTTCGCTGTGGACCTGGCCAATGTGTGGAGGTTCCCCTACCTGTGTTACAAAAATGGAGGAGGTAAGATTGGTTCTTCCGTTTATTCTGAGGGACACCCTTCAAATGTGGGCTACTTGATATATAATTATTTTGGCGAGCAGCTCACAAACTTACAAACGTTGTTATTGATTTTGACATTAATTTTAATTGCATATACATTCAAATTATATCTCAAACTATTATTAAAATACATTCAGTGTTCAAGTTACTGTATGAAAGAAAAAAAATAATAATTTGATGACTGCATTAAGATAAATAAAGAAATATATGTTGAAAGATTATACTTTTTACATTTTTCACTGTAAAAAATATGAATTTGAAATATGAATTTACAAAATATTATATTTTGATTATTTATAATTCAATGACACATACTATAAGGAACTGTAGCATGGTTCCACTTTATTCCAATCATGACAAACATTTTGCACCTGTAGTTTTTCTCAACAAGCTGCCAATCGTCCTTAAACTAGACATCACATCAATGTCAGCGAACTCATTAACTACTAGTGGGCTATTGTTTAACAGTTTTGTTGTCTTTTACAATTTATGAGTAACAATTTTTTTTTTAACTCTTTAGTCATTTAGATCAGCTTTGAGACAGAAATGTGTTTATGACTGAAGCAGACTAACTTTTTTGTGTAAAAAATGCACTCATTTAAATGCATTACAGTTATTCGTTTTTCGTAAAATAAATAATTTTTTGCATGATTGATCCACTTTCCTTTTGTGTATCAATTATAATATTAATACTATAAAATTAAAACATCACGAGTAAAGACAAATATAGCAGGGATCAGCTAGATTTCTGATTTTGATAACATAAAATCAGAAAACCATAAAACTTAAGGTCATGGGGTCAGAAAGTTTCATGAGAAGGTAACGTGACATTTTAATTTAATGTGACTTTTCACCTCTATGTGCAGGTTAAACCATGTAGAATTTTCCATATCTGAATACATTAAAATCCAAAGTCAGACTTAAGAACTATGATTACGTCAAATTGCCTCTAACTTCACTGTTGATTGACTATTCACTATGTTAGCAGATACAATGACAAATGCTTGTTGTTTAGATATTGCAGATATCTGTCGGCTATCAAATTCTAAAATTCTATAATGTGTCCCCCAGGTGCCTTTTTGATCCCATACATTCTGTTCCTGTTCATTGCTGGGATGCCCCTGTTTTACATGGAACTTGCCTTGGGTCAGTATAACAGAGAGGGAGCAGCTACGGTTTGGAAAATCTGCCCTGTATTTAAAGGTACGCTGAAAATTTGTAGACATAAAAGATGCTGAGATGAACCGTACCAGGTTCACACATTTCAACGATTAGTTCACTGCCCAACAAACGAGATGGTCCTCACTGCAGAACACAAGATCCAGGGGGTGGGGTTGGATCTAGATCCAACTCCTCCCACCTTACATACACCTGAACCTACACGTCTGCACCCCCTGATCCCTAAACCCACCCATCCCCACCCCTAAACCTACCAATCTCCACCCCTAGATATGGATCCAACCTCGCCCCCTGGATCTTTGTTCTGCAGTGAGGGGCTACTGCAACATTCTCTAACATTGACTTTTGGATGCTTCATTTTACACTGACCCAACAAACATAAACAGGGTTAACTCAATGACCCAACAAACATAAACAGGGTTAACTCAATGATCCAACAAAAGCCAACAAATGTGTTCGTTGGGGCAGTGAACTAGGTTATACAGTGACTCTGTTGTGACTTTGAAGTCAGTGCACACACTTTTAACCAGAGCTGGGTAGTAACTGATTACATGTAATCAGATTCCAAAAATTAAGTACTTGTAATCAGAGTAAATTACATTTTAAAATACTCGTAATCAGACTACAGTTACTTTTTTATGGATTACATGATTACATATTATTCACACAATAGCAATAAATTATTCATAAATCATTGATTCCCCCTAATTTCTCTTTTTCATCTTTCAAATTTTCCTTTCTAAAATAGCCTACTGATTATATACTTATTATATATATGTATAAATAGTCCAGTCTTGCGGACATTCACACAAAGATCAGTCATTAGTCGGGTGGCGACAGCATTTGACCACTGGATTTACAAAAATCATTTCAGGTTTAAGAAGGGTTTCAACATTGCATCAGCTACTGATGAACACATTCATTTTTATTTGAATTATTACTCTGTAGGTTTTTTAACCATGTATTATTAATTATAACTAATTAAAATGAACATATTCACGTTATTTCTTAGATACATGTAATGCAGGCATTCCAAAACTTTTTGTCATCTAAACCTTATTCACCAAATCTATTTGCTTTAAGTACCCCTGAGATTTTAAAATAAATATTTCAATAATTAAGTATCACATTTGCATGTTCACGGTTTCTTTGATTAATGATCACATGGCATGCATAATCTTTTTTAGTAAGTGTTTTATTTCAAACAAAGACTATAGAAACACAAAGACTGTTCACTCCTATACTTATGAATGGGAGAAACTGCAACACGCAATATGGAGGAATAGTCCCACCTTCGAAATAAAAGAGCCAAATTTCCCATAGAAACCTGACTAACCAATGCATATGCACAGTATAAGCAGGTTATGATTCTGCATGCGCATTGCCTGGTCTAGCCTGAAAAATAAGCTTTTTAAACGCTATTTGAGCATAAGAAACAACATTCATGGGGCAATTAATTTCAGATTTGTGTTGCTGATTTGACATAATGTGAGTTCAGCGAGCAGTTTTTGAGATTTCAGAATTCCGCTGTTCATTAAGATTGTATTGTATGAGCTGACTGGAGGCGTTGCAAATATGGCCGCCAAGTGAAGAGACTTTCCTCAAAAGGGAGTTCAAATAAAAAAAATAAAAAATAAAAATAAATAAAAAAAAGGGAGTTTGTTTTAAAATGATTTATTTTAATTAAATTTTTTATGATTTAATTAATTGTCAGCTTTTCATTAAACTCACAACCCCCCTGCAGTTCCTTTACGAACCCTAGTTTGGGAAACTGTAATATGTTTAATGCGCTTCATGTTGTAAATTACAATGAAGGGAACAAGTTTTCTTACTCTTTGCATTTTTTACATCATTATGGTACAAGATAATGCTATATAAATCAATGTGATAAACGAGTTAAATAAAAAGTAATCTAAAAGTAATCTAAAAGTAATCTGATTATATTACCTAAAATGTGTAATGTAACAGATTACGTTACTGACTACAATTTTTGTCATGTAATCTGGAATCAGTAACGGATTACAATTTGTAAGTAATCTACCCAGCTAAGAGAGGAGGCCTGAAACAGATAAAGCAACATTTTTTCACATTATTATAATAACCAAATATTTGTGACTTTCCTCCTCAGGCGTTGGGTACACTGTGATCATCATAGCATTGTACGTGGGCTTTTACTACAACGTCATTATAGCTTGGTCATTGTATTACTTATTTGCCTCATTGACAAGTGAGCTACCCTGGCTCAAATGTGATAAACCGTGGAACAGCCCCAACTGCACAGAACCACAATACATCAATGGCACCGTCTTGGGTAACAGAACCTCCTATGCCAAGTACAAGAACACACCGGCCGCAGAGTTCTACGAGTGAGTCTTAAATTCATTTTTATTATTGTTTTTTGCTCTGTGGCTGTGCTGTTGTACTTAAGTTGTTGTGTATTATTCCAACAATAGTATCATGAAAATGTCTGGGAATACAAAGTGCCGCAATGTCATTATCAGTTAAAAGAAATCTGGCAGACAGTTGATAGACTTTCTATTTAATCAACTGCAGTCAGCTTGAGATTTGCTTAAAAGTATGAATATCCTGTTTATTAAACAAACACTTTTACTGTATTTTGTCTTATAGCTTTTCCAAACACATTAAAACAAGTGCATGATACATTTCCAAGTGCAAAATCAGTTATGAATGATACAGCTGTTTTAATAGTCAGGTGTTTCCTTATGCTTCACAATATCTGTGATGTTTCGACATTGTTCCAGTTTGTCATGTTGTACCAGTTGCTTGTCGCTTCCTATGGAGTCTTGCTGATATGGCGCCTAATGGATCTATCATTTAGCTATTTGTTTTTCATACATTCTTTCTCTCATTCCTGTGTGAGATCATGAAAACATTCTTAAAGATATGAATAATTTATTTTGCCTCAGACAGGAAAAGATGAAAAGACATGTCAAACCTGGCTGTGCCTGCGCCCCTGTCAGGCTGTGTTGGAGGGGTTTTGGGTTTTAGTTAATCATTACTTCTAGTTGAATGAGGAGTCGGCTATGAGCGAGACTAAATCAGTTAGATGTATCAGTGCTAGTTTAGTATTGGAAAACAAGTTGATTTCCAGCCATTCTGGCAGTTATCATAATTATCTTGTTGAAGGAATATTTGGTATAATTTCTTTCTAGAACTCTGAAGCTATAGTTTAAATTCACTGCATGCGCACATTGTATGTCCCAGACATGAGATGCATATGAAGAGTTCATTTGCAAAAACAAAAAAACATTTTCAAAAATCATGTTTTTTTATTATGTTGTCATGTTTTTATTGTGTTGTATTGTGTTAGTTGGCTGCATTTTCTAGTTGTTTTTTTTTTTTTTTTTTACCTAATCAAAATAACCCAACTGCAGTTTGATTGAGATTAATTTGAATGCACAATGATAAAACATTATTATTGAAAACATGATTTTTTTGAAAAAGTTATCTGTTTTTGCAAATGACATGTTTTTACATGTATCAGGGACAGCCATTTGGAAAAGTTAACTGGCTTTAGTGATCCCATAGAGGAATACCAAGGAACAGGTTTTTAGTCTGCATTTATCTAGTAATTTTACCACATTTTATAGTTATTTCTGTTTAGAAGAAAATAAATATTGTTAAGACTTTTACTAACTTAGGATACAGCCCAGCTGAGATCTTTTATTTATTTATGTATTTTTTTAAAGTTCACCTACAAATGAAATTTGTACTCACCCTCATGGTATTCCAAACCTGTATGACTTCCCTTCTACTGTGGAACATAAGATGTTGTGAGTGATTTTATTCATTGTTTTAGTTCAAAAATGGTCAATGGTCACCAAACTGTTCAAGGTTCAAAATATCTTCTTTTGCGTTCCACAGAGGTAGATTTGGAACAACATGTGATTGAGTAAATATTGACAGAATTATAATTTTCCTGTAACTAATCCTTGCTAACTATCATCCAGGTAGGCCTATATTGTACCGTGTTGCTGCTCTGGGGTAGAACACAGACACAATGATTAGCTTTATCAGATGTTAACAATTTTGCTTAAAAGTGCTCAAAATTAGGTCAGAATCACTGAAACGTGTATGCGGCACTCAAAACTCTGAAACTCCTGCCTACAATCTATGTGTAAAACTCTTGATGTAGACTGAAAGAAAGGCAGCTGCTTGCACTTCAAAGAAAAGCAGCCCTTTCCCGTGTCTAAGGGAAAATTTAGCTCCTCATGTCAGGGGAAACCAGAAGAATGTGTAGAACAATGAAGAACCTACAGCACTTGCTGATTTGTTTACAACCAGTCATGGACAAAATCATAGAGACACGTCATCAGATTCTAGTGAGGGTTTCCGTGTCTTTATTTATTGCTCAAATCTTATGTATGTTTGTATAGCACAAAATCTCTTAACTTTATCTCCTATATGTACAGATATCATATATTTTAATTTGTCCAACCCTTAACTCATTTGTTTCTCCCCTTTTCTTTCTTGGTGATCTACCGCTTCTTATACCCTCTGCTTGTCTTGTTCTCACTGTCTGTTTAGCTGTTTCTCTCACTTTCTCCCTCTCCTATGCTCTTACCCTCTTTTGGACTGGTTTCCCACCCAGCAATGCTTTGAAGTGTCGTTTACCCAGCTGTCTTCTGTGTGTGAGAGGATGTGGAAAGCTGTCATTTCCTCCGCTTTCCCCCCCTCATGCCACTCTATTATAATAGTTTTTGGCCACCAGTAATCCTGTCATCATGGGACAGCACACAGGGCACTAGAGAATATTCATTACTGTCAGACATACAGCAGACTCACATGCTCAGCAGGTGTGCCATACACTGAATATTAGATTAAGCAGTGTGTTGCTCAGAATAGCTAAAATGACGAGAAACCAATCACAGAAAGAGGTGTTGAACCAGCAGCTGTCAATCCAGAAGCCCCTGATCAAACCCAGTCAAGTCCATTGGGTTTCATTGGGTTACACAAACCCATCATGCCACACGTCTTTCTAAAACAACCGACAACCAGACAAAAGCAAAATATGACGAGCTCAACAAAGCAAATTTCATCAGCTTGTGAGCCACCCACATATCCTTTGACTACGCTGTCTCTGCCAATCTTGACATGTTCGAGTCGATCACTGTTTGTTGAGAATAATGAACCGTTACTGCTCCGATGTATTGTTTTACACTGCAGGTGTTCTAAATCGAATTATTCCGTCATTACTGAAATCTTGTTACATCACATACAGTCTCAGATTTAACATCGGACTGATGTCATGAAGACAGAAATAGTGGATTTTGAGGAAAAAATATCATCATTTGAAAAGCCAAGACAAAGATCTTGACCATACTTGTTGTGCCTTCAAATAATAATTATTAAGGCCTGGTTTCAGACTAAGCCAGGATTAGGTCATTGTTCAAATACAACATTTAAGTATTTTTTATAAACATGCCTTAGAAAAAAAAAAACATTACTGGTGTGCATCTTGAGACAAATCAAAAGCACATACATATTTTAAGATTTCTTTAAGTTGAAACATCTCAGCCATGCATTTTAGCCTGGGACTAGGCTTAAGCCTTGTTTGTGAAACTGGGGGAAAAAGTTATTAAAATTAAAATTAAAATAATAAATCAAACAAGCATAATAGTGAACCCTTACTATATAGGTTCATTGTGCTTGTTTGATTTATTTATTTATTTTAGATCATGATTTATTAAAAGTATCAAACGGTTGTGTTTCAGTAAAAAAATTTGATATGAAGGTTGTAAGTCTTACAAATGCTATTTATTTGCAGTGCTTGTTTGCTTTTAATAATTGCAAAAATAAAAGGAAGGAAATTACAAAAAAATATAAACATCACTGAACTCGTGTCAGCCAGAGGGGTCCATAACCACAATGAATGTGCAGTTTCACAAACACATTTTAGGACATTCTGTTGCCTGTTATGAAAACAAATATAATTTGCTCCAGAGTTAAGCAAGCTGTGATGAGACCCCACATTCTTCTGTGGCTGATTTCTGGCTCAGAGTACATAGCTGGAGATATGTTGAAATCATAGGTGTTTGGATTTAGCTTGGCAAGGACGGGACATCAAATGAATGAAGAGCTCTAGAGGGAACACTTGCCAAGATACTCGCCAATCTAATGTAATTATTCAATTAGAGGAGGCTGTGTTCACATCTGTCCTGACCTAACCGCTGTCACTGAGACTGAGCTCAGGCTCAAGATCTGCTGCCACAGAATGAAAATGTCTGTTTTTGAAGTTAGGAAGATTACTCAGATTATGTTTGTGTTTCTGTTTGCATGTTTTGGACTATATAGTATTACAGTTCCTTCTGTCATAGTTTGATGACTAGTTTTGTCATTGGCTAATAACAGAGCTTTGGATTCTTAAATTTCACCCCAAAATGAAAGTTTACTCACCTTAAGGCCATTTAAGTTGTAGATGAGTTTATTTGTTCATCTGAACAGACTGAACACCAATGAATCACTTGGTCACCAATGAAAAGTGAATGGTTGCCATCAGAATGAGAGTCTAAACATCACAATAATCCACAAGTCTATCAGATAACATATTGTGAAACAAAAAGTGGTGTGTGTGTTTGTAAGAAACAAACCCATCATTAACATGGATGAGTCAGCTATCCGGTGCGTTTTGGTAAAATGTATTAATTAAAATCTGTTTTGTTAGAATTTCTGCCTGCACTTTTGCTTTCTAACAACCCACATATGTAATTCTAAAAGATTTAATCAAAACGTTATTTACTAAAGGATTAGTGAAAAAGTACAGTAAATTAATAATCAAATGTGAGTGAGCTATTTGTAAAAGTATTTATTGTCATGACAGACTGATATAAAGCAAGAGATTTGTATAGGGTGTAGGTATGTTAAAGGGCCAGGGGGTCAACTGAAATGTCACAGAGAGTGGATTAAAGGTCAAGTTGTAGCAGGACAGGCGCGTGATGTTATTGGCAATGATGACGGGATTGGACTGTCTCCCGTCTCTAGAGCCCTGAGGGTGTGTCTGGATTTTCTTCTCTTCATTAACTCAGCCATGATGGCTTCAACATCCATGTTTCTGTAGACCTCATACTCACGTTTATTCCCTTATTCCCAATGCATGACCAAATTACTTGTTTGATGAGAAGTTGAGCAATTCTCAAGCTCTCTCTAGCTTTAAAGTTTTTCTTTTCAATGCAACTATCTTAGTTTGGAATCTTGCAAAACCAAACCAGATTTAATCATTTATTGATACTGGTTTAATGTCATCAAATTAAACTATGACATATTACACATAAATATTATGTATATAGGAGATTAATAAATTAGGCTGAACATAATTTAAGACAGTAATCATTTGGGAATATCATTTTGTCACTTGACAAGTGTCCTAAAGTTAATATTTTGGGTTGTTTTTGAAGTTAAATAGAGATGGATCAAGTCTGCTTTCATTCACATCATGGCTTCTAAACTCATAAAGTAAATTCAAACAGAGCAGCTTTCGTTTTTTCCTTTAGAAGAGACCTCTTTCAGAAGAAAAGGCTACAGCAAAGTTCTGGCAGTGCTATAGGGGTTTGTTTATAATATAAGAACAATGGTTTGCGCTGCTTCTCCTCTTTGAACCTCAATGGGAGGTGCAGCACAGGAATAATTTAGATCACGTTCTGCAGAGACTCTTTTCACGGGGTGTATCCAGATAATTTGCTAGAAACCAGCAATGATATTCATCATTGGCTGGTTGAGGAACCTTTGGTCATAACCATTATTCAGACCTTTTTTTTTTTTATTTGTGCAGCCATTAAAATGTTAGAAACATAGGTCATCCCTCTTGGGGAACAAGAACCTGACGAAAAAGGGGTTTATGGGTAATTTACTATCTGGAATATCTTTTGAAGCGATTCACGCAGCATAGTGTGTGACACACATACAGTATTGAGATTGAGTGTTTATACTGGTTTGGCTGTATTAGTTGTAATGGTTTTGTGTCTGTGTGTTTTTGTTATGTGGACTCTTAGTTTGTAGTTGTGCCTGGTTTCCTGTTTCCTCTTGTTTTTCCCTGATTATTCTTGCCTGTTCCCTTTACCCAATTAGCCCTTATGTATGTACTGTAAGCCCCTGTGTTCCCAGTGTTGTTTGTCAGATTTTGTACTTACACAGTTGTATTGTTTGATGAGCTTATTCTGTTTTCTTGTTTCTGTGTTACTTGTACCTTTGTTATTATATAATTATAGACACTGAATCCAGTGCTCACTAGATTCTGAGTTCCCATTGTTACACTAGTGAGAGCCAAGTTTTTGAAGAAGTCATTAATATTGTGAAACCCACCATTTGAAGTGGTCCTCACTATTTAAATAAGCTTTTTTTTTTTTTTAAATCTATTAAAGTTTCTGTGAAGATTAGGTTAGAGTTAGTACATCGTAAACATCAGTTCAGAGTGGACAGTCTAGTGAAAACAGCCATTAAACTAGAGTTAGTGTAAGCATAACATATAAAGCACATGAAAGGTGTAAGAATGTGCTATAAAAACAAGATACAGTTCCCCAGACAGAGTTGGAGTGGACTTAATTATCTGTAATTTTAGATTTTTTATAGGACCTTCAGTTATCAGTTCAAGGCTTTATTGTACTTTAACTTGAGAGAACATCACTTTTATTTTGATACATAACCCCTTTTCCAAGTATTATATGAGCAGTGACGTCAAGTGTCAAGGCAACTCCTACATACTCCTTAGAGCAGGGGTAGGCAGCATCGGTCCTGGAGTGCCGCTGTCGTGTAGATTTTAGCTGCAACCCTAATCAAACACACCCGAACAAGCTAATCAAGGTCTTCAGAATTACTAGGGCTGCAGGCAGGTGAGGTTTTTTTCAGGGTTGGAGCTTAACGCTGCAGGACATCGGCACTCCAGGACCGAAGTAGCCTATCCCTGCTTTAGAGAATTTCAGTGGTTTATAACTCAGTGAGGCCCCCCCACACCCATGCATAGACGGTGTCGCTGGCACCAATGGATCTGTGCAGTATGTTTATTCAAAACATTTTTTGTGTGCAGATAAATGTTTTAGCACCATTCTCTTGGAGCATGACTAAGAATAGAGCACATTATAATTATGGATGTTTTATTTGTTGGAGATTCATTGATAATATTTCATAATTTGATGAGGAAAACATTCCAAAAAATCTCCTGTCTCAGGAGCATTGTGCCCCAGGCCAGGACACTTCCTTTACTACTGGAGAGCCTTTGAACAAGGCACACAACACAATATTTCTCAACAATTTTTTTTTTCTATTGGAGAGCCTTTGAACAAGGCACACAACACAATATTTCTCAACAATTTTTTTTTTCTATTCAGACAGTGTGATTATGAACTAAATATACTGAAGTAATTGTTTAATCTCACTTACCATTTCTCCTCCTCCAGGCGCGGGGTGCTACACATTCATGAGAGTAGAGGCATTGATGACCTGGGTCTTCCTCGCTGGGAGCTCGCCCTCTGCCTTATTGTGGTTGTCTTCATCCTGTACTTCAGCCTGTGGAAGGGAGTCAAGTCCTCTGGAAAGGTGCAAAAACTCCAGCTTTTTTTTTTTTTTTTGGTCATTCTGTCAAAGATTAATTTAATGCTCATTTATACACTTTTCGTTGAAAAGCAATCTCAAGGCACTGTTCAAAAAATTATCTATCTTTATTTGTGTGTGTGTGTGTGTGTGGGTGGATGTGTTTAGGTGGTGTATGTTACAGCTACTATGCCTTACATAGTGCTGCTGGTGTTGCTGATTCGAGGCATCACTCTCCCTGGTGCAATGAATGGAATTAGGGCATATCTCCACATTGACCTGAAGAAGCTCAATAGCCCTCAAGTAAGTTCATGCTAATAGGGCTCAACCTATTTTATGAACTATTCCTGATATATACTGTATATATTTTTTAAAATTTTTAAAAATAGTCACAAATACGTACTTCTCTTTTATATAGATGGATTGTCACTCTTTTTTTTTTTTTTTGCTGCAGGTATGGATTGACGCAGCTACTCAGATTTTCTATTCTCTAGGAGCTGGGTTTGGAGTCCACATTGCCTTCGCAAGCTACAATAAATTTGAAAATAACTGCTACAGGTACGACCAATCTTTGACAGGTTTGTAAATTCCCTAAAGGCCTATTCACAGATGCAGACAATCTGCAGCAAAGATTTTTGTCGGATCATTGTGTTACATCTGTCAGTATTTGTTGGCATTGGTCAATGCTTAATTTCGTCGATTGAACATGTTGAATCAGTGTTTGTTGGGTCTTGGAGTGTCTGAGAAGTGACATACTGTAGTCGGCTGACTGTCGGCATTGGTCTGCGTCTGTCTGTGCAGGGTGAATTGTCCTTAATAGTAACATCTCTTCAGAATGATATAATGGTGTTTACTACAAACAGGTGATATCTTACTCGAAGGCTTATAATGATTTTTTGCCTGATCTGTTATCCCATAACCATTCCAGTTTACTAATACTGAGAAGCTATAGCATTGCTTGCTAGTGGGTTAAAGTTCTCATGGGAAAACCAGCATGTAATTTACAGAGATCAAAAGTGGGGCCAGCAGGTGGCAGTCACCTTGTGGGCTTTGTGAATCCCAATAGACAAAATAACAGACAGGTGTCTAGACTAGTGTCTCTGTAGATTGTTATGTTTCAACACTTATTCATTTGAGTACTGAGCATTTATCCTTATCATAATTAATGACATAACTTGTCAATTTCTGAGTAATTGCAGCGGTGGAATTTACATGTTTGAAGTGGGGTCAATGTTGTAAATATGGTTGTCAGTTATAAAAAATGGTTTGTCAGGTAGTTGAAATTGGTATAAAGTTACAAAAGGCTTGCATGAGGAGATTTCCGTTCATGTGTGAAGGTTTTGAAGAGGCAAAAGTCTGATTCATTTATTCACTGAAAAGTCAATGCCCACTTTGGTTGGCTTGTGTTAAATGACATTAAATTAATATTCAAACATGTTTGCAATCATCTTTTGATGCTTTGTCAATGTGCACATCTAAAGCATGTCAATGACTTATAGTAAGCAGTATTGATTTCACATCACAATATGTTGACGTCTAAAGCTGGAACCCCACTGATTCAACAGGTTTTTGCTCTCCAGGGCACATATGTCTTACTAAGACCTAAAATCTACAGTCATGTCAAAATATTTGCTTTTGTTTCTAACAGAAAATAAAGAAAACCAATGAAAATGTCAATTTGAAATATTCATCTTCACATTATTTACATTTAAATAATCTAGTGCATAATAGTCAGCAGCATTTTTCACCTCTTCAGCTTTTGGCCACCATGACAATATGTTGCAAGCCAGATGGCTGCTCAGATTTATGCGCTCCTTCACAGACTACACTGAATGGTCCCACCCTAGGACACACTTTGAAATGATTAAAATCATGAATTGTTGTATTCTTTCTTGCTCTTTGTATAAATTGTTTGCTTTTGAATTGGGCTTTTGTAATGTCTAGTCACGGCAACTGGCAAACATTGTGGGAAGAAGGGAACAAGCTTTCAAAAAAAAAAAAACAATGCTAAACTTCAACAGTGCACAGTTTGTCTGCACAGGAACCATCTAAATGAGACTTGATAACTCAAAGCATATCCACAGTGGGGATAAGCCACAGCTTTGGCATCGACTCACTGTGGGTTTAAAGTGATCAAGTCATAGATTCTGCTCAGCAGTTTTGAGACTTCTGGTGCAATGTAAACTGTTCTCTTGTGCTTTGTTGCAGGGATGCTATTCTGACCAGCACAATAAACTGCGTAACCAGTTTCATCTCAGGGTTTGCCATCTTCTCAGTACTGGGGTATATGGCTAATCAGCATCAGGTCAACATAAAGGATGTGGCCACTGAGGGTCTGTGACTCGTAAAACCTCACTATTTTACTCTTTGTGTATTACTCAACCTATTCATGTTTCACAGTTTTACATTGTGCACTATTCTTAGTTCTTTTGTGGTTAACCAGAGTGCGACCCCCGGCAAACAATATTTTTTGGAGTTGTACATTGCCCCTTGTTTATATCTGTGTGCAGGAGCTGGACTGGTTTTTATTATCTACCCAGAAGCGATCTCAACCCTACCTGGATCCACATTCTTCGCGATAGTCTTTTTCATTATGCTTTTGACTCTTGGAATTGACAGCTCTGTGAGTACAAAGTAACCTTGTTATTGTCTAGATATATATGCAGCCAGTTTGTAATATATTTGTATGGCATATATAAAGATTATGCAAATAGTCCTTTTGGTTAAACACCTTTTTATTTGTCTGGGTCATCTCACATAAAATTTAATTGACAAAAACAATGCAGTTACTAATAATTTATATTATTACTTGAATTACTAATACTAATAACTGAATTACTAATAATGTCTTATTTAGATGGGTGGCATGGAGGCAGTGATCACTGGGCTATCAGATGACTTCAAAATCCTGAAGAGAAATAGAAAAGTATTTACATTTATTGTAGTATTTGGGACATTCCTATTGGCCCTTTTGTGCATCACAAATGTAAGTATGTTGAGTCTATTTTTTTTAGCATTGTAACAATATGAAAATACTTCTAATAATATTGTTTATTTTCTTGTCACATGATATTATATTCTATATAATATCCCTATTTAATTTGCATTTGAGATCATATTTATTTAGCATCAGTGGTGTGATCCATGTGATCAGTCAAAAAACGTAGCAGATCAAATTATGTTTTGTGAATACATTTTTTATCATGAACAGGCAAAATAAATGAATATTCACAAAAACAACATAAAAGCAATATAATGATGAGTTAATTAATAGAAGTCCTTTATTCAGCAGCATTTTGACTTGGTTATATCTCGGTCATGACAGGGAGGGATCTATGTGTTGACCGTGTTGGACAAGTATGCTGCAGGGACATCTATTCTATTTGGGGTGCTGATTGAGTCCATTGGAGTAGCTTGGTTCTATGGTGAGCAGAAATAAACAACATACATTTGTCTTTAAAGGTCCTCTTCCACTACTGACTGAATTTAATGCACCTACTAGTAAACTTTTTTGTAGTCTTATGACAGGTTTATGTACTACATTTGGTATAATCCAAATAAACTTTACAGATCTTTTTTTTTTTTGGAAAGGGTTTAAACAATGTTTTTTTATGCTTATTTAATGAACCATTAACATGTATTCCACATGCACCTGTGGAACAGTCCTTAAGATACTAACAGTTTACAGGCTTAAGGCAATAAAGGTCACATTTACAGTAACTTAGGACAATAAAGAGATCTTTCTACTGACTCAGGGACTGCAGGGAGATGTGGCCAGAGCAATAAACTGCAATGTCCATAATGTAAGATGCCTAAAACAGTGCTACAGAGAGACGGGTAGGTAACCATGTGTCCCCCCAAACATGTTTGAGAACTTGCAAGTATTTTGGTGGAAGAGTGGGGTAACATCTCACAGCGAGAACTGGCAAATCTGGTGCAGTCCATGAGGATGAGATGCACTGTAGTATTTAAAGCAGCTGGTGGCCACACCAGATACTCACTGCGACTTTTGGTATTGGTATATACATAATATAATACACTACAATAAATGTATTGGGGCACACCTATTAACTAATCAATAATTGATTCAATAAGACCCACTGCCACAGTTGTATAAAATCAAGCAAAAAACACTGAAAAACATTTGTGACAAAATTGATCAATCAAGCATGAATTTTAGCATGGTACTGTGATAAGATCTGCCACCTTTGCACTAAGTCAGTTTGAGTGCTGAGATGCATGGATGATGGAATCTTGATCTGCTGATTCCATAGCTAAAGACTTCCACTTAATATAATTAAGTTAATATTAATTATTAATATCAGTATCATTCATATCATTAATATCAGCACAAAAACAATTGCAACCGGAGCTTCAAAGAATGGGATTGCATGGCCGAGTAGCTGCATGGAAGTTTCACATCACCAATAACAATGCCAAGCATTGGATGGAGTGGTGTAAAGGACACCGCCACTGGACTCTGAAGCAGTGGCAACGTGTTCTGTGGAGTGATGAAATCACATTTCTGTGTCTGGCAGTCTGATGGGCGAGTCTGGGTTTGGTGCATGCCAGGAAAACGTTACCTGCCTGACTTTATTGTGCCAACTATAAAGTTTGGTGGTGAAAGGATAATGATATAGAGCTGTACTTCAGGGGTTGGGCTAGGCCCCTTTTTTCCAGTGAAGGGAAACCTTAATGCTTCAGCATACCAAGACATTTTGGATAATGCTATGCTGCCAACATTGTGGAACAAGTTTGGGGAAAGCCCTTTTCTATTCAAGCATGGTTGTGCTCCAGTACACAAAGCAAGGTCCATAAAGAAAAATTGCAAATTTGCGAATAAAGCACCATTTCCATCCAGTGAGTTGAAGAGAACAAAATTGTCACTTCCTGATTAACTTGCGCTAAATATCACAAAGAAAGATTTAATTTGCTGCAGTAGGAGAAGGCACTATATATAATAATTCTAGTATACAATAAATTACGAGCTTCAGGGCGCATAGACAAAACGCAGTCATGTTATCATATTTTCGGAGCCTGCTGTTTTGGATACACAGTTCTGGGAGTAAATTATAACGAAGCGCTTTGGCAAGACTTTGCACAAGCATTTTAGAATGACAAAACTAGCATTTCTGATGCTGTGCAATGAGATCGGTCTGTTGGTTTTTGGTCCAGTTATGCTGTCCCATCGCAAAATCTTTTTTGATGCGCAATAAATTTTTATGTGCATTTTTTTTTATTTATGAGCATCTTGCCATTTCCATCCAGCGTTTTTTATGCGATATCCCAAAATGCACATAAAAATAGGTGGCTCTTGTTTGATGAGTTTGATGTGGAACAACTTGACTGGCCTGCTCAAAGCCCTGACCTCAAATCCATTGAACACCCTTGGCATAACCAAGAATGAAGATTGCAAACCAGGCCTTCTCATCCAACATCACTGCCTGATTTCACAATTGCTCTACTGGATGAATGGGCACAAATGCCCACAGAAACACTCCAAATTCTTGTGGAAAGCCTTTCCAGAAGAGTGAAATCTGCAAAAAGGGGACCAACTCCATATTAATGTCATTAAACATAGTGTTAGTGTAATAGTCAGGTGTCCCAATACTTTTGTCCATGTAGTGTGTATCTTGCATATACAACTACTTTTGAATGGTCTTCAGTGGAGCTTCTGCATCTCCCTGTAGGACTGAGAAACTCAGCCTCAACACACTAAAGCATTACAGTGCAAGTAAGATCAGAGCTATGAACCAGATCAGATCTATGACAATGAAAGTTGAAGACTGACCAGAAAATGATATATTTATCTCAACTTTATATATTTTTGTAATTATTCCAAAACATATGCAGTTCTAGTTACTGCAAGGAGATGGAGGTCCTTTATTATAGCCCTACTGTTTATTCTGTGAATTTCAAAAAATGTTTGTATACTGTACATTCCAACACATTGTCTATAATATTTTTTATGCAATTACTAATGCAAGATCCATGGTTACTTCATGAATACGAAGGATCCCTACCTCTCCCAAAGAGCAAACATAAACAGTAGTTTAAAGCCTCTGGACTTTAAAATGTCAAGATTATCAGCGTTGCATTCCATTACATCACTTCCTAAGATCCAAAACTTCTCATATCTACTTTATATTGTATTGTGCTGTCTAAGAGTACAGTACAAAGAGTTCAGATCATCATTAATATTGTAAGAAGAGAAACCACAATTCAGAGAAATGTCCCGGGTACTTTTATCTTGAAATGATGTCCAGATGCTAATTTCTTTGTGTTTGTCCCTTAGGTGTGGATAGATTTAGTGAGGACATTGAACGCATGACAGGCTTCAAACCAGGGATCTACTGGAGGCTCTGTTGGAAGTTCGTCAGTCCCACTTTCTTACTGGTGAGTGAAACAGGGGTGTATGAACATAACACCTGATGTAATTTGACTTTTAAA
Organism: Barbus barbus; assembly: GCF_936440315.1. NCBI lineage: Eukaryota > Metazoa > Chordata > Actinopteri > Cypriniformes > Cyprinidae > Barbus > Barbus barbus. The sequence continues at coordinate 21,183,488 of NC_136730.1, read as the reverse complement.
TGGGTCATGACATGGATTATAAATTTTTTTCATTATTTTAATATGTTCCTTGAGGTCTGCTTATCATGCTAAAGTTTTTTGCGCAAAAATAATAATAATAATAAAAATGATGTGGAAAAATGATTATAGACAGATTACCCTCTGACTAAAATAACCTGTTTTTAAGGGGTGTGTCCTTTAATGCTTGTCAGTATTCAGCCACTGTTATGATTGGCTAACATCATTGCATAGGAAACAGTATCAATCCCCCCTCACTGTTGCGTGTGAATGTTTTTACAACATATTCAAAATAAAAGGGTAATTTTCAAACAAAGCGTAATGAAATCATTTACTTATGGTTCTGATTCAGCAGCAGTCAGCTCTAGTTCCGTTTCATCTTTCAACAATCTTTGTGATGGTCAGGAAATTTTCCCACCATTTAATCGACGTGTGACAACACCGGTAATACTGGTATCACCGAAAGGGGAGGGGTTTATGTTAGTTGAGTTTACCCTCTTTTCCGTTTCTTTCGCTTTTGAATAGGTTGTAAATGCCTGTGCGCATTTTAATTTTCGAATTGGCAGCAATTTGGCGTCAATTGACCCAGGAACTTGAATGTCTACACTGAAGCCACAGTGCTGTCTACAATGGTGAGTGGAGAGCGTGCAGGGGGGTTTCTCCTGAAGTCCATGATCATCTCCACTGTTTTGAGCTTGTTCAGTTCCAGGTGGTTAAGACTGCACCAGACAGCTGCTCAACCTCCTGTCTGTAAACAGACTCATCTCCTTCCTGGATGAGACCAATGACCAATGTCGTCTGCGAATTTCAGGAGCTTAGCAGAGGGGTCTTTAGATGTGCAGTCGTTTGTGTAGCGGGAGAAGAGTAGTGGGGAGAGAACAGAACCAGTTTTTCAAATGATTTCATGACGACCCGAACAGAACCAGTTTTTCAAATGATTTCATGACGACAGATGTTAGTGCTACAGGTCTGTAGTCGCCAAGTCCTGTTATCTGTAAGTCTGGAAGGGACTTCACACACCTCCAGAGATCTATTGAAGATCTGTGAAAAGATGGGGGCCAGCTGGTCAGCACAGGTTTTCAATCAGGCTGGTGTGACACCGTCTGGGCCTGGTGCCTTTCTTCTCTTGTTCTTTCTGAAGACCTGGCACACATCTTCTTCACTGATCTGAAGTACAGGAGTGGGTGAGAGGGGGGTTACAGGAGGTGTTAACGGTTGTGTAGAGAGACGTTCAGAATGTGTTTGGTGGGTTTCAAATCTACAATAAAGCTCATTCAGGTCTTCAGCAAATTGTTGATTCACCTGTGAAGTGAAGTGACATTCAGCCAAGTATGGTGACCCATACTCGGAATTCGTGCTCTGCATTTAACCCATCCAACGTGCACACACACAGCAGTGAACACACACACACACCGTGAACATACACCCGGAGCAGTGGGCAGCCATTTTATGCTGCGCCCGGGGAGCAGTTGGGGGTTCGGTGCCTTGCTCAAGGGCACCTCAGTCGTGGTATTGAGGGTGGAGAGAGCGCTGGACATTCACTCCCCCCACCTACAATTCCTGCCGGCCGGAGACTCGAACCCACAACCTTTGGATTACAAGTCCGACTCTCTAACCATTAGGCCATGACTTCCCACCTCAGTTGGTGATGGCTTTCAGACCTTTCCACACTGAAGCTGAGTCATTGTAAGTGAACTGATCTTCCAACTTTTTAGCGTAGGACCTTTTAGCCACTCTAATCTCCTTATTGAGTGTGTTCATGGCCTGATTGTACTAGACCCATTTCTGTAGGCATCCTCTTTGGCCTGACGAAGATGTCTGAGTTTTGCAGTAAACTATAACTTATCATTGTTGAATGTTAAGTAAGTCCTGGTAGGAATGCATATATCCTCACATAAACTAATATAGGATGTTACAGTCTCTGTAAATTCGTCCAGATCAGTGAGATCTACAGGTTTAGCAGATTAAATGTTTTGCCTGTAGGTTCGTATAAGATGAACCAGGCAGTGGTCAGAGAGCCACAAAGCTGTGTAACAGTGATCCAGTATATTACTGTCTCTGGTGGGACATCTAACATTCTATTTGTATTGTGGCAGTTCACGGGAGAGATTTTGTTTTATTAAAGTCTCGAAGAATGATTAAAACAGAGTCCGGGTGTTGTTGTTCTGTGTCTGTGATCTAATCAGCAAGTTTCTGTAAAGCTGAGCTCACGTGCGATTGCGGTGGAATGTAAACACAAGAATGAGCGAGCAGAACTCCCGCGGTGAATAGAACGGCTTACAGTTAATGAAGAGCGCTTCTAGATCGGGACAGCACATCTTCTTTAAAAGTTACATCTGTACACCACCTTTCATTGATGTAAAAGCATATTCCGCCGCCACACGATTTCCCCGTTGATTCTGCGTTGCGGTCCGCTCTAAAGAGCTGAAAGCTCGGCAGATGAAGCACACTGTCCGGAATGGTGTCATTCAGCCAGGTTTCCGTGAAACACAGAGCAGCAGAGTGTGAGAAATCCTTATTTGTCCTTATTAGAAGAAGAAGTTTGTCCGTTTTGTTGGGTAGAGAGCGGAGATTTGCCAGATGGATGTTAGGCAATGGCATGCAAAATCCACGCTGTCGGAGCTTCACGAGCGCACTGGCTTGCTTCCCCCGTTTGCACGTCCTGAAGTGTTTGATCAGCGCTGCTGCTCCGCCAACTACTATGTTCAGCAAAATGTCAGAATAATCGAAAACCGGTAGGAGATTTTGTGGTGTGTTCTGCTGAATGTTCAGCAGTTCAGATTTGTATTTCATTTCGAAGTTTAATCTTTCACCATCATCTTGTCTTTCTCACCTCACTCTTCTTGTCAGTCAGCTCGATTCATACCGAGTTAACACTGCATGAATTTAGCCCGATTTTCACTCACTGACAGGTTTTGTGAAATCGCCAACAAATGTCCGAATTTGGAGGCAAAGTGGTGCTCGTTCACGCAAGTGATAATCACACAGTGTGTATAATCAAATACACAATCTCAAAGAGAATCGCCGATGCGTTACCGACACCCGTGAAATATCTGGACATGTCAGCAATTCAAAATCCTGCTGTGTGAAATTAGTTCTGATGGAAAACATATCGGCAATGACTAATATCAAATGAGAGAGCAAGATACAGGGCAGCAAGAAATTTGGGGAGAAGTTATAAATCACAATAGGCTGAGATATGAACTGATCTGAACTGATCACAGTTGATCAACGCGAGATGCATGGCGGTTAGAAAAGTGTCCGAGTTACGTCCGACTTGCTCTGATGTCATGCTGACGTGTGCCAAAAAACTCTGGCGGCTGTGTCGGATTGCGCAGTCAGGCACAGTTACTCAAAAGCATGATGAGAAATGACTGGCTGATGACACAGCTTAATGCTCATTGGTTCAGACAACCGTGATGTAGATCATGTATTTAAATTATGCATGAATATTCCCAAAAACTATGACAGTGCAATATCTGTGTGAGATATGTGATTGATGTCATATTTCTATAAAAATCTATAATACATGTTTGTATTAAAGTAAAAATGAATGACAAATATGCCTTTTGTATGGAATTAAATAACAAGCACTTTAAGTGTCTTGTTCATCATATTTATTTTTATATAAAGCAACATAACTGAAATTATTTCATGTTTATCAGCAGCACATGCATGAGTGAGAATGACCAGATGCTATGACAGCAACTCCGGGGTGAGCTTCGAAGAACCAAACAATCCAAGATCATGCCAAGTCGTCAACAATCAAATCCAGCTAACTGAATTAGCGACGTATGAAGAACGGGCCCATGATCTGGGATGCCATTAAAAATAAACTATCCACTTGTTCCTTAGACTGGGAACCTTCTGATATGTGTACAAAGACTCAAATGAGCTATTTACACCAAACGTGTAAAAGTGAACGTTCTCACTCCATTTATCCTATTGACAAAAGACTCATGCGCGTGGACTGTGTCAGAAAGCAAACGCGCATCTGTATACTGTATCCAATGTGGATAACAGCAGTGATTGTAATTTCTATTTGCTTTTGACGCAATGCGACAATCGCATTCAGCGTAATCAAGTGTTAGCTGTTAAGTGGCTGAACACCAGTGGGTGGGGCCTATGGTGAGAGGAATTCTTGCTCTGGAGGCGGTCATATGTAAACGACTGTGCTCGGGTTATGTCACCTGGCACCTCGGATCCAAACGAGCTGTATTCTGAGGGTTATTATATAAATGCTTTTTTATTGATGATGAGGACATTTTAAGTTATGAAACTTGCACGATGTATCAAGCATACAAAGACCTCTTCTATGTCAAAAGATCAAGGGATATTTGGTTTGTCATGTCATAACCCCTTTAAGGAAATAATGTCTTTCTCTGTCCACAGTCCGATTAAACTTTAAATGTCTTTTTTTCAGTTAACCGAAGAATTTACTCAATTGTACTTGGAATATAGCTAATACAATTGAATAGTTTCAACCAGTAAAAATAACTTTTTATTTTCTTACTCTGACAAATTTGTACAGAATAACTAATTACTCCTTATTGTTTCTGTACTTCCTTACCTCTTTTTCTGTGCAGCTTGTGGTAATCGCCAGCATTGTTACCTCCGGCGAATTGAGATATGATGACTATGTTTTCCCTGCCTGGTCAAATACGGTGGGCTGGTTCATAGCCTTATCCTCCATGCTGTTTGTACCGATCTACGCCATCTACAAATTCCTTACTTTGCCAGGCACCTTCAAGGAGGTTAGTAAACACACGTTTGTCTTAATGGACTAACTGAGGACTTTTATTATTGTTTGCATACAGCAAGCTATAAATACTAAAATAATAAACTAATAATAAAAAATACTATAAATTTGTCCTCAAAATATGGTTTAATGCTATAGATACACACAGACATACACACACACAAGCACACACTAGCAAGTGACACATTTATAGTTGAAAAAGGAAACAAAAAAAAAAAATAAAAAAGATATATATACATTTGTTTTCAGACTACACTGTTTCATATCTAGTTCTTAGCTCCAGTTCATAAAATTTAGAATTATATTTTAAATAATCTTATATTAAGCCAGATTATATTCATACACCACTTAATTTTCACTCCAGCAGAGCTAACTTTTAGCAGATTCCTTGTTTCAATCTCACCATATGTTGAATGACCTCAATAAATCTGTTCATGACTTAAATCTGCTTCATGACTTTGTGTGGTTCTAAAACTGAGAGATGTTTTCATTTCTAAATGCGCCACTTCCCAAAGCCACAAACATGCTATACTGATATCTGGCTCAGTGCTTACATACCCATATTTTCCACAAGAAGCATGATATCTTGAATGGCTTCAGAGATCATCTAACATGCAGAATAAAATGCCACATTGCCATCTGTTTCTGAGCCGCTAATGAAGTTTTTGTTTAAATTTGTGGTTCATTATTGCTGTGTGTTTATTTCTGCTACTTCACTTTTGGTTTTTAATGTCCATTGCAGAGGACAGCGTACTGCATTACTCCAGAATATGAACATCACTTGGTGAAGGAGGGTAATATCAGGCAGTTCAAGGTAAGACAATGCAAAAGGTACAATTATAGCTTACCGAAACATGCTCACAGTTTTTCTATTGTACATTTGGTCTTGTTTTTTTTTTCAGCTCAGACATTGGTTATCCATCTGATGAAGGGGTCAGGTGGGAGTGCCCTCTCAAATGCTACTTGAATGCTGGAGAAGATATGATGTGTGAGAGACAGAAAAGTTTCTGCAAAGGTCTTTTATCATTTGAAAAGTGTCCCCTGAGAAAAGGACAGAATGAAGCAACGGCTTTGTGCGTTTCCCAGCCACACACTGTAATGTCCAGTCTGCTCCATTTGTGTTCAGTGGTTGACTAGACTTTTTTATATTGTAGGGCAAAATAAATATTGCGCCTGTACTTCCTTTTAAATCATACCCTTAGGTTTATTCTGAACTTTCAAAAGACTTCAAAATACTTTAATTTGGGAGTAAAACTGGTATGTTTTACAATGTTTTTCTTTTTGTATATTTTTTTGTTTGTTTTAGATTTTGGTCTTTGTGTGTGAAAATGTAAGCAGAAAAACACTCTGAAGCTATATTATTCTGTATGGCTGGGAAATTGAGTATGTGGGGGTGCAAGTTGTAGAGGTTTAGGTAACACACTGAGAATTGGAAACCCCCTTGATGTTCCAGGAAATCTTTCATCCTATACAGGTTTGGAGCGTTCTGAGTCATTGCTACAGTACATGTTAGAGCGCAGCTGTGAGTTTCCCACATTTTATCTTGTTTCCCAAGAATGGTTTGGTTTTGCAACAGCTGGCTTACATCAAGGGTCCACCAAGCATTTTTCAAGCACATCTTTTCCCTTTTTGACACACCTCACAAAGCAGACATACACCACTGTGTCAGTGCCTTATCTAACCATAAACTTCCTGTCATTAAGTAACTCATCCTCATGAAGAGAGTGCAGCGATGTGCTTCATGACTAAAGCATCTCATTGAGAAAGAGTCTCAATTAACTCCATGCCAAGGGACGCTCAATTTACGCTCATAGCTTTCAAAATTAACTGAGATCCAATGATCTCCCTCACGTAGAGCTTAAGAGCTCTTCTTTTGTCATAGATCAATATTAAAGAAAAGGGATTTCTTTAGTGTTTTGAGTCAATGGATCAACATTTTATGTTTTACTTATGGCCTTGGATCAGAGCAACAATTATTGTTGTGACAAATTTGCTACCTTGCACAAGGATTGTTTGCCCCTTCAAGAGATTCAAAAGCATCAGATCAAAGACAAAGAACATTATATTTTAAACTCAAGAAAGTCCAGTTGACCATGTAAAGCAGCAATGTTCAAATACACTAGGCAGGGGTTTATCTTATTTAGTTTGAATTCTGTTTGACATGACATTGAAAATCTATTTACACTGTACACTGACAATTCAATTAACTGAGCTCTTGTGGTACAATCCTATCATCATGTGGTCCCTTTAAGCATTTCACACCTTGTATGGAGTGTGTGTGTGTGTGTGTCTGTGTGTGTGTGTGTGTGTGTGTGTGTGTGTGTCTGTGTGCGAGTATAGCTAACAGATTAGGTCTCTTAGGTTTTCAAACTAGTCAAAATCAATAGTCTATGTGGTGTCTCGAGATGACGCATACATTTTGTGGTTCACTGTGGCTTTTTCACTTGAAGGAAATGTTTTGACATTTTAACGTGTTAAAATCAACTCCCATTATGTTGGTTTATGTTTTATTTATTTGTGTAGAATCATTTGAAATACAAAAAAATTACAGAAAACATGATCACTGGTAGGAAGCAGGCAACATATGTGGATTACGACATATAAAGAGATACAAATATATTCTTTTGTTATATATCTAATATTGTATGTATCAAATTCTTTATAAGACGTGAATGTAAAACATTTTAAGCAAAGTGTCTATTGTTATATCATGCTGTGTGATGTCGGTAAAGATATAAATATTCAGAAATGTATTATTCCGTGTAACCAGGGGTGACATAACCACACGAATGTAAACAGAGCAGCTCTGCCATTTCTGAGTGATGCTTACAGAATAACGTGTACAACTACAAACTGTCCTTTTGATTGTAAGTGACAAATATATATGAAAAAGTTTAAATATGCACACTATAACAATAAAGTCCTTTCCAGTACACACACACATAGAAATCAGTGTTTTGTCTGTTCTTAATGAAGCATTTTCTGTTGAGGTTTTGTTTTTACTACACAAACATGACAGTGCTCATCATTTTCTGACCCTTGGTCATATTGATAAATAGACTACAAAAGTGGTGTGTTCTGCTGAGCACAGGCTGACAGTGCTATTTTCTCTCTCTCAATAGCATTCTGCTTTTTGTTTGTGTTCTGTTCACCCGTCTCTTTGCTGGATGTATAGTACACTGAGCCTTACTACACTGATGCCGAGCCTGTGTCCCCTCTCTTCCACAACACAGTAATTCATAAACTAAAAATAAAAAAAATCTCTTTCAATGCATTCAATGAAAGTTAGGGCTATAAGTGTTGTCAGATCCATTGTGGGACTCGTGATACCCACTGAACAGTGTAAGAGTCAGTTCAACTGTTTTGAACAAATATTTACAGACACTAGGCCAAACATTTTTATGAACCAATCTTGATTTTTTAAAAGCTGACCATGTATTAATCCCTCTTTAGGATATATATGCTCATTGACTGCTTAATCAGTTAGACCTGTAAAGCCTACTGTATGATATATGATAGAAAAATGTATAAGGCCTCAAAATTATAAACATGATCAAAACTTTGGTGAAAAGTGATAGTTCAAACTTTTTTTAGTAAGTAAGAGGCCTCTTAATGTAATTCTAAACATACAAGTATTTTGGGCATACAAATAAGTACACATAAGTACACAAAACTTTGACGCCTTTTATTCCTTTTCACACAAATTTACAGAGTTTCGATTAAAAAAGCGTAATTTTCGCACAATTACTTGAAGAATATCATGTTATCACTTCAAAACAATATTAATATACTGGGAGATTTGAAAACTGATGCTTTTGAACGTTAGCACCACACATGTCCAGCTTCATATCTATGGGTTCTCTCTCTTTTCTCAGATTCTCAAGCACACAATATGTAATCCTACAGAACAAAATGTAGGCTACCCTTGACCTGGTATTGTTAAATTAAAAGGTTTTAATTATTTTCTTATAAAGAAAAATTCCCGAAAGACAAAAAATAAGGGAACGACGCCAATTAGTCTGAAAGTCAGACAGACTATATGCGCAGAAGACAGCAGGAATTAAGTGCCTGAAAGGAGATTAGAGGTTTATTCTGCTTCAGTTTGTCTAATCTTGGGAGAGAAAATAATGAATGAAGGAGAGAAAATGACAAGCTTCTGCAAGTTAGAGATGGACACAGACAGGAAGAGACAGGAAAAACATTATTCAAAGAAAAACATGAAGAAACCTCAAAGAACCAACCAATATCAGAGTGTATTCAGTGTAAAAACTCTAATCAAACTATAAACTGTTCAGGATGACTGGAGGTGAAAGGTCACTCCACCTCTCACAATGTGTCCTTAACAAGCAAAGTTAATGGGTCACCAATGCTTTAACTCTACCCTGTAGTGTCTGTGTGTGAAAATAAGGTGCTGAGAGTGGAGTCTGTCAGATTACTGTATAAGCGCTTTTCAGGAATCAGGACTGAGATTTTCCAAAACACATTAGGCAAACAGTAGCAACACTGATACTAATTTATAATGACCAGAGACTGCATGAGTCATTGGAGCAATGATATTGAAAATGTGGTAATTGCAAAAAAAAAAAAAAAAATAGATGAACTCCCTTGAAAGATGATCTCTAGCTGCAACATGCTGACTATTTTTGACTCAAATATTTTATAGACAATTTATTGGAGGCTTATTGACTTTCTGGCTAAAAATAATTAGCAATATTTTTTTCTTTAATAATATTTGCTCTTAAAAATCAGTCTGTGTGCTATGAGAGAAACCAGACCTTTTGCATTTTTAATGCAAATAATGATTTCTCTATTATTTTAGCCTATTTAAAAGTACGCTGATGGTTGAAGGAGATATGATCAGTACAGTAAGTTTGTTTGATGAATTTCTATTAATTATAATAAAGCAATTACAGCTACTTAATTAGCAGAAACTCTTTATGTCTAGCATAGTATTTCCCAGGATATGACTACTGTATATAAACTGAGGATAAGTTATATGAATTCAGCTGCAGGATATCTTGTTTTATTTTATTTGTGGTTCGGCCATCCTCCTAAACTCAGTTATTCTGGTCTGTGTATCCTTCGCAGATGAGAGAGAGAAATGACCTGTCCTGAATTTCCGCACTCTGTTCTCCAGGCACTCAGCTGATACAGGAAGATATTCAGCGCTGATAACACTTTCTCCCTGCCTCTTTCCTTTAGCTTATGTCTTTCACTCTCTCCTCTTCCCCCACTCTTATTCATCTTATCTGTTGTGGTCTGTTCTGGGTTCTTGCTTAATGCACCAAAAAGGTCAAAACCACAAACTTTCATCAAATTTGCTTAGCCAATAAAAGTCAAGCCAGCTCTCCACAGACAGCGGGCTAATTGCAGACTCTCTGCAGCTGTAATGCAATTAAAGAGGTTTTTTGGTTCTCTTCATATTGAGGGCCTTGTTCTCTCCTCGTAATCCAATTGCTGAAGATTAATCCATGTGACCGCATTGATAAGATCTATACTTTCTGTCGACAGCCAGAGAAGACCTAAATCCGGCAAATGAGACAGAGAGCGTGTTGTTGTCTAAAGAAGATTAATTCAACATTTAGCAAAAGCCAAGATGAAGAACTCTGCTGACAACAAGAAACGTTCCATAGCAGTAGATCATCTTCCAATAATCCGTCTCATTATTTTTAATTACACAGATTGCAGTTTATCACAAAGACTGTAAGTTAATTTTCTATTTAAGCACCACTAACAAATGATCACCTTAAGATGCGGCACTTCGAGTCCATGTGAGCATTTTCTTGGAATAATATAATATGGCATTGAGTATGAGTAATAAAATAACTAAATAATGAGATGTTTTATGGTAACGCTGGTGCACTGTACTGATAAATGGTATGTTTTTTCCTTCCTTTCTACCATCAAAAAGTCGGCTTGACTTAACTTGACTTGAGTTGAGCTGAACTTGGTGTTAGATTTCTGAATAGCAGTATTCATTTTCATTACTGTTTTCACTTTTGAATAACATCTGCCAGTGCTATGGCTTTTCGCTGCATCTCTAAATGTTAGAAAACAAGGTCACCGCAGGGTATTATCTCCCTTAACAGGGACTATTTGGGGTGTAACAGAGGAAGCCAGGAATCAATGGTCTTCTTCAGCGGAGTATATTTTCCCAGTGTGCTGTGCCAGAGAGTAAAAGTATGGACTCCATAGTCCGGCGAGGGTGGATCAGTCAGTTACCTTTGCAGTGTTGATTGCAGATAACTGATTCTGGCGAACAGGGGGGATATGGAATTTTGTTTTCCGGTAGATTCTAATATTCCATTTAGTTTCCAGTGCAGTGGGCCAAATATGTTGCATGTGTAGCAGGACTGCAGCTCCTAGATAAGCCTTGTTGTTTTCTGGAGAAAGTCAAAACAATGGATGCTCTATTACTTTTTCCCCGAAGCCCGCATAAAGAAAATGAAAAAAAAAAAGCTAAATATGTATGAAGTAATTTACAATCTGAATGTTATATATTTTGTCTCCTGGAAAACTGTATAGACATGCAAACACACAACTTTAAGTACTAAAGATAACTAACTTTTATGCATCTGGGGTTGATTTATATTAATACAAATGGTGATGATGATTAATAATAATAATAATAATAATGCTTGTTATTATAATAATTAAATACTAAATGATTCATATTTGTATTGTAGCGGAATCTATTATTATTATTTCAATTATTTTTAGCAATAAAAAAGAAAAAAAATTAAAACTAGTTTGTGCATTTTTTCCATTTCCACTAGTTTGTGGATTTTGTAAAACTATGCAAACAGTGTAAAAACATTATTAAATTTTGCATATTTAAGATACATCAAATGAAAATGAAATTAGCCTCTGTGTTGCTCAGCATTATTGTATGGTTAATTTCAGTGAATCAGATATGCTTGAGAGCCTTAGCATTATAGGTTATCTGATTGTTAAAAAATGAGCAGCTAATGCAGGGCTGATGGGTCTTCAGTCGGCCAGAGGAAAACACTCTGACTGGATCAGCACATGCTGCGGCCGCTGCACACTGAGGAATTTACAGTAATAGCGACTGCGGCCACTGAGGGTGCTTTTAATTACCCACCATTCCTTTCTGCCATCATTCTGTTCCGCTCTCTTGGGCAAAGATTGGTGGTGATGCTCAACTGTGTTTCCTGTTTACTCCCACAAACACCAAAACTTTTGTGACTTCAGACAGCCACCCCTGGCACAAAGTTCTCAAACCTCCTCCTGCGGACCATTCACAGCTCGTTCATTGTTGGCTTGATACATATTGAGCAGTAGATGAGCAGTAGATACTCAATGTGTTTGAGGCACTTAGTAGAACTGTACATTCTGAATTCTTTTTTATATCTGATAATGTTCTAAAAAAATCTAAATAAATAAATATTTATTGTTAGGCAATTATAATTATCTTTGCAAATTATCTCGATATTAACTCTACATAAAATAGTTTTGCTGTACAATTACTGAATAATATATTTCTATGTACTATTCTCAAATCATGGTATCACAACTTCAGATACAGCTGCCCCTAAGTGACATGTAAAATAAAAACTATGTTGTCCATGAAAATGTTATAACTTACTAAGTCGGCAGTTTATAGCTGTATAGACTAGGCGTGGCCTAATGGATAGAGAGTCGGACTTGTAACCTGAAGGCTGCGGGTTCTAGTCTCAGGTCCGGCAGGGATTGTAGGTGGGAGGAGTGAATAACCAGTGCTCTCTCCACCTTCAATACCATGCCTGAAGTGAGACCCTTGAGCAAAGCACTGAACCCCCAACTGCTCCCCTGGTGCCGCAGCATTGGCTGCCCACTGCTCTGTGTGTGTACTTGGATGGGTTAAATGCAGAGTACAAATTCCAAGTATGGGTCGCCTCACTCACACACATACAATATTATAGTTTTGATAATATTCTGAATTATATTTTATTTTTATATTTCCTGTTTTCATTTTAACTTTAGTTAAAGTTAGTTGTGTTTTTGTAAGTATTATTATAATATTTTTAAACATGCCTGTATACAGTAGTTTTTATTATGATTAGTTTATCGTTTATTTAGTTTGAGCTATTTTAGTACTTCAACATTAACTAAACAAAAATGAAAAATACTGCCAACTAAAACATAGCTTTTTTATTTTATTTTATTTTATTTTAGATTTTGTTGCTGGATAATGAAAATAACTCTGTGGCAAATTTTGGAAACATACAGAGTAGACACATTTGAATAAGCTTTTATTATTTAAATACATTTGCACATTTGAAAATGGGTTCTCACAAAGATTAAATATCTGATGAAAGAAAGCTGTGGTAATACTAGGATATTACTCTCTCCGTACAGGATACAATCATTGGTTCCTGGAGAGTGTAGGAGAGCAGAGAAGAGGCAGAGATTACGCAAGTTAAAAGCAGAGACAGAAGACTCTTCAGAACAAAGATGTAAGCTCTGACTGATAACATCAAAAACTCTGTATTGCTGTGGGAATTTTCCTATCGCAAGGACTCCCTGGTGTGTAAGTAATTGGCAGTTGTAAACTGGTAGAAAAAATAGGATCAAATTTAGAAATAATAGAGAGAGACAGGCAGAAACAGAGACAGAGAATTGTCATATCTTGATGTTCAAAAGTGAGACACCCATGTATGTTCATACACACACAGGCCTAAATGAAGATGTGAACATTGAGGTGGGTGTTTTTGTTACATGGTTAATGGAGAAGCACACTCAATCAAACTTGTTTTTCTGCCCTAATAAAACACGACAGCACAGAAGCACACTTGTCATCAAATAGACTCCCACTGAGGCTTAAAAAGGAGACATGAAGAGAGACTGGCACTGAGTACAGACTTTGTGGACTAAACCATCTACGACTAATTGGACTCTCATTACATTGGACTATAAATAGCATTCTAGGAGCAATGGTGCATCCATTTTTTGGAGAAAAGATGCTTAAACATTTGTCTACTTGTCATATGGTGGTTACCACAGACCACCACAGTAGGTATAGCCAAAAAAAAAAAATTTACTTACAGTTAGACATAAACAATGGAAAATGATGCACCGCCACTGTGCATCAGGGTATCTGAATTTGACAAAGTAAAGCCATGGGTTATAGTCTTTATTATGATTTTTATTTTATTTTTTTAAAGATTGCAATCATCTGTCCGAGAATGCCTGGGCATAAATCACTTTAATACATTAAATCCATGTAATCCGGTTCCAAATGAAATTATGAGTCTCCAGCTAAAAGAGATACACAGTGGCACTCATAAGAACTCTTGTTCATCTACAAAAACAAACTTTCTGGCTGATCAATCTTTCCTAATTTCTACAGAAGTAAACTAGTGGATTAAATTATCTTTAATGCAAAATATTATACTGCTACACATGTGATTGGATGATCTTTGCAACTACTTTCCCATCTTCCCATATTTTATTAAAAGAAGGGTCTAAAATTAACACTCTCCACAAGCGCCAAATATACTGTAAGAAAAAAATGGCTTAGTCAAATAAATAAAACTCAGTTGGCCGGTAACATCATCAGGAATTGCAACATATTAATGCATGGTTTAAAATAAACTGCATGAAAAATACTCTGATGCTCTCTAATGTGACATGCGTGATTAAAAAATAAATAAATCTGTTGCAACTTTCTTCTTTTAACTCTGCCCTGATAATTTAGCAGGCTGACTTTAGTGGTATGCTAAGCTACGGGGCTAACTGCAAGCTGAAAACTCAAAAAAGAGAAATTTTAATTTAGAATTTATAGCTTTAGATATACAAAATGTTATACATCAATTATACCAGAAAGCCTTTTGTAAAGCTTTTCATGAAGATGCTGTGGTAGTTCAGACTGTCCAAAGGCAGCAATCACACATTCCTATCAGCTGTTTAGTCTGATAACATGTTCTATCTCGGTCTGTTCAGTGGGGGTTATTTTGATATTGCTTCAAAACTGCCTCACAAATGCAGAAGGAAATCCGCCAGGTCACAGCACTGGGGGAGTAAGACATCTAGTCATTCTTACACTAGATCAGTGTTTGACATGGAAGCAGTCAAAACTGCATAGGTTTGTTTAAAACTACATAGCACACATGCTTCCGGAACAGATGCTTAGTGTTTTGTCTGCTGTGAGGGCCTGTTGACGCATCTTAAGTGTCAAGGACATGTCATCATTGTTGTAGTTTTAGTGTATTACTATCCCAAGGTGTGTTACAGATGGAAAGAGTGGGGGGGGGGGCATTGAATTTTAGAGCTTGTACTGAGGTGGAACTCAAGAGGAAATTAGATATAAACAGTATTTTTCCCAAGGTTATTGTGTAATTACCATTAGGCATGACACGTGTCTCTCATGTAAGAGAATACACGCGATTAAGAAACAAAAATGGGTGAAAGTTCATTTGGTCAAGAATGTTTATGAAATATCAATTTATCTATTAACAGCACACTGTCCAACATTAACAAAAACTGTTACTATCTTGCAGTTTGGTCTCAGAATAAGTCAAGAGATCACAGACGAGTCAAGCTCACTGGAAGTTAATTAAACTAAACACAAAACATCCATTGTATTTGTAAGATACTTTTTCCATCGTAATACTTTAAGAAGAGACAAACACTGTTTCAAGGCAGAACTTCCAGACTTATGTTCTTGTTCCAAACCTGAGACACATTTGACTCAGGAAGCCCTCAGGAGCCAAAACAAACAGCGAGACTGACAGCATGGAGGGTGTTCCCCAAATAACAGAGAACTCCTCCAAAACCTGTGTGAAAAAAATCAAGTCAGTTTAAAGGGGAAGCATTAACTCGTCGATATAATCAAAAAAGTTTTATCAGTGTTTCTGTAAATATTCTTAATTGTGACAACTAAAACAAAAATAGGCCAAGTATATCTCCTCAGGTTTGAAAAGGTTGTGTAATGTCAATGTCTCCTCTGACTGTCCAGTTTGGTTATGCATTTAGTAGTAACAGCAAAGAGGCTTTCAAAGTAAACTAATTATAGCACAGAGTAAACTCAACAGTAGTAATTATAGATTCACTGATTTCCAGATTTAGCAATGGGAAATGAGTGGGGTTTTTTGAAAGAGGCAATTCAATAGTTTGTTTGGGGTGCGCTTCATTTTGTTCATTTAACTCGAGTTCACTTATACACGTAAAACCAGTTTTAAACATACATATTCACTTGCTACATTCTTGCTGCCAGAATCAGATTTAAGTCAATGATTTACTGTTTTTACAATATATTTTCTACATTGACTTATTAAACCATCAAAAGGTGTGTATCTCTATTTTTGCCTTTGAACATGTGCCCATTGTGTCTTTGCAGACAGCACATTCATTTTGTATTCATGTTCTCGTGATCTCTCCATCTCATCTCTTTTATTTCTTCTCTGTTTTAAATCTTTCTCAGAATCAGTTTCCTTTGATTACTTGAAAGATGGTGGGGATGCACCACTAGCATCAGAAGAGCAATCAATCCAAAACGATGACCTTTTCTTAGGAGATTTGAACAAGGTGGAATGGCAATCACTTCTGTTATCAGATGTCTAAATCACATTGTATGTCATTACATAATCATCTTCAAACATCAGCAAATGTGATGCGACATCACAGGGATTATTTCCTCATGCAAAAAATCAATCAACATTAAAGAAAACAAACAGAGAACTGGCTGGAGTCTGGATGTCAGGGACCACAGTGGCGGTGGACTGGTTCAGATGATATCTTCACCCCTTCAGGCTTAAGGGACAAACAGAGACACACAACAGAGAAAGCAAAGAAAAGGTGCTTATGTCATTCTGAAATGATTCATTGCATTTCTTCTTACTCTACATACTGCTCCTTCATATGTGTTTTTTCTTGAATTCTTCTGTCTTTGTCCAGTCACGTCTAGGTTGCTTCAGTTTTGTTGTAGACCACAAGAGAAGCAAGTTCTGCTGTTATCATGTCTGTACTACAGGGTAGAGCAGCTTTCTTTGGTCCCTTTAACACCTGGTATGAACATTTTTCTTCAGCAGGCACTGCAACTTCTGGTGCGGTGTAGTGCACAAAAACAAGGGACCTTAAGCACAAAATTCTATCCGAAGGAAGTATCCCGCCAAAAGGACAAAACAATATTCAAAATGTAATATTGATATACCAAAGGAATTCAAAACTTATGGAACTCATTACTCACACATTATGTTTTCATATAATATATTAAAATGTTTAGTTTTGATTATTGCACCTTTACTCTGACTGCATTAGAAAGCTGAAAAATGCTGCTCAGTGGTAGGAACCACTTGCAAATGCTAGAATTTATTTGTGTCAAATACTGTCTGATAGATTCATCTGATGAGTTTTGTATTCTTTGTTGCCTATATTATACAGGCACTATCCTGTATGCTTGTTTTCATGACAGTTGAGCTAAAAATGGCTAAAATGATGTCTGAAGGTTGGTGGTCAGATTGCATAATTGCATGTTTTTGAACTTTTATTTCAATTTTTGGAGAAAACTTTGTAATTAAATATACACCAAAGCACTCTCTGTTTTGACCATTAGACCATTATGCTGCCTCAGAAGCCTTTTCAAAATCAGCTTCAGGAGGTAACTTCATGCATGTTGCCAGCAAAGTCATTGACTGATAAGGCAGTGAAGAAACAAGTCAGTCGCTTAAAAGGATTTGTTCACTTCCAAAATAAAAATAATGTTCTACACGATCCCAGCCAAGGAATAAGGATCTTAAATAAATAAATAAAAATATACACTTTTTAACCACAAATGCTTGTCTTGCACTACTGTAGCTCAACCTCATGCATTAGTTACATTGGAAAGGCCAAGCATGACGTACAGCAGGCTGAAGTTTTTTGTTTTTTTTAGAAAATGACAGATCGTTTTGCTATGGATAAGACAATTATTCTTTGGCTGGGATCATGTAGAACCCTTTGAAGCTGCATTGAAACTGCAATTTAGACCTTTACCCTGTTGGGTCCCATTGAAGTCCACTAGGGGAATGTTTCTAAAGCAGGTAAATACAATATTTATGGTTTGTCAAAATGACAGAAATCATTTTGAATACCATATTTTTGTCACGGTGTGTGCTTGTAGCAATCTCACACGAAGAAGGAGTAACCAAAATAGACTTTAATTCCACTTTAAACAAAGAACAGAAGAATAACCTGGGGAAACGTCAACTCACATCTCCCGTTCCAAACATCCATCCAAGACAAAGAAACTACAGAGAACACAGGACTTAAAAGGACTGAGACAAATGAGATAATAAATCATCACAGGTGAACATAATGAACTAATGAAGGAACACAGGAAACTGACCAAATTAGGAAAAACAGAAACTCAACAAGAACATAAACATGACAATTATCACTCAATGTTTCAGTTCATGAACATTTTTGAATGAATGAATGATGCATTAATATATATAAAGCTTTATTGTGTATTGCTACACCCAGAGCGCTTTACAATCATATGGGGGATCTCTCCTCAGCCACCACCAGTGTGCAGGATCCACCTGCATGATGTGACGGCAGCCACAGGACAACAGTGCCAGTGCGCTCACCACACACCAGCTACAGGTGGAGACGAGAGAGAGTCATAGAGCCAATCAAGAGAATGGGAAATATTAGGAGGCCTTGACTGATAAAGGCCAGCAGTGGCAATTTGGCCAGGACACTGGGGTTACACCCTTACTCTTTACGAGAAGTGCCATGGGATTTTTTTAATGACCACAGAGAGTCAGGATCTCAGTTTACCGTTTTGACAGTATAGTGTCCCCGTCACTATACTGGGGCATCCCATCCAGGTACTGACTAGGCTCAACCCTGCTTAACTTTTTTGATTAACGCAAGGTATGTTACATAATATAAATAGACATTATTACAGTGACATTCAACACCATGTACACAGGCCTATAGCATGCTTGTACCCTTTTAATGACCACTGCAGATGGATGTCTCCTCAAAAAGTGCACTTGTACTGTATAAACAATCTCAAGACTAGATGGAGCTTCTTCAGTATGTTTGACATCATGTGAAGCTCATTACAGGTACTGCTTTAAAATAAATTGACAAAATGCTATCATGATGTTTGTGCTTACATTAAAGTCCAAGGATGCCTGGAGAGAAACTCTGTGGTTTTGGTGATATATAAGGCCACATGTTCTTTAACGTCCATTCTGACCACATGTGACTGGATCAACCTATACCCATCTTAATACTAATTGTAAACATGGCCTTTGTGTCAGTAGTCATCTCTCTTTTTCTTAAGGCATTATTTAAAAAGTAATATTACCCAAAATTTGCAATGTAAGCACAGTGGTCCTCTACACCAGGGGTCTCCAACCTTTTTTGTTGGGGTGTTGTTGTTTTTGTTGTGGATGGTCTTTAAAACAGGTCGATTCATTTATACTGTTATCAGCACATGCTGAAGTATATTCGTCTCTTGTCTCTTGAGAATATGCGCTGTTAATGCATCCATCAGTTTTTTTTTACTTTCACTTTCTGTATGACTGAAGTTAAGACGTTCACCGGCATAACTATTGTGCAAAGTTTGCATGTTGCTGTTGTGATATCAATCGGCTCGCCTTTATGGTTTAAAACAGAAATATGTCCAGTATTGCGACGTAACTGCAACTCCCCATGCATATGTATCTTAAACGCAGGGATACATGAAAGAGGAATCAAATCGGTATGTCTCGCTGTCTGAAACACGTCACTATGCTTGTGCTGTACTGGCACACACCCGAAGCGCGAGCACACAAGAGACGTGTTTCAAACAGCGCGGCATACCGATTTGATCAACTGCGATACATTTAAGCCCTAATAGCATATATGACAGATCAGAGCAATCTTTTATTTACTAATTTAACATGAAATCGTCAAATTGCTACTAGATATCAATCGCATACAACGAAAAAACAGAATAATTAGAAAAATCATTTACGCACAATAAATAACAGAGCGTCATATCTATTCACATTTTCCCCCGAACGTTCTCGCGACCCGTTAGGAATTCTTCCACGGCCCGGGAGTGGGACGCGACCCGGTGGTTGGGGACCTTTGCTCTACACACACAAATGTCTTATGTTAATACAGCCTCTGAGAGACCCTAGTCCTCTTTAGTCCTTTATTATAAGTACGTTTTATTCCTGGACAGTTATTAAAGACACTCTTTAGACTCTTAGACAATGCTATAGTCTGTAAGTCTGCTTGAAGGGGAACTCTAGCAGATTTACTTTGCTTTAATTTGGCTCTCAGTCAAAAACACTCAGTCAGTGAAAGTGACCGCTTAGATGGGTATCAATATGGATACAAATTCCTGAGAGGCCTTTTGGAGCAATTACAAAGTGATTTTTTGACTTTGACTCATGTCTTGAGAAGAGAGTTTGAAGACTGCAGATGTCATTTAGGTGACTGGGTGATTAAGGAATTGGAAAAATAGGACATGTTTTTCTCACTTTTGTAGGAGCTCAGAACTGATAGGCCTCACAGTTGCTTGGCCGAGCATGCCCTTTTAGCCAGACAGTTCTTCACTGTCAGATCGACAGACCCTAACTCAGACTGTCTGGAACCCTACTTCCTGGGAATCTGCACTTTATAAAAATCAGCCTCAAAAAAGCAATTGAATGAGGTCCAGTTAGATACAGAATTTAAGATAATGTTTCTATAAAAAAAAAAGAAAGAAAGAAATATGATTGTATCTATCTGTATGCAATTATGAGTGTGTCACACTTCAGTGTTTACGATACATTAAACACAATCTTAAATCACGGGACATTAAACACGCCCTCTTGTGGTTGCTGGAGGAAGTAGACAATATTTAAATGTTAACTTTAATAGAAGAGCATTAGCGACATCTACTGTGCAATAGTTTAAATTGCACTTTGATCTACATTTGAGAATAAAGACTACATTACACTTAGATTTAATTATATAATATATATTATTAATATACAAATATTATGAGCAATTATTTATCTTCCCAATCAAAATCAGTATTTCACTCTGTATGCTAGAGTGATATCAATGTGTTACTGAAGACTGTGAGAATGACAATAACACATTTCGTAACAGTGAAGCTGCACAAGTTTCAGCAGTTATGTGCTTGGACAGAAGCCCTGAAGCAACACACCACAGCCAGCAGCTCTGGTTTTAAAACTACTGGAACTAGAGAAGCTGTAATAAATAACAGTAGCAGTGTTATGGAAAAATTCTTCAGAATTGATGTCATTATACATATAGACAGGCCCCAACCTGAGATACTTGCTTTACTGGGACCTTATGGTTTAATCAGTGCAACTGAAAACGCTACAAATACCTTTATAAATATTACAACAACAAAATAATGACTGCATTTTTACTTAAAACTGCAACTTTATTTAATAAATGTGAATGTTAAAGGTGTTGGCTACAATTTCATTTTGTACTAACAGTCAACCTGACTTTCTTTTCATGAAATTGCATTCATAGCTGCTAGTGCAAGATATTAAAATGTACAAAAGGATGCAGATAAAATATTGTAACGCGTCTAAACTGGTCGAGTAGCATGTTAGTTTTTCTTACTGTATAGCTTGTACAAAACCAATATTAAGTTTCAGTATATATATGATATATATATATATATATATATAAGCCGTTTCAACATGAAACATTAGCATATTGCCCGCCCACTTGTTGGTCTTTTCGCGTTGGTCTGAAAGAAAATGCAAATTCATTCTTTGCCACTAGGTGCCACTTTTGGAGCGGTAAAAATAGCTGTTTCCCCGGTGCTGCACACAAAGCAGCTCACAAACCCTGCTTTATCAGGCATTACAGAAATCAAAATAAAACCAATCTGACCAATCACCGCAGATCGGGGTCACGCAAAGGAGGGGTTTGGAAAAATTAATCCTTGCGAATCGGTTGGGAGTCGTTGAGCAAGTAAGGTAAAAAATAAATGCACATTATAAGACATTGAAAGTGTTTTTTGACCTTGCATGCATGTCAACCTGTTGTTGGGGACTCCCAAAACCAAAATATGAATCTTGCATTACCCATAATAGGGGCATTTTAACTACAACATTTGCCTCAATAAACTCCTAATTTGCTGCTTATTAATAGTTAATAAGGTAGTTGTTAAATTTAGGTATTGGGTAGGATTAGGGATGTAGAATATGGTCATGCAGAATATATGCTTTATCAGTTCTAATAAACAGCCAATATGTTAATAGCAGGTATGTAAATAAGCAATTTGTTAATAGTGAGAAGTGGTCCCTATACTAAATTGTTACTTTTTTACAGCGCTGATAGCCTTGTGGGCAGCATGCTGGCAGTTGCATTTCGGGTGTCTCGAGTTCGAATCCTGCCTTGTGGACAAATAAAATGTTATATAAAATAAAACTGCATCTGTCGGGGCGGGGGGCTTTCAGTGTATTCTCATTGTACTTTAATAATGTTTATTTAGTTCTAACAAGTAAGTTTTTTGCTCAAACAACAAAAAAACATTACTTGTTTATAATGTCTGCACAGAAGAGACTTGGTGTTGTCCAAACAAAAAGAAATATATATTGTTTCGGCTGTGAGGCAATATCGTGCATGCCTGGTTAAAATGTCAAAGTAATAATTCCTACTACAATGTATGTACAATTATTACCATACTGTATTATATATATTACCATTATCACCAAATCTGCATATTAGAAGGATTTTTGAAGGATCATGTGACACTGAAGATTGTAGAAATTGCTGCTGAAAGTACAGCACTGTCATAACAGGAACAGATAAATATTTTAAAACTGCAAACAGTTGTTTTGCTTTTTTATTCATTTATTTTGTTAGTTAATTATTGTTCAAACACAAAATGAAAAGATGTCCACAGCTATTTTTAAATTCCAATATTTAATCAAATTCCAGTTTGTATCAAATAAATGCAGCCTTGGTGAGCATAAGTGACTTTTAACATTTTAAAAATTATTGACCCCAAGCTTTTGTATCATTTAAATGTAAAATACACAAGTGTTTGAAGACTGTAATCACAAAAGAGTCTTTCAGATACATTTTATAGTCTCTTAAAAATGCAAACGCATTTAGCTTGCTTTGGGCAGGACGACAGAAGGACCTGGCCTTAGGCAACCAAAAATGGAAACCTTAATTACAGACTACTACAATGATCCCACATCTTTTGTGGTTTTGTTGCATGCAGTTCCTTGAAAGGAAATGTTTAAACTGACAGACACCAACACCCTTGTGTATCACTTAAAGACAAGAATCTTGCAAGAAAAGACAATCACAAGGTTACATACCCTAGTTATCAACAGATATGCTGCTAATGCTTAAAAATAGGATGTCTAAATTTTGGTGCACCCCATTTGGTCTAAGTTAAAACTACTACTATTATGTGAATGTATATGACTGAGCTGTTACCTATTAACTTGGAATAGACTGCTGTGTGTACACTCATGCCTTGCCAAGGTATTTACCATTTCCTTTTGACGTGCATACAAGGTCCATAGAAGTTTTTCTCTGAGATATTTTAGCATATAAATGGTATAATATTACACTTTACAAAGAATGTAAAGGATCTGGGTTTTAACTGCTGAAGAATAAAACAACCATCACACATACTGGTTCTTTTCCTCATGAAGATAATGATTCACATGTTAAGCCGGGAAACATGAGTGAGAGCGAGACTCACAGCTGAGAGAGCCGGGGGAAAATGTGAGACAGGCCAAAGTGTCAGAGCTTCTCTATTTGTCCGAACAGGAGGAGGGACCGGGGAAAGAAGGTGGGGACTATGCTAATGGGTGGGAGGAAGTGAGGGAAGACTAGAGGAATGTGTTGGAGATTTTAGGGAGAGTTCAGCTTGGAACGTGCTATCTGCCAAAAGAAGAGAAAGAGAGAGACAGATACTCACGCTAAACGGATAAAAATATGCCTCATTTCACCGTGGTACCAGTGCAGGATAACTCTCCGTCCAACTATGACAGTCTGGAGGGAATAAACTGGGTGGATTACAGAGACACGGGACAGGGAGGATACCCTGAACATGGAGACACGGTTAGCTCAGATGGTAAGTTTTTTCTTTTATTTGTCACTTTGTGAAACAACAGTCCCTGAGGCATAAAGTTGGGTTTAACTACCTCAGGAGCTGAGTTTGAAAGTTTGATTTAACCCTAATATTCTTCACAAACATCCTCAAACCATCAGCAATACGGTAACCATGGAAATTGTTCAGTCAGCAATGTTACAGGACCCACGACTACTTACATTCCAGTTTTTGGGAAGTTCTGAGGGACTTTTATCATGTTGGCAAAGTTGCATCTCTTTAAAATGACTATTTGATATAAGGGGAGGGATTTAAGAGTAACTCAAGCCGGCACTCTTGGCACAGTGCTGACATGCCAGACACCACTGTGATGACAAAGGAAAACAATCAAGCGCCAAAGCAGAGGCGGGACCGGGGGGGTCTGCAATAATGGAACAGGCCTCAAGTATTCATGGACACAAACGATGGAGCCCTTTCTCTTTGTGCCAAGACAGCAGCTGAGGGTTTAACTGGCATTTCTTTCCTCCATTTGTTCCTTTCTCTAGAGCATTTTAAAAGAGAGAAACGAATGGTAAGATAAAGGTATGTGCGGCCCTAAGGCATGATTAAGAGACATCAGCATCTGTTTACTGCAGCTGTAACTGGCATATGGAGAGACCACCAGGTCTGTGGAGACACAGATGCCCTTTTTCTCTTTGTGTGTTGGGGTAAAAAGGTGCAAATTTGTGAGTGAGGCTTTTGTAAATGGCATAGGCCCACTATAACACTCACAAATATATAGCTAATGTACTGCATACTTACGGCTTACTGTTAGTATTGTCAAGAGAGTGTCACAGGATCCAGTCTTGTCATGTTTATGCCTATAAAAAAATAATGATATCTAGCAGAACAAATGATGAACTTGCACATTAAAATGAATGAACAAAGTGAATCATTGAATGAATCACTGCAGGAATTCAACAAAAAGAAATAAAGAAAATGTGTGCATGCAGATTCATGCCATACAGCATTCCATATGTAATAATTATACAACTAGTCATAAATTAGTCATTGCAACAACAAAGAACCTCATCATCTCAAATAGACAGCAAACTTTAGAGGTAAATGATGAGTGGAATATAAAAGAAAGTATGAAAATAAAATTTAAAAATTAAAAAAAGAAAATGAAAATGAAAATATACTATATATACACAGTGATTTTCTCGTCATGCATTTCCCATGCATTTTTGAGACCTGTGTCTGAATCCTGTGCTGGCCCTTAATCTGTTTGCATTTGTGAATTAAAATTCAGCAGTCGCCTCAACCCATTAACCTCATAGAGGGTCTCCTGAAGATTTGAGAGTGTCATCATCACAGCACAGCACAGCTTGACATCAGAAAAGGTGATTGCAGAAATTGCGGCTGGTCATTGAGGTTGTAGATCTCTTGATACCAAATGAGCTTGTATGATTTTCATAGGTTGATGAAGAAGAGTGGTCTTATGTGGCAGTCTCACTGGTGGATCGTTTAACTTTAGGAGGGGCAGAGCAGAAGGAGGGTGTTCACACTGCTAACTTTGTTTTTTAGTGTGTCAGCTCAGCGATGTTTAGAGCAGGACTGCACACTGCGGTCATTGTGTTGAAACAGGCCTGTAATGGAAAAGCATCAGCGCTCAGTCAAACCCATGAACCACGTCATGCTTTACTTCCACGTTACTTACAGGAAAATATATGAAGAGAGGAAGGAATAAATAAAGATAAAGAGAGTGTTTTTTTCCTATAACTATGAAAGAAATAAAGTCCTGTTCAGTACAGTCCTGAAAACAAGCTGCCAGAGATAATTAGAATTAGTATTAGCTGAGAGACAACTTTATTGTAGCTGATAAGATGTTATCCCAGCTGGTTTTCTTTGACAAACAATTTTCTAACACAACTGGAACAGTTTTTTTATGGATTTCTGAGTGGGTTTAACACAAAGAGGTGGTCACCCTCTTTATAACCTGATGGAGTAGTTATTTAACATGGAAAAAGAAGCATCATGATACTTTCGAGTGGGAGCTGCCTGGCAGTCAAGAATGTCTCTGGCTTCTTAAGGTAACAATAGATCCTTTTCCACTAAGAGGGCCTGTATTAGTTTTTGTTGAAAGACAGCTGTACTTGACAGGCACAGGATGTCTTAAACTGACTTATTTCTTACTAATCTCATATATGAAATTGTTTTGTAGATTAATCAAGGTCGGGAACAGAGCTAATAAATAGGTACAGTATAAAGGCAGTCATTGACATTGTTGGGGGTAGCGCATTACAAGTAACACAAGTTACGTAATATTACTTTTTTCAAGTAACTAGTAAAGTAATGCATTACTTTTTAATTTGCAAGAAAATATCTGAGTTACTTTTTCAAAAAAGTAACGGCAGTTACTTTTTTCCCATGTATTGACTGGCAGTGCGCTGTGTGAAGATGCTGTTACTGTAGTCCAATACTAAATGTGAATGTGCATTAATTCATCCCACTCGCAAACTCAGAATATGACATAAACCTTCAATAATTAAATATGTTAAACAACACAAATGTATCTAATCCCATTTTATTAACCAATGTATTTACTGTTCAACCATACTAATAAGCAAAAATTAGTTTAGATGAACTAACAAATGTGCTTTATTGTTTTTTTATTGCCGAAGAATGTTGAACGTGAATTTACTTTTCCTTCAGCCTGAGGTTTATTCATTACACTTTTTGGTGTGAAAGGGCTTTAACATTTGCTATAATTAGAACTTCTTTTATTAAAAACAATCAAGCCCTGCTCATATTTAAAAAGCAACGCAAAAATAACGCAAAAGTAACGTAACGCATTACTTTCCATAAAAAATAACTAAGTAATGTAATTAGTTACTTTTTTAGGGAGTAACACAATATTGTAATGCATTACTTTTAAAAGTAACTTTCCCCAACACTGGACATTGATCCACTTTGGAGCCTTCTGAGGGGTCATCTAAAGCATGTGTGATAATCAAGCTCTCAAAACCTGCCAACATGGTAACAATTACACTAACATTTGAAAGTTTGGGATCAGTATGAGTTTTTTTAAATAAATTAATTTTATTCAGCAAGAATGCCTTTATCAAAGGTGACAAAGACATGGATAGAAAGTCCAAAAGAACTTAATTTCTGTTTTAACATTATACATCTAAGAATCCTGAACAAAATGTATCAGTTTCCACAAAAATATTAGGCGGCACAACTGTTTTCAACATTGATGATAATAATAACAATTTCCTGAGCAGCAAATCAGCATTTAGAATGATTTCTGAAGGATCATTCTTTCCATCAAAGAAATAAATTATGTTTTAAAATACAGTATATTCAAATAAAAATGAGTTATTTTATGTCGTAATACTATTTCACAGTATTACTGTTTACTGTTTTTTTCTGTCAAGGGATTCAAAGATACAGTACAGAATTATGAAAGAAAGAATTTACATTAAATTCAACTGACTTTCTATGCATTTCAGGATTGCAGTGCTTACAGAACGTGAGTGATCTACCGTAAAGAGAAAATAGAAAGGAAAAATAAGAGAGAACAAAACTGCGATAAATATGAAAACAAACCAGCAGGGCAAAGTACAATAGTGACTTTGCACAGTTACAAGGCTAAATTTATAATACTTATCTATGATAATATCTATTATGTCATTACTAATTCTCAGAGGAAAAATAATTTCTGCTTTCTCCATACCATAGCCCCCTTTTGATTTTTTTTGATTTTAAATAAAAGGTAAGGGTTTCCATCTTAAATTGTTTATTTCAATTATAATTGCTTTTCAGTCTTCTAGAGTGGATGGATTAAGTTGAAGCCCTTTACAAGTAATAACCATTTTAGCTGCAACAGGAATGTTCTCATAGATATGTGTAATTTGTTTCATGTAAATCAGGTTACACAAATATAACACATGAAACTGAAATGGGATATTAATCTTCAATATGGCCTCTAATGTCCTATGTATATTTTTCTAAAAAACTGGACATGCCAAGAATATATGGTGATGATTTATTATCCTATTTCACTATAGCACTTTTGTGCAGGAATATAATATATATTATATATAATATATAATTTGTTTATGATGATGGTCAGAAAATTGTGATGATATTGAGCACATTTAAAAAAAAATCTTACCAGTCACAAACTATTGTCAGTGTACAAGACAGTATTGCACCTGTTTAGATAAAGTAACTCTTGATGTTGCAAGCTGTATGAACTTAGAACTTATTACCTTTATTTACGCGGTTTTAAATTGTGCACTATTATTTGCCTCATCTCATGTTTAAATGTACAATAACAAACACAAGCCACAAAATAAACAGTCAATCATCATAAAACAGTCAACAGCAAACATACCTCAACAGTTAGTACATGAAACATACCAAAGGTAACAATCAACTATAATAATAATTTAAATAGAGGAACAAATTCATCCTGACATCACATTTTATTTTATCTGTCTTTTGCTAATGATTCTAATTGTTGGAACTTCATCAGTTCAGTACAGATTCTTCTCCCTTGTAAATGCACATCGAGCCCTCTTACATTCTGTTCTCCCAGCAGGGTCCAATTCCACAAACTTATTCAACTGTACTCATCTAATTCAGAAAGTCTATTACCAGTGATGGGCTATTGTGTAACAAATTCTCATGAAAAAGGGGTACACAGACAGTCCGCACCTTTTGTTTTTAAAGGTTGAAACACTGGTAAAAGCTTGGTTGTGTAAATGGCATCATCTTAGTCCTAAAATGAAGCATGTATAACTGGTAAGTATTAATACAATGTGAAAAGTCAGTCAATTCCCAAGTCTCCTATACATCACACTAAAATTACTACTGTTGACTGTTCTTAAGATACTCACTGGAGCTGTTTACTTGTAACGAAAGAGTGAGAGAGTGATGTGTCTTTGCAGAACAAACAGAGTGGGTTGTACGGTTATGTTGATGTATGAGCACAAAGGTTAGTCTCAAAACACTAATGGGCCTACAAGACATCACAGACAAAGGTACACATGAGTGAACACGCATGCTGTTAACAATGCACTTACAGTACACACCGGATTTTATTACTACAATCACGTCAAGCAACCAAGTATGCCATCATAACACATTGCATTGCCAAAAAGGGCTAAATCGGCCTAACCAGCATGACTTTGACTCATAATGAAGACTTAAAATATTTAATAAATGGGATGTTTGCCAGCTAGTTAATTTCTTCCGGATGTTAATCCGCTGTTGCATTTTCCAACACAAAGTGGTTTTGTCTCTTCAAAATATTCCACTTTGGAGGTAAATCGCTATTTTCAGAGAAGCTGATCTACCTTTGGGCTATTGCCTGAAGAACAGTTTACAGATGTTTGAACAGTTTTCTACAGCTGGTTATTAAATGTGCCCGAGTCTTCCCTTGTACTGTGCAATAACAGCTTATGTGTGTGATGTTTTAAGATTGTTGAAAATGAATGACTGTGTAGCATCTAAAAGTATGACTATACAATCTTTACTGTAAACGAGTAATGTTCTTGTCCACTGGATGAATGTTGCTATGGTAAGCATGTATAGTCACTAGGTTCACTCTAAACACCACACGTGTGAGGTTAGTAGTTTTGGCTTTGATCTGCAGCTTTGGCACAGTCATGTTAACGTGTTCAGACCTGCCGCCATAAAGCTCCTGCTTCCCCCTCCTGCAGTTACACAGCAAGACACATTCTCTGTGGGGGCTGTCAAGCCATTTCTGTTACAAACTATTTTTTTTACCAGCCCATCACTGGTAATAGACTTTCTGAATTAGATGAGTAAACAATTGTAGAAACAATTCGGTAAACATATCAGTTCCTCTCAACCTTTTCTTGCTCAGGAAACAAATTGTTAACATCTTTGAAGTGGTTAAGAACGATCAACATTTTATCTCACAGATTGAGAGAAGAAAACTTTTTTCACAAGTAACGCTAGATGACAGCATTTGACCATTTTCTTCTTGTTTGTTTATACGGGTCTTGATTGGAGACCACTGGTGAAGATATGCTATATTTAAAACTTGAGTTATATTTACTAAATACTTTTTAAATACATTTTAGGGTGTCATGGTATTTAGCATGTCTTTTGTCCAAAATATTAAAGACCTAAAAAGTAGTAAACATGTTCGGTGAATTATTTAGTGACCAAATAAATAGTTAATTTAAATATTCGTTTGAGATCCCAGATTCATTTGGATCCCAGACAATAAAGATAATATTCAAATATATTATTCCATCGCTGGAGAATGGGTATTCCTTTTTCTGCATTTTCAGGCATTTTATTAGTTATAAGTGTTTGAAACGTGTTAACATTCTGGATTAAAAGTTTTATGCAAGGCTATGCTCACACATTGAATCTCTTGTGTAAGTGTGTAGCAGTGTTTCTGATTTATCAGTGTGTGTGTGTGTGTGTGTGTGTGTGTGTGTGTGCGCGCCATGTACCATTGGCAAGGGTGTGTGTGTTTGTGCGTAAATTCTGATCCCCCCCTCCCCCTCAGTAGCAGTTAATAGTTTACATTGACCTGGATATAGACAGTGTGCTGCCTGCCTAGACAAACATGCTGATCCACAACACTGCTCATGCAAACTCTACCTATAATGGCAAATTAATCCTGGACACAGGTGAGTTAGACCTATAGCAAGCAAACTGCAAAGGCAGAGATTTCAGTTTAATCTTGACTTCACACCAGTTACTATCCTTTTTTATTATGTATTTGTGAGCAAATATATGCTATATGGTTACATTTATGAACTAATTAATTGCAAATTCGGTGATGTAGACTAATGTTTGGAGGAATATATCCCTTCTCTATGTCTGTTTCTGAAATATCACTTCCACTGTTCTCTTCTGTTTCTAATGTCTGACTTCTACCCTCTGTTGAGCAAAAACTAACAAACAAAAAACACTAAATCTGCACAGTATTCAATGTCGGTGTCAGACTCTAGTGCAAAAAATGTCTAAGTAGGATACAGATATACAGACAAAACTGCAAAATTATGAAGAACTTGACAAATGATTATCTATCACAGTATGCCAGTAAGACTGGCACTATATTTGGGTGCCTTTAGCAGTGTTTGTATTGACATTTGTTTTGAGAGCAGAGAGTGTGAGGACACAATACAATCAAACCGATTAAGTGTTCAGATTCAGTGACCTGATTAAAGAGCATAATAATAACACAATAATAAAAGAAAGGTAGAGGGAGCAAAAAACAGAAGCATAAATACAAAATGGGTTTAATACTGGGTGCCAATGTTAGAAAAGGGTTCAAGTGTTCTTGCAGCTGCAAGTCTTTATTTGTTGATTTGGAACTTGTTATTAAATGAAACAATTATGAAGGACAATGAATTAAGCTTCAGTATTTGCTAATTTCTTCACACACTCCACCAGTTCATACTGACACATTATTTGTTTAAATTTTTATCAGAGGAGCATATTTTTCCAAAAATAAAAATAAAATCAGATTCAGTAGTTACACAATGACTGTCACAGATCGACCAGGCTCTCAGTCCACCCAATCACAGCGAGCACCTTCACCTGAGTTCTAATGAGCACACCTGCACGTAATCTTCACCCCATCAACAGCCACTACAAAACCACACACCTCACAACAGTTAGACGTCCGGTCTCGTTCAGACGAAGTGGACTCACGTATGCTATCTCAGCTACCTACCTGTTACCAACCTGTTTGTGTACTTGCCTCCAAGTGTTGTCTTGATCCGTGCCTATAGGATCCAGATCCTTCTCCCGAGTCACCATCCAGTCTGAAGTGAGGTGTGTGGTACCCACGATATCCACGAGCTCCTGTCAAGACGTCAGAATCAAGTCAACCACGTATCTTTTCATCCTAAAGTCTCCGCTACCTATACTTACCAAGTCATTCACCAACCGCCGCTCATCTGCTCTAATAAACCTCACCTTTTTACTATCTCCCTTGTGTGAAGTCTACTTCTGTAACAATGACACTATGTAAGAGAGTAAAGAATAGGACATTAGTCACATTTAATTAGTAGACGTAGGACAGGAAATTACATAATTAAATGTGGGCAAAAGCTTACAGTTATTCTGGGGGGAGGTATACTAAAAATGGTTGCATTTCTTTTCCTCTCTTTCTCTCTCTGGTGAAGAAAAATCCCTTTATCTGTTGACTGGGCAGTGAATATTAAACCAATCTAGATAAAATAACTCATATTTGTGTGATGAGACAATTTATGGGAAAACATAATAAAAGCAAATTAAAGCAAGTTAAGAATGATAAAATATTGGTTTAAAATAAATAAATAAACATAAAATAAAAGACTAATGGACACCATATGCACCCACTGGAATGATGTATATGCCTGTTAAATCCAGTAAATGCTATTTAAATGTCATTCCCTTGCAGGTCAAGGCAATCATAAAGAAGACAGTCCTTTCCTCAGCAGTTCAGACTCCGCATCGAAGAGGAATGACTACTACGACAAAAACTTGGCCCTGTTTGAGGTTCATTTTTAATTTTGATTTCCTTCTCTTTGTAATTCTCTTTGCTCTTTTGTTGGATTGTATTGCTTCTTTTGTCCTCATTTGTAAGTCGCTTTGGATAAAAGCGTCTGCTAAATGTAAATGTAATATTTCCCACTAAATTTATCATCTAAAGTCTCAATAACATTCCCAAATTCAAGATTAAAAAAGGAGAATAGTTTTCATGTTATATCATGTGTAGAATTATGTTTTAGTATGATTGGTGCTGAGACATATCTTTCCATAGGAAGAGCTGGATATCCGACCGAAGGTCTCATCTCTTCTCAGTCGGCTGGTCAGTTACACAAATGTTACTCAGGGAGCCAAAGAACATGAAGAGGAAGAAAGTGCTGATGCATCCAGAAGACAAATGCCCAAGGTTATAAAGTGTTATTTTCACAGCATTATATTTTCACTCTAACCAAAACATCTGCAGCAAAGTTGTTCTGAAAGACTTTTCTCTCTTCTACTTTGTTCTCTGTAGTCTCCGAATATGGGCACACTGATGGGAGTGTACCTGCCATGTCTGCAGAACATCTTCGGTGTGATTCTCTTTCTGCGTCTCACCTGGATAGTAGGAACAGCAGGTGTCGTCCAATCCTTCCTGATCGTTCTCATGTGCTGTTCCTGTGTGAGTTACTGCAGAGTGCAGACACACCCTCACCACTGCTTTTCCTTGTCTGTGTAAACAAGTAGCCTAACATTTTTTAAGCAGTTTGACATATTCAAAACAAGATACAGACAGTATGTCAAATAATATGAAGGAATAGAAATAGTAAACCAGTGAATAAAAGTTAACACTGAAAATTTAACAGTAGTTGGCAGAGTGTGAAAAAAGTGTTCAATAGCCTGATTAAAAAAAACCTTCTTAAGTCTGGTTGTGCATGGCTGAATTCTCTGGCAACTTCTGTCGGACAGCAGTGTAACATAGGTTATGTGAAATCCTTTATTTGT
The DNA here is from genome assembly GCF_936440315.1 of Barbus barbus. Classification (NCBI taxonomy): domain Eukaryota; kingdom Metazoa; phylum Chordata; class Actinopteri; order Cypriniformes; family Cyprinidae; genus Barbus; species Barbus barbus. Next base: position 21,150,210 of record NC_136730.1, on the reverse strand, counting down.
GTGCTTTTCTCATACAGTATGTCTGAAGTAGCATTTTAAAGCACGCAAGCTTTATATTTACTTAACTAGCAAGCACATGCTACATTAAATTAAAACCTATTATGTATTAGCCTGGAAAACATGCATTAAATTCATTTGAGATTACATGAATCTACTTAATTTATTAGATTTAGTTGCTATTTTACTTTCACTGGCTAACCCTCAAATGTAGCTGTTATTGATTAGTAAGGCAGGCAGTGTGTGAACTCTGTAACTCTGCCATTAGTTCACATAGTAAGTTTGATATGTGGAAAGCAGGATAATGTGCAACATAAAATAAAGTTCAAATGTTTAAATGTATGATTGTTTGTTTGTTATAACAGACAATGTTAACGGCAATCTCGATGAGTGCTATAGCCACAAATGGTGTAGTTCCAGGTAATTTTAAATGTTTATACTCTTTTATATTTATATTGTACACTGTACAAGAAATATAAGTACTGAAGGTTCTAGTTTAGGTTTTGATCTAATTATGATTATTTCCTTTTTTAAACTGGCAGCTGGTGGGGCCTATTTCATGATCTCTCGGTCTCTGGGCCCTGAGTTTGGTGGTGCAGTTGGTCTCTGTTTTTATTTGGGCACAACCTTCGCTGCTGCGATGTACATACTGGGAGCAATTGAAATATTTCTGGTCAGTCTCCTTTTATTTTGACAACACACACACACACACACAAAATGATCCAAACCCCAAAATGATCCAGCTCTGAAAATAATCATTAATCAATTCTTATTGTCTACAGAAATATCTGATTCCTCAGGCTGCCATATTCCATCCCGCAGATATTCATGCAGGGAGTGGTGCGATGCTGAATAACATGCGGGTATACGGCACAATATGTTTGAGCCTTATGGCTGTGGTTGTCTTTGTGGGGGTCAAATATGTCAACAAATTTGCCTCCCTTTTCCTGGCTTGTGTCATAATCTCCATTGTTTCCATCTATGCCGGAGCTATCAAATCTATCTTCCACCCTCCTGAGTTTCCGTAAGTCTTTCAGTAACGTGTTTATAGTCAAATATAAAATGTAACATTTGGATTATTATTGGAATGTGACCTATACACTGAAAGTATAAAGTCTGTATATAGCTTAATTTTTCTTGAGCTGGTTTTTGATTTATTTTCAATAGTTTACACAGTTTTCTTATGATGCAGAATTAAATACAATTGGATACAGATAAGTATATCAGTATATCAGCAAGTTTTTCTTTCTACTCTTTTTCTTTTAAATTGTGTAGGATCTGCATGTTAGGAAACCGCACACTGGCTCGTGATTTGTTTGATGTCTGTGGGAAGACAGTAGTTGTCGGTAATGACACGGTTCCCAGCCAGCTTTGGAAGAACTTCTGCAGCTCTGAGAATTCCAGCAGTGCTCATTGTGATGAGTACTTTCTCCAGAACAATGTTACAGAGATCCAGGGCATTCCTGGGTTGGCCAGTGGCATCATTAAAGGTAAGGACACATATGGTCCACAGCATGTCATCTAGGTCCAAAAAGAAAGAAAAACTTACAGATAAGAAAATTACAACATATATTTAAAGATGGTGAAAAATGCTTTCCTATTGTAGGCACTTGCTATTTAACATGTATATGTAGCTTTGTACATTTTATTTAATTAGAACTTCTTTGTGCATGTGTGTGTGTGTGTGTAGAAAACATGTGGGGGGATTACATGGAGAAAGGGCAGATACTTGAAAAGGCAAGTCTGTCCTCTGTCGATGTCCATGGCTCAATGGAGACCTTTGGCTTCTATGTGTCTGCTGACATCGCCACGTCCTTCACCCTCTTAGTGGGAATCTTCTTTCCTTCTGCCACAGGTAAAACTCATCTGTCCTCTTTGGCTAAGAAATATATTTATTTATTACACAGCTCCCTGTAATGCTTTATTCTGATAGGACAATCATGGAATCCAGCATTGTAATATTAGGTGTGTTCGACTTTATGCTACATGCAAAATTCAAACATTTGGTTGATTAATATTCCTACATATAACCCCCTTGTTATATGTAGACAAAAAAGACTAAAAAAGAAAGTATACACAAACTGTATAAACTGTCACTATCAGAAGCAGAGAGTATCTCTTTTCAGTTGCTCCTTCAACTGTAAGCAACAAATCTGTTAAAGCACATTTAATATAGAACAGCTATAGACCTTTGTCAGGGTTGCGCCATATTTTATTCTTGATGGGAATGAGAACGAGGCTGTGATGGATAGAAGTGCAGTGCATTAAATGGATTGTACTGTTGCTTAAAAAAACCTTTCAGTTTTTAGCAGTAACAGTCTTGAATGTTAATGTCTTGAAATTCAGTATTTTGTCTCTCTGTGTCTCTGAGACAGGCATTATGGCAGGATCAAACAGATCTGGAGATCTAAGAGATGCACAGAAGTCTATACCAATAGGGACGATCCTGGCTATTACAACTACCTCTCTTGTCTGTATCCTTTTTGCTGTCGGTACTGATATTATGTTTAAAACAAGAATTTAACCATTACTCTTTATGACAGTGTGTTATTTAAGACTCATTTTTTATTTTTGTGTTATAAAAGCTATAAAGAGCATTTTTATTTAGCATTCAAAGTTCCATAGGATTCCCTGACTCCTTTGACAGACTTCAGCTCTGTGGTTCTATTTGGGGCCTGTATTGAGGGTGTGGTGCTGAGAGATAAGTAAGTAATCTAGAGATTACAAATACAGCATTTTTAGATGGAAACAAGCATGTTGTGTCTCATGTGTTCTTGCGTATCCCTTCTAGGTTTGGAGATGCCGTCAGTAAAAACTTGGTGGTTGGCACACTGTCTTGGCCCTCTCCCTGGGTCATTGTGATTGGCTCCTTCTTCTCCACAGTGGGTGCAGGACTTCAGTCCCTGACAGGAGCTCCTCGCCTCCTGCAAGCCATTGCTAAAGATAACATCATTCCTTTCCTTAGAGTAAGAGATATCCTGATATATGATTGCAAAGAATATATCAAATAAACACTCCTCATCTTTTTTCACCATGGTGATTTACTTAATTACAATCTAAATATGAGTACACAGTATAGAATAACAGCATGCTTAGCTTTTATCTGTGGGTTGTAATGTATTGTAGAACTTCAAACATGACTGATGAAGTTGAGAAGAATTTCAGTAAATGGAGCTCCTGGATTATATTTACTTCCTTTTCTGGAATGTCAAACCACGAATGCCATAAAAGAAAACATTTGCATGTCATATGTAAAATGTTTTTCCTAAAATGTAAATATGTGATGCTAACAGCTGACTGCTGCCTTCTGTCCCTGTGTGTCCATGTGTTTGCACACTCACAGGTTTTTGGACACGGTAAAGCTAATGGAGAGCCCACGTGGGCCCTGCTGCTGACGGGACTCATAGCAGAGCTCGGCATCCTCATTGCATCACTGGATATGGTCGCTCCTATTCTCTCCATGTGAGGACAAAGCACAAATATACACACAGATATATCACTGTCACACAAAATAAATGATCAAAATCGCATAATAAAATGTCAGTTTTATATTGAATGTTGCATGTTAATGCAATTACATGTTATTTTTATTTAATCATTTTATATTCTGTAAATACATACAATAAATTATATTGCAAATAGATCCTACTGGTAAAATGTAGGATAGAGATCAATTTACAGTTGCTTCTTATGAAACTTGCAGGGTCGGTACAAACAGCACATACTGTATATTTCCATGTTCTTGTCACTGCCACCAACTCACAGCAGTCCTGATATTCACCCAGAAATAAAGATGTTTATTCATGTTTTATTATGTCAGAATGTTTTTCTCACCTAAACTGTCATTGCATATATTGCATGACACTTATTTTAATATGTATATATGTTTGTTCACCTTACAGGTTTTTCCTGATGTGTTATCTTTTTGTAAACTTGGCGTGTGCAGTACAAACACTTTTAAGAACACCAAACTGGAGACCTCGGTTCAGATACTACCACTGGTAAGTGTGCATTTAAATTGTGTTTGCATACATTTATATGTATCTTATTTGTGCAAATCCTGAGAACTTTTCTTGTAATTCAGGTCAAACGTGATCTCAAAACTCACTCTCATTCAGCCCTTGATATTCACTTTACACTTCTTGCAGATATTTAAAACATTATCTCTAATAAAACAATTCCAGCTATTGTAACAATAATGGGTCTTTTTATGATATGATCTCTGTTCTCTCCCTCTTAGGGCTCTTTCATTTCTTGGCATGAGTATGTGTTTAGCCCTTATGTTTATCTCATCTTGGTACTATGCCATTGTAGCAATGGGCATTGCTGGTATGATCTACAAGTATATTGAGTATCAGGGGTAGGTGATTTCCCTTTACATTCATTAAACTAACATACAGTATATCACTAGGAAGTACTTGAAGAGTCACTTGAATTCTCCATCTTTAGTTTACAAATCTCTGGCTTGTATATTTTTCTCTCTTGTAGAGCAGAGAAGGAATGGGGAGATGGGATCCGCGGGTTGTCTCTTAGTGCAGCCCGTTACGCTCTTCTTCGCTTGGAGGCTGGACCACCCCACACCAAAAACTGGAGGTTAGTTTGTCACAGACAATGTGTTTTCCATGATAATTGACTGATGTACATAGAATTCATTATATAAACCAAAACTATTAAAGAATATATATAAAAACATTAGATAAAAAGTGTAGATAAATGCTAACTTAAAATATTATCAGCTGATATTTTTCCAGAACACATATTTAGTAATGACCTGGAAACACTTTCACTTAGTGTAGTTAAATAATGTTTATAAAAGCCAGAAGATACTGTTTGAATAACATACTCCTGCAGGCATACTTCAAACAGTGTTTGTACTAACAGTAGCATATTGGTATTGCCCTACCGTTCAAAAGTTGGTAAGATTGCCTACATTTTATGAAAGAAGTCTCTAATACTCATCAAGGCTGATCATAATATTTATTGATCATATAAATACAGTAAAAGCAGTAATACTGTGAAATATTATTACCAAAAATAACTGTTTTCTATTTTATTTATTTATTTATTTTTCTGTCATGGAAAAGCTGAATTTTCAGCAGCTATTATTCCAGTCTTTACTGTCACATGATAAAATGAAATCATTCTAAAATGCTGGTTTGGTATGTTTGGTAAACATTTTATGAATTATTCATTATTATGAATGCTAAAAAAAGTTGTGCTTCTTAATATTTTAGTGAAAAACAATGCATTTTTTCAGGATTCCTTGATTAATAGAACTTTCAAAAGGTCAGCCTTTTTTTTACCTTTAATCCATGTGAATGCATCCGTGCTGAATAAAAGTAATTCTTAAAAAAATAAAAATTGAGTAGTGTATGTACAGGCACACAACATTGAAACACTATTATATTAGATATTATACTAGTCCAGGTGATATGTGCAAAATTTGAGGTGATATGTTCACTTTTCCATAAAAGCATGAAACTTGGTACAATTGTACAGGTTAGGGCCCTGAACATTTTCAGAAATGGAATGGCATGCAATGTCAACCATTTTACTTTCTGCCATAACCAAATGATGTATTTTGTGTCATATCTCCTGAACCAAACATGATAACACAGAAAAGGTGATGTCTACCCCTATGTTTTGATGACCAGGGATTACAATGGTACCACATAAACTGTCCAGGTGAAGAGTTAATGGTGAAATCAGCAATGTGAGAAGGAAATCATAGTCTCTAAGCATCACTGTATCACAGCATTTACAAAAGTCCATATTATGGCTATAATTTTTTTTCTTTCTTTGATACTTAACTAATATTTTATTCAATAGTACAATAAAAGGTTGTTTTAATTCATTAATTATTAATTCGTTACATTTATATAGAGCTTTTCTGGGTAATCATAGAACTTTACATGGAGGGGGGAATCTTCTCAACCACCACCAATGTGCAGCATCCACCTGGATGATGCGACAGCAGCCATATTGTGCCAGAACACCCATCACACACCAGCTTAACTAATATTTTATTCAATAGTTCAATAAAGGATGTTTTCAAGAATACAATCATTTATTTCAGGGATATAAAAATATATAATCTCAAGTAAGTGTATATTTCCTTACCTCTCAAGCAGAGTCAGGTAGGCGGTAGTATGTTTCCAATACATTCTTGTTCTCTCTCAAAAATACTCTAGCATCACACGCAGATGGCATTGCAATCTTGCTAAACTGCGTCCTATTTGCACCTTCTGCTGCACCTCTATCATTTTCTCTGGGTCTCTGGAATTGTCAGTCAGCTGTCAACAAACTTCATTCTGGCCATTGCTTCTCAGTCTACTCTTAGTATCTTGGGCTTGACTGAGACCTGGATTCGTCCAGAAGACTCTGCAACCCCTGCTGTTCTCTCTAACAACTTCCTTTTCTCTCACACACCCCATCAGGTTGGAAGGGTACTAGTCTTCTCATTTCTAATAATTGGAAATACTCAACCCACTCTTCCCTATGAAATAAAAATTATTTTGAGTTTCATGCTATTATGGTACCAACTTCTGTTAAACTCCATATTGTAATGATTTATCATTTTCCTGGTCATATATAATCCCTTATAGAGGAGCTGGATGTGCTGCTGTCCTCATTCTCGGTGGATGGCAGTCCGACTTAGAAATCCATCTGGAGAAGCCTGCCACTGCAGACTTCCACTTCCACTTCTAGCTTCATTCGATCTCAAATGGCTTACCACCACAAGCACTAACAAATCAGGAAACCAGGAGACTTAATTTACACATGCAATTGTATCACAGACAACATTTTGTAAAACCTCTAGACATCTCTGCTCATTTCGTTATTCCATTTAACCTGTGTGCCAACAATTCCTCCACCAATTACTTTTTGGCAAAACCTACCCTTCCATCTTTCCTCTGTAGTGTCAAACTCTCTTCCCTCACCCACCCATTTCTCATCTCTGGATGTAAATACAGCAACTGACACTTTATAATCCACTTTAACTTCATGTCAAGAAAATATCTGTCTATACAGGCCAGTGTATATTACCCCTTCTAACCTAAAAAGTTGTCCCATGTATCATCATCTTTACTCTATTTTTTTCTGGGCAGTCTTTTGGGTGGCTCACCAGTGTATTAGATTTCTCTAATACAAAAAATGAAGTAGGCGTGACCAATATTTTTGTGGGGAGAAGAATTTAATGAAGATGGTAGTGTAGCAATTCTTCAATTGCAATGTTAGTATGTCTACCTTCAAACAGTCTTAACCGTTGTATGAATCCTAGCTTCTACCAATGTTCTTTCTGTGGGATATAATTTTATACCTGAAGATAAAAGGGCTGGAAACAATACTGTTATGACCTTCCCGCTGGAGATCCTACAATCTACACAACGTTCCTGAGGAATGCTGTTCCTTTGTTATTCTAATGGAATGGACCATTTGGTTCACACCATTATAGACACAGTTACATTATTTCTTTCACAGAATGACCAACTGAACTTTAACCAATCAGGTTTCAGCAGCGGCCGTTCAACTGAGACTGCTTTGCTGATTCTTATTCGAAAGCTGATTCTTATTCTGCTGGATCTATCTGCCACTTTTGACACTGTGAATCATCACATTCTCCTGACTACCATCACAGGATCTGCACTCCACTGGTTTGAATATTATCTCACAGGTAGGTCTTTCAGGGTTTCCTGGGGAGTCACTTTCACTACATACACTACATCACTGGGACCTATTATACAAGCACATGGTTTCTCCTACCATTGCTATGCTGATGACACACAGCTCTATCATTCATTTCAACCAGACAATCCAGTAGTAGCTGCACGGATCTCAGGCTGCCTGGCAAACATCTTGGCATGGATGAAAGAATATCACCTGCAGCTCAACATGGCAAAGACTGAGCTTCTCGTTTTCCCTGCCACTCCGACTCTACAGCATGATTTCATCATCCAGCTAGGTTCATCAAAAATTATTATTTGGTGACCAGCTGACCTTCAAGGACCATATTTTAAAGACAGCTTGATCATGCAAGTTTGCACTGCATAACATCAGGAGGATCGGGCCCTTCCAAACAGAACATGCTGCACAACTTCTTGCCCAGGCCCTTGTCATTTCTAGGCTGGACTATTGCAATGCTCTTCTAGCTGGACTTCCATCATGCACAATCAAACCTCAACAAATGTTTCATGAGCCCAAAAGGACCCACTTCACACCTCTCTTTATCTCTCTGCACTGGCTACTGGTTGCGGCTCGCAACCCCACCATGCTTGTCACCTTCCGGCCCACACTCACACCGCACCCAACACATAAATACTATTCCACCCATCACATCATATATTAGCGATTCACCTGCATGTACCCGCCCGCATGCATGACTCTGGCTTTCCCCTTGTGGACGACATAATAGACAACTCTGGCCCCAGAGACTGATTGGAAATTAAGTTTACATGAAATATGTTTGAAATTTCATTCTGCATCTTCTGAGATTTCACTGTAATCTTTCTCATAAAGTCACTGAATTAACCATTAATAGTAATTGTTCACCTGATTGCCGTCTGCGTGTGATGTTAGAGCGTTGTTGAGAGAGAACAAGAATGTATTGGAAACACACTACCGCCTACCTGACTCTGCCTACCTCACACATTGCTGATTTCACTATTAACTCTTCACCTGGACAGTTTATGTTGTTGTATATGGTATCATTGTAATCGTTGACCATCAAAACATGGGGGTAGACATAATCTTTTCTGTATTATCATGTTTAGTTCAGGAGATATGACACAAAATACATAATTTGGTTATGGGGGAAAGTAAAAATGGTCACCATGGCAACCATGAGGTGTTTTTGCGATGGCTCCATTTCTGAAAATGTTTAGGGCCGCAAACTATGCAAGTGTACCGAGTTTCATGCTTTTATGAAAAAGTGAACATTATTTTCACATATCACCTGGACTATACACCCATACTTTATTTTTAATTAGTTTTTTTTATATAAATAATTACACTAAAATCACATTAAAATAAAATTGTCACTAGGCCACAGCTGTTGGTTCTGCTGAAGTTGGATGAGGACCTGCATGTGAAGTATCCCAGAATGCTTACTTTTGCCTCACAACTAAAGGCGGGAAAAGGTCTAACCATTGTAGGATCAGTGATACAGGGCAACTTTCTGGAATGCTACGGTGAAACACAAGCGTCAGAACAGGTGAGGAAGTTTCCTGATTTACATGCACTTTTAACATCACCATGACTGTAACTGTGATCCTAAATTACAGATGCAAATAATACAGTGATGGAAATGCATGAAATTAGGTCTACTGTCTTTGTAGCTCTATATCAGCCTCTCTGGAGTGTGCAAAGGAGAGATAGCAAAAGGTAACATTTCATTAAATTTGGTTTCTATAACTTCTACCAGGCAATAAAGAACATGATGGAGATTGAACGGGTGAAGGGCTTCTGTCAGGTGGTAGTCGCCTCCAAAGTGAGAGAGGGGATTGCGCACCTCATCCAGTCCTGTGGTCTGGGAGGCATGAAACATAACACAGTCGTTATGGGCTGGCCATATGGCTGGAGACAGAGTGAAGACCCACGGGCTTGGAAAACCTTTATTAGTAAGAACAAGGTTTATTTGAGTTATGTGCATTTGTAAATGCCTGCACTGAGACACAGTCCTTAGAAAGTCTGATGTTAATCTAGTCCTCTTTCATATTCTCTCATTTTTAGATACAGTCCGGTGTACTACAGCTGCCCACCTGGCTCTGATGGTCCCCAAAAATGTGTCATTCTATCCCAGTAATCATGAGCGCTTTTCTGATGGATATATTGATGTGTGGTGGATTGTCCATGATGGTGGAATGCTTATGCTGCTGCCTTTCCTTCTCAAACAACATAAGGTGAACCATTAGTCATTGCTAATTTTAAAATACAAATTATGGAATTAAAATGTTAGAAAAAGACTTGATGAGTATTAATTAGAATGATCTAAATGAATAGATTTATTTTTCAATTAATATTTTAGATACTTTCTAGCAATATTTTTTCTGACAATCAATAAATCAGCACAATATTATTTGGATTCTTGTACTTCAGGTCTGGCGTAAATGTAAGATGCGCATCTTCACTGTGGCTCAAATGGACGATAACAGCATTCAGATGAAGAAGGATCTTGCAACCTTCCTGTACCAGCTCAGATTAGAAGCAGAGGTGGAAGTGGTTGAGATGGTATACAGAAAACTTTCGCTTTACTATTAACACTTCACATCCCACCCCATGACATTAAGTATTTATAATTTCACAATGTCAAATGTTGTTATTTGCAGCACAACAGTGATATCTCAGCATATACGTATGAGCGAACACTGATGATGGAGCAGAGGTCACAGATGTTAAGACAAATGAGGCTCTCTAGTGCAGAGAGAGACAGAGAGGTACTGCAATATTCACTTGTGAAATGTCTCTTCTGTACTTACACTATAGCTTACCAACAGCAAAATAATACAGAAGTCATTAAATATGTTGAATAGAGTATGTATGAAATGACAAACAATACACCCTGAAGTGGTTAATTAAATGTTACACAAATTATTTATTTATTAAGTATTTTCATTTAATTTTATCTACCGAAATGTAGTCATTGCATCATTTGTGCAAAAAATTCCAAGCTGCATACTAATATTGTGCATAAAATTTAGCACAAGTGCTTTCCATTTCAGTTTAAATAATTTCCTTATTTTGTCAGCATGTCACAAAATGCAAAAAAAACAACAACAACAAAAAAGGCCTCTGAATAAGGATTTTGTTTCTCTAAGGATATTGTGTGCCGGCTTTTATGCTTTATTTGATGGCACTGTTATGTGTGAATTAAATATGCAAGTATTTTGTCATCCAGACAACTTATGTACAAAATACATATTACATTTATGAAATACATATTACATTTATGAAATCTAGACAAGATAAATAATCACAAAATGTATATTTCATTCACAAAATGTATTTTGTGGTTTAGACTTTTCTATACAAAATGGGATGACTTTACATTCTGGTAAACAACATGCAATTGTTTTTTGTCTTTCTATGTACAAAATGCATAAAAGTGTACAAGATTTCGTTATGAAATACAGTATTTCATGTTGCAAAATTAGAGGAGTCACACCTGACGCTCTATGCTAGCATCACATGTTATGTCTTGTTGACTGTAAAAGTTAAATAACAGCAGTAGCAGTTTTCTTAAGTATGGTCTCATTACTGTAGGCCCAGCTAGTGAAGGACAGACACTCGCTGATGAGAATGGGCAGTCTATACTCAGATGAAGAAGAGGAAACCATTGAAGTATTACCAGAGAAAAACCAGATGACATGGACTAGTGAAAGAATAGAAGCGGAAAGACGAAACCGAAGCAACGCACCAGAAAACTTCAGAGAACTAATCAGCATTAAACCGTGAGTAGGCAAGCAGGAACAAGAACAGGAATGCCACTACTGCACACTATAAACACAGTATTTGGTACAAAGTAGTAGGTTTTATTTTTCATCTTTGTATAATAGACCTGTTTGTATTTTATAGTTAGCATAAGAGGAGAGGATCATTGCCGTCTGTTCCTTGTTGTATTTGCCTTTTTTACATAAGTAAACTACGTGGGTGTGCATGCTTGTGTACTTTCAGTGTGGAGTAACCTATAGCCCTCAAAGGTCCTTGTTTATTTTATTTATTTATGTTTTTTAAATTCCACACATTTGCACAGCATATTATTCCACTTTAGTTTAAATCAAAACTCTGTTTTTGTGTGTTACAGTGACCAATCTAATGTTCGACGGATGCACACAGCTGTGAAGCTGAATGAGGTTATTGTAAATAGATCCCATGATGCCAGACTAGTGCTGCTGAACATGCCAGGACCTCCACGCAACCCTGAGGGAGATGAAAACTGTATCCTTCCCAAAAAAATGATATACTTTAAGTTCTGTATTAAAGCTTTCTTTTACTGGTGTGCTTAGTTTCTAGTGAGATATACAATACGAATTCCGGAAATGTTGGGACGGTTTTTAAATTTGAATAAAATGAAAACTAATAGACTTTCAAATCACACGAGCCAATATGTTATTCCCAATAGAACATAGAGAACATAACAAATGTCTAAATGGAGAAATTTTACCCTTTTAGCCACTAAATGAGCTCATTTCAAATTTGATGCCTGCTACAGGTCTCAAAAAAGTTGGCACGGGGGCAACAAAGGGCTGAAAAAGCAAGAAATTTTGAATAGATTCAGCCTGGAGAACATCTAGCAAATAATTAAATTAATCGACATCAGGTCTGTAACATGATTAGCTATAAAAGGGATAGCTTAGAGAGGCAGAGTCTCTCAGAAGTAAAGATGGGCAGAGGCTCTCCAGTCTGTGAAAGAGTGTGTAAAAAGATTGTGGAATACTTTAAAAACAACATTCCTCAAAGTCAAGTTGCAAATCTCATCATCTACAGTGCATAACATCATCAAAAGATTCAGAGAAACTGGAGAAATCTCTGTGCGTAAGGGACAAGGCTGAAGACCTTTGTTGGATGCCCGTGGTCTTTTGGCCCTCAAACGACACTGCATCACTCATCGACATGATTCTGTCATTGACATTACTAAATGGGCCCAGGAATACTTCCAGAAACCACTGTCGGTAAACACAATCCGCCGTGCCATCTGCAGATGCCAACTAAAGCTCTATCATACATAAAGGAAAACATATTTATAATGGACTGTTTCAAAGTGGAAAAGTGTTCTATGGTCAGACGAGTCCAAATTTGACATTCTTGTTGGAAATCACAGACGCTGTGTCCTCCGGGCTAAAGAGGAGGGAGACCTTCCAGCATGTTATCAGCATTCAGTTCAAAAGCCAGCATCTCTGATGGTATGGGGGTGTATAAGTGCATACAGTATGGGCAGCTTGCATGTTTTGGAAGGCACTATGAATGCTGAAAGGTATATAAAGGTTTTAGAGCAACATATGCTCCCCTCCAGATGATGTCTGTTTCAGGAAAGTCGTGTGTATTTCAGCAGGACAATGCAAAACCACATTCTGCAGCTATTACAACAGCATGGCTTCGTAGTAGAAGAGTCCGGGTGCTGATTTGGCCTGCCTGCAGTCCAGATCTTTCACCTATATAGAACATTTGGCGTATCATTAAACGAAAAATGCATCAAAGACGACCACAAACTCTTCAGCAGCTGAAGACCTATATCATGCAAGAATGGGACCAAATTCCAACATCAAAAATCCAGAAAATCATAACCTCGATGCCCAGACGTCTTCAAACTGTTTTGAAAAGAAGAGGAGATGCTGCACCATGGTAAACATGCCCCCGTCCCAACTATTTTGAGACCTGTAGCAGGTATCAAATTTGAAATTAATTTTTTGCATAAAATTGTAAAATTTCTCTGTTTAAACATTTATGCTATCTATGTTCTATTGTGAATAAAATATTGGCTCATGTGACTTGAAATTCTTTTAGTTTTCATTTTATTGAAATTTAAAAAAACGTCCCAACATTTCCGGAATTCAGTTATAGATAAAACCAACATGAAAATATGCTCTGTTTGCTATGGTATAAATGTATCGCTACTTCTCATGCTGTTTCGTTAACTCCGATTTTAGATATGGAATTCCTTGAGGTGTTGACTGAAGGTCTAGAGAGAGTGCTGCTTGTAAGAGGTGGAGGTCGTGAGGTCATCACCATCTATTCCTGAATGGCCAAAGATCAATACATACACCACTGTTACTGTTTGTTACTATATCTAGTGCAAGTAAAAAAAAAAAGTGGCATATAAAGAATATGCATTCTGAACATCTTATGCCAGCTTAAAAATATAATAGTTCACGAAAAGGGGTTTTACACTAAAGTGTAATTCATTAATTTCAAATTAATTTTACTTTAAATATTTCAGTGGCATGTTTTGTGTACCTTTTCAACTGAACCCATTCCACATTCACACAATAACATTCAGAAACACTTTGGAATTTAGGTCATGTTTGCTGCACAAAATAACACATGATTCCAGCAACAACATTGCTTATGTATGACATTAAGTAGACAATCCCACTTTAAAATGTTTGAGGTTTTGCCAACAGTGATGTGTTTAAATCACTGATGTAGCAACTTACACTTTCAAGCATGCTAACAGTTAATTAGAATATATTGTGGTTTGGGTCAGAACCAAGAAAAGTATTTCACAACAGTTAACAGTAGCCAATGAATTTCCAAAAAAATGACATGCAAAGCATTATTATGTACAGGTTGACTATTTAAAAAACGAGCATGTGATTATCTTGACTTTCACTGCCCAAATAACAGATCTAGTGCTTCCTGGTACAAGACTGCCATTCAGAATGCAAGTGCTAAATTGTAATTGCCATTTGAATGCTTGTATTGTTTTATTTATTTTGTCTTCATTATTTATTTGTAAAACTCCCTACTGCATTAGAAATGAATCAAAGGAGCTTAAATGAGATGGATAGATTTTGTAATTTATAACTGCATTGTATAACTTTTTAAGAGAAATATTCTTTATAAATGAACCATTCATTTTCAACATACTGCAATTTAGTACACAACTCATATTGAGAATGAGACATTTTGGATACCGATACAAAGTCTTTATTCTTTTTTAGGGCATGATTATTGTACAGACATTTGTTACATACATTTGTTATACAAATAGAAGAAAATATGGAAAACTCTATTGAATAACAACATTTATATCTGAGATATAAGGGTGATGATCTGTTACTGGTTGTATATGTTGTATACATCTGTACAGTGTTTCATGTTAAAGAGAAAGATTAAACACTTAATGCAATGTTACAATAAAGTGCACTATGAACTGCAGAACATGGTACATATATTATATATAATCTTGTTTTTGCTTCAGAGAAGACAACCTTTAACTGCACACCTTGTGGATTAACAAAAAAGAAGCTAGAAAAAAAACAGGTTGTATTGCATTAAGTTGATGAGTATTTTTTCCTTCTATAATAAATGTATACAGTATTGAAAGGCAGTGTCATCTGATGATAATGTAAGTATACACTGTGACTCTCTGGTGCTTCCAAAAGATTAATCTTTACATTTGAGCAGTTAAACAGAGTTTGAAGTGGGACTACTTATTAGTTGAAATGGTGAGCCAGAAATGTTTTTGGAAAGAAATAATTTAATAATACATTCATTCATTTCAACATACATACAATATTTTTCTATTCAATAAAAATATATATTTTTTTTAAATTATATCTACTATCTATATTTTTCATATCTATTTCTGCAAAAGGGAAACACAGATCGAAAGAAACAGATGCTTCTTATTGATATGCTAAGAAAGTACAAGATAATGCAACAGTGCTGCTTGTTACCTCATTTTATTATATCATGTGACTGACAGTTTTGGAAACTGTTATGTTTGGTACAAAGGTGTCAGTTTCAGTCAGCAAATGTACTCCAAAAATGTGCTCCTGGTCTTCAAATTTTAAATCAAATGTTGGCTAAGCAGTCTGTGGTAAACATTTAATTTGTATACTGTCTCTGGTTGATTCATTGTTAGATTACTGTAACTGGATCAAAAGTAATATGAAGCAGATTAAAGCTTTCACAGGCATTAATGGAGGGTTTCCATTTCGATGGCTACTTTCAGGCCTGCCTGGATGGACCAGCATCGCACGACAGCTCTTGTTTACTTCCGAAAGTGAGATTACAGCTTCACTGGGTAAAATGTGCAGCATATCATCACGTACCTTATATGGAGAGAGAGAAATATTTAACATATCCAAATGTGCTTTGACCACAGTGAGGGAAATATTTCTAACATACAAACTACAAGAATATGTAACACTTATTTCAGTACACACATCCTTAAAGTGAATTAAAGCAATGTTAATTTAAAAAAAGGTTTTGAAATTACATATATAAATGTATAAAAGATACCAATTTAGATACCAACCTATATAAAAGATACCAATTTAGAACTAAGAATTTAGGTCTTAAAAAAACACAAAACCTGTAAGCATAGTTTTGTCTGACTAGTGGCACTAGTCTGAGGACTGGTACTGTTTGATGTAGAATAACTGCTGCAATGGTGCAAAAAAATTTACTTTGCTAACGCTAGCTTATTTCTTTGTAGGATACTGAATATATTAGTAACTAACCTAAACTTAATTAAGACACAGAGCATAACCGTAACTCAATGACCTGCCTTTGTTCACACAGTGCAAGATGAGAGGGAGGCTGAATACTCAACATGCATGGAAATATAGCCTATTATTCTCCTGATCGGTCTGAATAACTCCCTGTCTCATGGTGTTGCCTACTCTGTCTCACCAGTCAGCTGACTGTCAGTGTTCTCTTTGCTCCAAATGGTTTTGGACCAGTGGCGTGAGAACAGTGTCAAACATCTGAGAGTTGGCAGCCCTTATGTAACAGATACACTTTCTCTGGTCTGTTTGGAGATTTGAGACATAAGGTAGCAGTGCTTTGTGAAGTGGATGTTGCAATAACAACTGTAATTTAAAAGGAGAGGGTTAACTGAGGCTGGAAGATAGTGGCTGCAATGTGATCAGATAAATTAATGGGGATCACAGAGCAGGACAAAGAATTTTTCAAAGAAAATAAAAGGAACTGGAAGGAATTTCCATATGGCTGTAAAGCTCACCATTGTAGTACAAGAAAGGAAGAAGCTGAGGAACAAGATAATGTAAGAATGTGCCTGAGAAAGTTCAGACAAGATTTCAGCTGGGATGTCTTATGGAGTTATCCAATTCCAAAAACAAAGAACAGCCAAAGAGATGACCTTTACAGAGTTAAAAGCTTTGGGATATTTACAGAAATCCAAAATGAGATTCACAGGTGCTGATTGTGACCAAAGTGACCAGTGGTCAGTGGTTGAGAAAACACAATATCACAACAAACCTATGTTTATTAAGTATACTGTATGTTTGCTATGTTATGTTTACTAATTTCAATTGCAAGGGTGGGTGTATATTATATTTATACTGCCCCTAAAGAGGTCAAGATTTATACATATCTTAACTGACATAATTGAACTGGGAAATGAATTAATTTCCTGACCTTCTCAACTTTTCGGAACACTCTGAGGAAGTTCAGTCTTAGCACTCCTGCCAGCTCTTCCTCAGTCCATTTCCTTGAGATCAGCTCCTCAATTAGTGCTGGATATTTGGAGACGTCCTCCAGGCCTTTAGGGAATCTGTAATAATACAGGCACGCAAACATACGGAAATAAGGGCCAAATGCACAATCATGCTTTTCTTTGTGGCTCTTGGGGATATGAATTCTTCTGAATTGATTTAAATATTGTACAATGTGCTGACTGGTGCTGAGAGTACTTCAATGTTATTGATAGCAAAAAACTGATATGTAAAATTGTGTTTAAATTCTGCAGAATTCTGCAAGCATGGATTCTGTGGAGGTACGATAAATAAACAGAGCAAAGAAGTGTGTGTAAACAAAAATTCTGCAACGTCAATATAGATGAGATGTAGATGAGATGTTGACTTGCCCTTGTGCCCCATCAAAGTCTGCTCCAATCCCAATGCTTTCAGCTCCAATCACCCGCTTTAGATGATCAAAATGATCTAAAAAATATATACACACATTTCAAATTAAAACCAAAATAAATAAAAATAAAAAAACAAAGAAATCTGGGGCCCGTTTCAGAAAGGAGGTTAAGTGAAAACTCTGAGTATGTTAACCCTGAAATGAGGGAAACTGGGTTTTCCATTTCAGGGTAAGTCAACTCTGAGTTTAAACTCAGAGTTGGTTGAAACGGGCTGGTAAGACACTTACCAGCCACAACAGACACATTTGCGTTATTTGAACATGCTACAAAACTGCTGTAGAAGTTCACCATGATAAGCCCGCCATTTTCTTTCTAGAAAGAAACAAAGTTTGTTCATTTCAAAATATCATACACTTCATACTGGTAAAAGTAGACAAAAACTACTTAAATTAACATTTTATTTATTTATTTTTTGCCATTTTTCTATTCTTTTTTTCAGTAAAACTTTTAGAGATTTTTTTTTTCTAAAAAAAAAGTAAGGAACTAAGTCTAATGCAGGAAAACAAATGGAGATCTCACCAGCAGCAGCAGCTGGTCATCGGGTACGTTACGAATATTGTTACAGATATCATGAGCTGAGGAGTGGCTGAAAATAACCGGAGCAGTAGAATGTTTCAGCACAGCTCTGGCTGTCTCCCATGAGCTATGGGACAAATCAACCAGCATTCCCAATCTGTTCATCTCATTCACCACTGCCTGGGGAGAGTCGATTGGAGAATGATTAAATTCATTCATTACCAGTGTAAATCAGTTAGTTCTGATCCACTTAGTTCAATTCAACATATCAGGGTAGGTACAGTGAATTTGTAGAACTTTACCCAATTAGATTGTTACTGAGTATTCTATGAGGTAAATCACCAATACAATACAGTGAATTCCAACACAAAATAGTTTCTGATAATAGTCATGTTATACTTCAAATGATACATGTTGGATAGATGTCTTTTATATGTCATGGGTACAAATTTGTCAGCAATTTTAACACACATATGCTCCATTTTTTCCCTCACATATATTTTTTCCCTCAAAAGGTAATGATGATCTACTGTGCAAACAGGATGTACAAATCACCATCTTGAATATCTTAACTACAAGATCAAAGCCATTTTTAAAGCAGAAATAAATAAATTGTCTTTGAACTTTCAGTATTTTTTGTCTCTAGACTTTAGGTTCAAAAAGGGGACACAAGACAGGGATTTCTAAATATAGAAGAGAATGAAAGAGGCCTTTAATACCAGGTCAAATTCCCCACTAAATACAAGAGTAACTTTGATTCAACTATCTTGCATTGAACTTTATCTTCTTACATGATCTTAATCCACATCCGTTTTACATTTTTTTATTGACCACTGATTCATCAAGAAAAACTTACCTTGCCAAAATCTGTCAGGCTGTTGTTCTTCTGCTGGTAATATGTGTAATAACTAGATGAGCTCGCAGCCCTACACATGACATTATTGGAGAAAGTTGAATAATTTAACTATATGAAATGGACCAATAAAAATTCAGTGACCGTATGTCTTAAAGTATGCAGTATAAATTGTATTTGTGCTCCTCTCTCAATTCAGTATTAAAACTTGTTTGTTTAAATGCACAGATTATTATTATTAGTTTATGCTGTACATGCGTGGTGAGTATTTACCATGGGGTGTTGCAGTTGTGTGTGAGGGCCATGGATCTTACTCCAAGCTGGTAGAACATGCGTAGTGCTGCTAAACTGCTGTCAATGGAGTGGCCTCCCTCTACACTGATTAGACATGCAATTTTTGTACTAGTCCTCATTCCTTAAACACACACAAATTTTAGTTTATTGATAGTTTAAAGACACGAATATATAAAACAATGTGTAATCCATTTTCCCTCTTCTCTCCACAACTGTAATAATCTGAGCACAATGGACATTAGTGCTTTTATTTCTCCCTGTAAAATGAAGTGAACAGACAATGTACAGGGATCATGGTTGAGTACAAATTAGCTGTTTCTAAGCCAGGCATTTGCCATTTAGCTGAAACTACCTGACATTGTTCAATCTTCAAAAAAACAAGTCTAATAACATGTTTCAACATCAATACCAGGTACTACCCTTATTTCACAAAGATCTCTTGCAGACACTTCTATAAACTACTGTTCAAAAGTTTGGGGTCAGTAAGTTTTTTTTGTTTTGTTTTTATTCAGCTAGCATTCAGTGTCATTCATCATGCACTAAATTGATCATAAGTAATAGTTTTTAATGAACATCTGTTTATTTAAAACAATTTCCAACATACACTGTTCTTTTGAACTTTCTTTTCATCAAAGAATCCTGAAAACAACGTATCATGGTTTTAACAAAAATATAAAGCAGCAAAACTGTTTTCAACATTGATAACAAAAAATGCTACATTTTTGTTACATTTTACGTAACGTGACAAATGTTCCATTTTAAAATATATTAAAATAGAAAACGGTTGTTTAAATTGCAATAATACTAAACAATAGTACTGTTTTACTTATTTTGTTCAAATAAATGCAGCCTTGATGAGCATAAAGAGACTTTTTTTCAAAAACATTAAAATATCAACCCCAAACTTTTGGATGGTAGTGTATGTGATATGTGGAATGCAGTCTAGATGTTTGACAGTGTTATGAAAGCATTGGTCCAATCATGTTGAGTGAGGATATCCTCAGGCAGGTAGCTGTGAGATTGCATATAGTCTCTTCTCCTTTCACTTACACAACAAGTGTAGGCAAGAATCTAATTTAGTGCTGTAAATTAAAAATAATTTACAACACCCTCTCCAGATATGGACTTCCGAATGAACTTTCAAGCCATTAATTATAAACTATACTTTCCCTGAAGAGACTAAGTTGTATCATCACTCATGAGATTCTAAACCTGCATGACTCTTCGGTGGAACATGAAAATAGATATTCTGAAGAATGTTGGCAACCAAACAGTTTTGGTGACCATTGACTTGCAAAATATGGTGGAAAAAAAAAAAAATTCTCCAAATACTTTTTTATATTCCGCAGAAGAAAAAAGTCATGATAGATGATGAAAGCATTTTAATTTTTGTGGGAACTTTCCCTCAATGCAACAAACTGCTAGAAGATACATTATATGATTGACAGGGAAAAGCTTCTGTTCAACTGGCAGGAACAACGCTTTTCACTTTTCCATTGCTTGTGATTAACACATTGAGAAATAAAAGACATGTCTGTACTAGAAGCAATCCGTTACTGGAAGGCAAAACTGTAACAAATGTCAGTTTCCTACCAGCAATTCCCTCAAAATCTCAAAACTGTGCTTGTTTTGAAATAGAACTTGAGATGACAAACCTATAAACATTAATATTACAGCAAAAGGATATTACATCAATTCCCTAAACTGTTCAGTATAAAGTTGAAAACTTCAAAACAGGCCTGGCTCTAAAATCAAATCGCTGAGGGTGCTTCTTAAATTAGTGATGGTGCTTTAACCTTAATATATAGCCTAGGTTTTAGTGCCGTCCATTGCTATTGCGCAAAGAATGCTCTGATTATAATCACCAAAAATGCCTCTGGCTATTACTCAACGCTGCAAAACGCATTGAAATAGAGACCAATCTTGCGCAAACCATAACGCACTGGATAGTTTGCCAAATCTGCAGTGAAATTACATTATTACAGCTATAAGTGAGGGTGCTATTAATTTCGCTTGAGGGTGAGAACCGGGCCTGCTTCAAAATGTTCAGTCACAGCTAAATGAAATGACTTGATCAGGTGGAGGCTGGGGTGCAATAGTACCTTCAGCAGTGGTGACCAGTTCCATCTCTGGGTTTTCAGTACACATACGACGAATTACATCAATCTGTTCTAAGGTCAGTCTAACAGCATCTTTGTCCTGAGCCGTGCACAACACGTATGCTGCAAAAACCTAACAAATATCAAGGACTTATTTATCTCTAATCATTCACAAAATAACCAAAACAGCAAACTGGCCAGCAAAGAATTATAACTTTTTTTGGGGGGAGAAATGAGCAGTTTCAATGAAAATCAGTGACGTATTAAAGAAATTATAAGAAGAGTAGAGTGGAATTCAAGATAATTGTTAAAGATAATCATATATTGCTCATGAACAATATTACAAGCTGTGTGTGAATGTGGGGCAGAACAACCTTGTTCATTGGGCCCAGCACTTTATCTACACAATATTCAGTATACACAAATATAGGTTTGTGACTTTGAATTTACAAATGGTTAAAGAATCGGATTATACTCAAGATCAGCCAAGAGAAATTACCTGTCCTCCAACATGGCCAGCAGTGAGGCGACTAATATCTGTAGCCACTTTAGGATTATTGTGCATACTGAAATTGCTCAGTTTGTTATTATGATGCATTCTCAGACGTAATGCCAGGTCATTGTGTCTGAGTAAAGAGAAAGAGAAGCAGGGTGAAAAAGACATCACAACACCATTTTTATTGCAGTTGGTGCAACTACAACCCTCTCTGAAAACATTTACTGTCAGTATTCTCAGCTATATAATGTTATAAACCAGTTATGTTTAAAGCACAGATTAAAAATAAATATGAATGCTGTGTAAATGAATGAAAGTGAAAAGTAAGTCATACCCATCAATCAGTGGATATTTTGTCATTATATCCAGTGCTCTACTGGTTTCGGATATTACTCCATGAAGAGGTGAGAGAAGGGTGCATACAAACCACCATATCCATGCACCTCTGATGCCTGCTGTTTTATATATCAACATCCTAGGATGCTGAAAAAAGTAAAAGGATTTGTTCTAATAAAATAATATAAATCTTTATGACAGTCGGGAAAAAAATTACAGTTAGTCGTTGCTGACTAGTTCAATTACTGAGAACTTGATTTTAAATTCAATAAAGAAATTAAATGGATGAAGGGGAGACCCAGGCAGAGATGGACACAAATACATCAAAATGTATTTAAAATAAAAATACTGCGTGGAAAAATGTATTTAAATACAAATACAAAATACTGTGTGGGGAAATGTATTTAAATACAAATACAGTATTTTGTATTTTGAAAATACACAAAATACATTTGAAATTGGCCATCCAGTGAAGTAACACTACGAAGGCCTGTTTACACCAAGACCGATGATTATAAAAGGTAACTATATTAGTGTATTCTAAGTATACAATGCAGTTGTGTCATCTGTCACTTTAAATGCTCAAGCTCTTTAAAGCAGAAATGTTTCCAAATGGCTGTCAATATTTTTAATCATTCATCATTTCTTTGTGCTGTTATGGTTATAGTTGATCCGTGGAGTATATTTGATCCGTGCTTGAGCACGATTGAAAGTTCAGTTCATTTCACAAGTGCGACTGCTCTGTATAGAGTCCAGTGCGGTTCGTTTAACCATGCCCTGGCCCGCTTGAACAGGTGGCTCGTGTGCGGTACACATGTAGTGTGATCGCTAACCACACCGGAGCATGGAACAGTTAAAGGTGGGGTATGTAATTTTTCAAAAACGCTTTAGAAAACTGAGTCGGGGCTGAATACCAAAACAAACTTGTAGCCAATCAGCAGTAAGGGGCGTGTCTAATCATGATGTGGAGGAGAGAGTGTTCAGTGAACAGCCTAGCTGAGTGACAGAAAGATAGAGTTGGCAGATAAAAAACAAAAGTGGAAAATGTCTGTGGAACGATAAGGCAAGAAGTGGGACCCGTGTAAACATCGGATCACCTTTCCAGCGCTGGAGAGAACTCAAGGAGCGGAAGGCCTGCGATCGGACGCCGAGGTTGCTTTGTTTCTTCTCGATAGGTGAGTAACACCGTGCCTACACCGGACGTGCCGCAACAGCTAAAATCTACCTACACTGGAGGCGACAAAGTGACCATTGAAAATCATTAGAAATTTTTGTCAGCATAAATAGAATGCGGCAGCAGTTTTCTGTTTTTGTCGTGCCTTGCAGCATCCAGTGTAGACAGTATCAGTAGCTGGGTTTCCAACCAAAGTTGAGAATTTAGCTTGTGCGTAAAATTGGAATATCGCATAAAGCATTTGCGAACGAGCACCGTTTCCATCCAACGAGTCAAAGAGAACAAAATCGTCACTTCCTGGCAGTAAATAGTCTATAGAAAACTAGGATAAGCTACTGAATATAACAATTTTCATTTATGAAAAATTAATTGCACCTCAGAGTGGGCAGACAAAGCACAATAGGCCAAAAGCTGTCATTGCTTTCGGAGGTGAATGCTGCTGTTTGGGAACACAAGTCGTGTAAGACAATTATACAGAAATACTTTGATGGCAGGCTTTGCTCAGGCATTTCAGAACGACCATAACAACATTTCAGATGCTGTGGAACAAGATCAGTCCGCTGCTAGTGAAGTTATCCCGTCTCATAGCGCAAAGTCACATGACTTTTTTGATGCGCTTGGAGGAATTTATTCGCAAAATGAATTTCCATCTCCCATTATTCGCATTAACCCTTTTTCGCACAAGTCAAAAACCACCTCAAGCGAGCGTAAAAACTTTTTTGCGAATGAAGGGATTTTTATTAGAAATTTGGTGTTTCCATCGCTCATTTCTCATGCAATATGCAAAATGCGCATTAAAACAGGGTGATGGAAAGCCAACTACTGATTATAATGACTTCTACAGTATTTTGTCGCTTCGCTTGCGCCTGGTGTAAACACGGTGTAACATTGGTTTTGCTTTGTTTCACAGAACTAATTGTTGCATGGGTTGCATAGGCTACATATGTGTGGGGCAAAGCTATAAGAATACGGGTGAGACCCTATAAGGGTAGGGGTGTGTTTGTTTTGGTGATTTCAAATATCAACATTGGCTCCCAGAAATCATTTACCCCACCTTTAATGTACTATTTTTGTAGGCACTATTATCATTATGACAGAAAAAAAATTATAACTACGTTGATATCACACTTTTCAATTAATTTAATTCGAGTACATTTAGATTTACAATGGGTCTGGTTCTCATCTTATTGATGAACAGGTAATGTAGTTTTTTGTGAGTAAAGCCGCAAACCATTAACCTCAGCTGCCTGTTAGCGAAAGGACATCGCGCTTGGGCTTTAGTACAAGGCAGCTGTGCCTAGTGTGAGTATGCCCTTAGAACAATTAAAAAAAAAAAAATAGTTTTCTTTATTATTAGCATTATAGTTATCTTTGTCTTGGGGTACACATACACAGAAAGCTGCTTATTACTCATTTATCCATGTTTATTTATCGCTCTGACATGTCAATAGCTCCTGCCCACTAAAAGCTCCACAGATATATTTGCATACCACGACGATATAGAAATTATATAGAAGTTCAGTCGATTTACACTTTATATCATCGCCGACATTTATTGTCATATCGCCATAGCAAGCAGTAATGATTCAATTTTAACACATTTGACTAGCTAGTTGATAAAACCAAAATCTGACCCAAAAAAAAACCCTAACAAGACTGACTAGTGCTAATGCTATGCTCCTCTTGCTAGGTTTTATAAAAAATGTTTTACCTGCTGAGACAGAAAAGCAAGATCACTTTGTTTTAATGTTAAAGTCATGTACATAGTAGTGCAATAACCATTTCAAGCATTTTGTATGGTTTATACACAGCAAAACAGCATGTATTTGAATGAAAATCCAGAATCATCAACAAGCAACTGTAAAGATAGCACTGTGAATTATGATATTGCAACAAATGGGATGCTACATATTATTCAAAATTAAATATCTTAAATATCTACGATTCTGACTTTAATAAGATTTTCCCAGGATAAGCATGAAAGTGGCATGTTTGAGCTAGCTGATACAGGAAACCAGCAGTCTAATAAAGAGGTTGATTGGCAAAAAAATATTTTATGTATTTTGAAAATACAAAAATACTAAGATTAAATGCATTTAAATACAAAATACATTAGATTTTTTTTAAAAAAAGGTATTAAAATACAAAATAGTATTTTGTATTTCAAATACTTGAAATATTGCCCATCCCTGGCTATTTGTCACATAGAGAGGTTGTCACTATAGGCCTATATTTTAGAGCCTATACATTTTTTAAATTTAAAAGCTTATTTTCGCTAGGTTATATATAGTCGTTTCAAAAGTGTCATTTATTTGTTTCCATTATTTTAAAAATGTTTTATATGTTATGAAACCATACTGTAACTTTCAGAATTTGTCGTAATCCCCGGATTATTCAAATTTACTTATAAACTGCAAAAATTACTCCTTCCTAACTTTACCCTGGCAACAGGATACAGTCAGCAAAACACTGCGGTCAGGCCAGCCTGCACTTCGAAAAACAAGGTCATTCTAGCTGTCACGTTATTTTACTAGGCGTTACGGTAATAGCGAGTAAAAACTCAGATCAAAGGAAAACCGATCTCTGGCATTCATTCAGCCAGTTTCTCTGTCAATGAATGAATTAATTAATAAAAATAATACGTTTAAAACTGTCTGATATAAATAAATAAATAGACCAATTAATATGAAAAAAGTATGATGAGAAATAACAAAATAAAAGCCTTTTACAACTTGCATTTAACCATTTGTTATCTGTAAATACACATAGTTATAAAAATAAAAACCCCTCTCCACAAAAAAACCTCCCTTTTTCCACAGACCAGTTTCAATTCAGATTAGTCCACTACCCCAAGGTGTCACTCAACCAGTTTCAAGACGATATGATGTTGCATTACAAAATAAAGGCTCTTCAGAAACTCATATATGACCAGTTTTGTCTTTAAATTCAGATAGCTTTAAAAGGAAACTCCCTACTATTTTTAACTCCCTACTAAAACGTACTATTTTATGTCAACCAAATGTAGTGTGAACACGCCTCGCTATTAAACAGTGCATTCAAATTCACTTTATTTTATTTCTTGGACTAAAGATGTTCAACATTAATGTAATACATAGCCTACGTGTAAGTATCCTTATAGTAAACCCAACTGTCTTCCCTAGCTGTAAACCTAACCGTCTAAACACCGGGAGAAAAAAGTAGTGAATAACAAAGTGTTAGAAATGAGGATCTCCCCTACTCCGTTATGTCAAATATTATCAAGCACGCCTGAAATGTCCGTCTATAAAACACATAGTATAGCCTATTATAAATACCATTTTTACTCACCGCGTCAGGAGGCTTGCTTTAAAGTTGGCTACTCGTGAACGTGAAGAGATGTTTATGCTGGAGTCATTTGTTATTCTGTGCGGAGCTTGTTTTATAGACTAGAGTAAAAACGCTTGGTGCCTTACCCTTCGGAGAAGTGTCGTCCTCTTCCGCGTGGTCTTCGTAGGCACATAAACACTGACATAAATTAACTGTAATTGAGAGCACATGTGAAAAACCCTGGCCTTAGGAAAAAAAATGTTCTGTCTGACTTTGTCACACGCTTTAACAAGTTAGATAAATGAGTTAGTTTCATATGTAAAAAAAAAAAAATAATTTACAAAACGCAACGTATGATCAGTCAAAAGTTATACAATCAATCGAAATAAGTTTGATTTATTAAAGCTTAAATGTAAAACAAATACATTAAAATAATGTGAAACCACAATGTAACATGCTGACTATTATTTAAAAAGGGGTCTACAACAGAACTTGTTTATTAAGTGCTTATATTTGTGACAAATGTCAACTTATAAATCCATCACACTAAAGCTACATAGCTCAATATACACACAAATTATGTGATTTTTTCCAAAAAAAATAAAAAATAAAAATAAAAACACACACACACACACTTTTGCTTGGATGTAAGAAGTAGCTGTTTTTATTATGAAAATAATTTCTTTAGTTATTCTGCTTGAGCTTATTTATATAAAATAATATAATAAACATTGTATTTTTCTTTTCAGATCTTCTTAGCACTTTAAAACTGTTAACCTTGCACTTGCACAGTGCCATCAAGAAATTCAAAGGGAAAGGTATGCCTTATAGAGTAAACTTTTCCACAGTCTTCCTTCAAATGTATTTATCATCAAACAACTTAAGTCAACAGTTTCATTCTTTTTCTTTTCTTTTTTAACCAGCTCAGGTCTCAGTGAGCTGTCAGGAGAGGCACTAAGAAATGCAGTCAGTGGCACTTGCTTCTTCATTTTAGAATCTTTAGAATTGATTACTTTGGTGTACCTGATGAAACATCTCTTCCTCCTGGTGTACCTGAAAACCAGTAAATGGATAATGGCATTCAGATAAAATGTGAACTTTTAGCTAACTATTTTTGACTGTGGTAACATTTTTTTTTTAACAGAAAACAATTGATATGGACAATGTAGATTCTCACTTTATTACCTGTGAGTTGTCTGCCTGCAGTAGAATAATCATATTAGAAGAGTGCACAAATTCAACTGTAAAGCCAGGTAGCCAGTTAGCAATCTGGGAACCTGTACAAAGAAAATGGTTTTACTCTGTATGGCAATATGAATCCAAATAGGTACCCAAAACAAAATAACACTAAAGTATGAATAAAAAATGTTTAACATTCTCATTTAAAGCAGAAATCAAGCATATTAAATGCAGATGTGCCCATACTGACATTTTGAAAGTTTCACTTCAGATGTGACCACAGCACCATTAGGGCAATATGAAAAATTACTATAAAAAGTGGATCATTTTCAGTGTACCATGAAAATGGAAGCGGTGACTGTGGTAATTGATTGGAGCTCTGTTTGTATTTGGCACAGCAGCTGGGCCCGAACTGAGTGACAGTGATGCCCCCTCCTGCTCATTTCTGGTATGACTGCCACTTATATTTACCGACATCCTACAAGTGGGACATGACATATGCTGTTCTAGCCAGGAACGCAAGCATGACCTGAAAACACACACAGGTACCAGCATCTTGGAGACCATTTAAAGAGATTTCCTAGGATTCCTAGGAGATTCCACAGCAGAGCATAATACTTTATTACATTTATTCATTTATTCATTCACTTTTATCCAAAGCGACTTACAATTGCTATATATGTCAGAGGTCGCACGCCTCTGGAGCAACTAGGGGTTAAGTGTCTTGCTCAGGGACACATTGGTGTCTCACAGTGGATTCGAACCCGGGTCTCTCACACCAAAGGCATGTGTCTTATCCACTGCGCCATCACCACGCCCATTATAGTCACCCACCACGCCTATTATAGTCACCCATTCAGCTCAGTGCTGCTTGACAGATTATATTTACATACTGTAGAGGACTTAGCCATCATATAGGGTGGATAAGTAATTCCTTGTAACTAATAAATCCTTCTCTATCTGTAATGTGGTAATTTCCATACTTGTGGAAAAGGTGCCCACAGGGCAGTTTGTATGCTGTGTACATCTTTTCCCAGCAGACAGCACATCTGTCATCATGAGACGCCAGCTCTTCCATTGTAGCCACAGAAAACCTGCCAAGAGACATTATAATTCAGCAGGCCCATCTTTTCTCACTTCATTACCGCCAATTGCCAAAACAGAGGGCACATATAACAGCTGTTACCTTACTCATGTACAAAAATAAACCAGCATACAGCATAATAATACACTACAGGGAGAAACAGAGTTTGAGAAACTTAAACTGACATTTCAGGAAATTCAGTATCATTATTAACTATTAATTGAACCTTTTTACAGACTGTGACACATTTCCACATTTATTAACATCTTAAACCTAGAAACATTTTTTTTTAATATACATTTATGACTATATATTATATTACCTTGGCACTAAATTACAAAAAACTAACACTATGAGTGCCAGTGTTTCTAAATCAGTGGCTGAGAGGGATGGTGAATTTTAAACATTTCTGCCTGCACTTTTTTCCCACATTTGGAACGGTGTGGAGATTTTTTTCTTTTGGTGTTGGAGCATATGTTTTGCTGTAGTCTCTTATTCACCACTATTCACCCAACTATGGTGAGGAAGGCTTAAAAGTCCCAGAACACTTACCTCTTGTCCAAAACATTATGAATATGCAGGTAGTTTTTGTGATGACGTAACCTGCGTTGCATTTCCTGAGACAAGAAACGTAACTGTCTCAATATAATCAAATCAGCCACAGAGAACCAATTATTTCCATAGAGCTGAAAAAAAGACACAGACAAAAGACCAAAAAAAAGCTTTAAAAAAATATATGATTTAATAGTAATAAAACAACTAAATATTCCTCTTTCAATGGTTCATGATTCATTGTTTTTAAAATAAAAGTAAAAAAACAAAAACATGATTGTCTCACCAGCATGTGGATATGATGCATCATATTTAGGAAAAGAATGCCCATCTCCATGACAAAGTCTGTGTAATAAATACAGGCCTCTTTATCTTCCCAGGAACCTTCACAGATCAGGTCATACAGGTGAATTATGTACCTGAACAAAGGGAGATGTCATTTAGAGCAGGCACTCAGCTTAAAGCACATAATAAGGTATAATGTATCCTATAAATGCATCGAACAATGGCATTCCAGTCACCTCTTATGGGTCTTTATTTCAATCTGTACTTTACTTCTGTTAAAACCAAAAACTTACTTATGAATAATTCTATTCTATTTATGAGTAGAATAATATTTATGAATCTAAACAATTCTATTTATGAATAATAACAAGCCAACCAACCATACAAATTGAGCTTTCCTTCTGTTTAAAATGTATCAAATGTTTATTAGAGTGTTGATGATGCACCTCACATTTACAATACTTACTGAAGAATTGCATGGCTCATAAACACAGTTACCATAAGGCACTGTAAAAACAATGATTTTTTTATTTTTTTAAGCATTTGTACACTAAAAAACAGAAGTATAGAGTACTTGTTTTCACATGCATACAGACTTAAGATAAACACATACAAACAGGTTCACATGCACACACATTCAAACTTACTTCAACGGCCATAAAGGAGAGAGTGTGCATACCATGGGAAAATCCCAGCAGGCCACATAACACATTAAGACCCCCAGAGGACACAAACAAACACATCAGCAGGAACAACACACGCATATGGCTGCCCAGAGTCGTGGTGGAGGATGACGAGATCTATGAAACAAAAACACACAATATCATAGATTACATTGAATGCATGCTGTAACAATAAAAAGGAAATGACAAAGAAGCACAACAAAATGTAGTTTTATAACCTCGCTAACCTCACCATTGCTGTCTATGAAAAAAGCACTTACATGAGGAATGATACTGATTTGAAATCATAATCTTGTCTAATGCTTAAACTAAACTGAAAATTATTTTAGTAAACACACTAGGGATTCAATGACTCTAATGCTATTTATAATGTTAACCCTGAAATTGATATGGACTTGGGTGGTCACATGGTATGTCATCTGTGTTTTCCACAGTTTCCAGGCACTGGATTTCTCTCTCCGAGTACTGAGTATCTGATATTAACTGGAAATGTTTTACTTACATACTCAAAACGATCTTTGCAGAGCTGGGCCAACAGTTGGAGAAAGAGAAGTGTAGAGAACCAAAGACACCACATGACCAGCTCCCTCTCGGACTGCACATTCAGCACACCGAACAGAAAGATGAACTTGTAGAACAGAAAGTTCCAGATTTTGTCCTTGAGGTTCTTATAGCAGGAATGTCAACAACATAAATGAACACACAGAAGGCTTCATTAGTCATACATTGCTATGTCTGGATATGGAGAAACACACTGAAATATAATTCATTCCTTGTTATATAAAATTTTACCTGTTTTTCGTTTATTCTGAGATCACCAAACACAATAAGTTGGACACATTTTGCCATCAGCAGGAGAAAACAGCACAGTGTGTTCAAAAGGACCTGAGGAGATGAACAATGTAGCTGCACTAATGTACATTTGCTTTAATGATACTAAACCTCTAAAACCCAATATACAGTATACACTGTATACTGTAAACTATATGTGAAAACACCAAGTTTGAAGAGGACCATGTTATTTGTTTAAATAAAAACTGATACGTTTTCATACAATGATAAAATAAGACATGCATCAATATGAAATAATTTAATAATCTAGTTTAAAGTAAACGTGACAAGTTCTTAGAAATAACTTCATATTCATGTTGGTTTCATACATTTAAAAAACGCTTTTAACAACAATTTTATCACGTTGAAATTCAATGCGGTCAAAAGATTTTTTTTATTTTTTTATTTCATCCCATTTTAATTTTTAAATTATAATTGATATTAAAAAAATATTATGCCAAACGACTCCAAGAGCGTTACTCCTTAATATTTTTTGCTTTAAGCCTCAGGAGGGGGAAAAAAACAACCTAAAATTATTTTAATTCAGAAATTGATAACGTTTATCCAAGTTTATTCAAATAATTTTTATACGAATTGCGTTATACGAATAGCCTATATATGATGTATTCGAAAGACAGAGTGGCAATTGAGTCATTCACTGACCCATATAATTCTGGGTTATGTAAAGATATTTGGCCACTTACCCATATACAGAAGCTTTCCGTATCGTGATACCACAAAACAGTTGCATATAATTCTTCATTGTTGACATTGTCATCGCCTGTCCTGCCAGCGGGTGAGTCCTGAGAGAGTCTGTTCATGAGAATGGTCTGTTTGAACGGTTCTTTCGCCGCTTCATACACATTGTAGATGCATCCTGTCAGTAAACATACACTGAATCCTGCGTACATTTGAACCCATGGCCAGGACAACACATCTACAACTCTCAGCGCCATAATCACCAATACACAAATTACAACAGTTTCTCTCTGCCTGTAACTGACTATCGATAATAGGATACTTTAAGACATACTCCGAACATTACTTAAGCAGAGTAATGTAAAACCTGTCAGTGTTGTCACTTTACCTCAGGTTGCACAGGAGAGGGCGCAACAAGGGAATAGATCCAAAATAGATTATCGAAACTGCTCCTTCAATATCAATTTCATCGATTGTGAAATTAGAAAGTAATATGCTAGTATTATTTCACAGGTTAAGTTATTTTTTGTCTATTCTTAGTCTCATTGCGTGGATGCAAAAATAAAAAATGCTTTTGAAAATTATGTATTTGAAGCATTCGTTCAGGCTGTCACAATGGATTTATTTTTATTTAATTTTTTAATAAATAAATATATAGCCTAGATATTGATTGAAAGAGACTGTTTTGAAATGTTTGAATTATTGAGGATATGGTCGATCTCCCAATATATAGCTGCACACTTCAGCCATTGTAAGGCCATGATTGGACAACATGGTCCACAATAGTGGCCCTTATTTCATCAGATATGTGCCTCTGTCCTTGGCCTCTTCTGCCTCTTCCTCTGTTTTGCCTTTGTACACTTCCACCATGCATCCTTACTCCCCTTCTTCCTCTCGGCTGTTAACCCTGATCGTTTTCTGGATGTTCATCCATCGTCAGAATTTGTAACTTTAGTGTTGTCCTCTGTCTATATATGCTTTCCAATTGAAGGTTCATGAGATGCACCTTTGAGCTATTTCAGAGAAGTGGTATATAATTAGTTGATCTATATTCTCTTCATTAGTCAAGATTCACTTGAACAATTCATCGCAAATTTACAAAAAGTCTAATAGAAATGTGTAGAAAATATGCTTGACAGTTTATGACAACTAGATCAACCATTTTGCATTTAATGACTTATACGATGAACTAATGACTAGATGACTATTGCACTATTGCGAACTATATAATACATTTTGAGCAACATGATATTAACAACTGAAAATGTAGGAAGCCGCAGACAAATGTATATAATCAGTTGCGTGAATGTACCAAAGTAAACGCAACTTGTTCAAAAGAATGAGAAACTACTTTTATGCTGTGCACAAGTGACTAGATGATGTGGAGGTTGAACAAGTAGTTTTGAAAATTTTATTTCTGATCTGAGAAACGCACAAATGCGACTGTAATGTTGAAACAATGGTGATACTTCAACCAAAAATAAAAATAAATCCATTGAATCAATATTACACTGTGATTGATTCTGCATTACTGCTGTTGAATTAACATTGAAATGAACAAAAAATAATCAATTGTAATATTGCTGAATCAATTTTATAGCTAGGTAAAGGATTGATTCCACGTCACCGATGTTGAAGCACTTTTGAAATTAACAAAAATAATCAATGGTAATGTCAGTGAATCAATGTTACTCTATGATGTTTATTCTACATCATTGCTATTGAATCAATATTGGTAATATTGTTAATGTGATGTTCATTTTAAATCCCTTGTGTTAATGACTAGGTTATATGACCTTTGACTGGGTTTGCAGGACAGCATTTCTTACAGCATAGTAGTCTGCTTGATCTGTGGAGTCCATGAAGCTATTTTTGCTCAAAATTAATTCATGAGGACACATACTACTCGCTGTAGAAAATATATATGCTACCTATGATGAGGTCTCACCTCTTTTTGTGATCTATTTTCTACTCCTCTTTCTCTCTTTCAGAACCCATTTTTATTTACTTATTTTGTGTTTCCTTCACATTTCAGATTTTCTTGTAAACACCACAACAACCAATTCACAGTGTGCAACCCTCTGGAGGTATATAAACGTGTGTATTAAAAACAGCAATATGATTGCTTGTGGATTCTTCTTGGAGCCAAACAACAGCAAGTCTGTACTTAAATGTGTCACAAATCACAATGATAGCAACAGCACGGGGAACTCATTAAAGATACAAACTACTGTATGGCCCTTAATTGAATAGTCAGTTCAGAACATGTGCATAAATTGTTTATCAATTATATAATAATCTGTTGTCTGGTAAAATTTGTTGGTATTCTAATTCAGGTTACATGCACACATATTTGTGCAGTTTAATGTCAGCCTTTTCTGTGTTTTTCTTGCATATGCAGTGTCTGAGAAAAAATGTAGATAGATAGATAGATGGATAGATAGATAGATAGATAGATAGATAGATAGATAGATAGATAGATAGATAGATAGATAGATAGATAGATAGATAGATAGATAGATAGATAGATAGATAGATAGATTAGAGAATGCACTTCTACAAAGCGCCAGAAGGTGGAACCATCGAGTCAACAAAAAAGTCTCATCCATGGACATGCCATGTGTAGTGGCTTCCTGTGATTCATTGAAAGTTGTCTAATTGCATAACATCTGCTTGGATCCTGTTTGTCTTTATTTTTCATATTTTAGCATTTTACTACAGTAGCAAGCCTAATGACATGTGATAATAATTTCAATATATTGTTAGCTTACTTGCTAATATAACCTCAAAATAATATAATGTGAAAAGACACAAGAGCAATTATGTCTTTTGTCGTTCCACTTCCTTTGTTGACATCCGGGGAAAATTTAATGGTTCTCAGGTGTTTCAGAGCAAGAACCAAATCAGACATAGCTGACGTAAAAACGTGATTAGACGCACAAAGGTGTCTTCAAATTGCACACAGACCTTACATTAGAAATTAAACATGTGACTGGCCATTAAAATGACTTCTTATATAGTGTAAATGTACAATTTAACGTTACATAATCGTGTCTCGTACCTCCCCATAGAGGCACTCGGCAGTCATCCGCCTGCATGTGCAGCACACTGTATGAGCAGCGCCAGTCAAGGACGTCGGGCTCCGAGACTCATGTTAACAGGCATTTAATCAGCCGCTTGATTACAGCACGCTGCGAGCACTGAACCTGACTAAAGGCGATTGCGACGCTGCTGTGCGATGCCATTCATCAACATGTGACAGGAGCAACAAAGGCTCGAGATGGAATGGAGCAAGATGTTTTTGATTAAACGTTTCCAAGGAGATGAACCAAACAAACGTTGCCATGAACGATTGTGTTTGGTTACAAACACTCAGAGGGCAGGGGAAGGCTGCCGGAGCCAGGTGCCGCTGTTTTGTTTGTGTGTGGTGCGGTTGCCATGGCAACAGCGGGACCAGCGCCTGTCCCTCGGGGGAGACTTCGGACAAATGGACCGGTGTTCCGTGCATACGCCGTGTGTGTAATGCTGGATATGACAGTAAACCACGTTTTTGACAATCTTGTGTTATTTGTTTATTTTAACCGCAGTTTTATGACTGTGTTTTTGGAGGTTACTGTGGTTACAGTGGCACATTTTTGTTAAGTTTATGAGAGGCAGCACAGGCAGGTGCAAAGAACTTATGTGCCGAGTGCTGAACAGACTAAAGCAAAAAGGTTTTCAGCCTCCAACATAAAATAATTTTGCTTGTCATATCATTTCGTTAACAGCCTTCAGGGATCCCAATTCATGGACCCCTAGTTGAAACCCCTTAGTTTTACAGGATATGAGCATGATGGATGTGTTTAAGCATGCTGTAGAATGTGAAACCATAATCTATTTCATATTTATTTTGAATCTAGTAGTTATAGTAATAATGAATAGTTGTAATTACACAGACACAATATTATTTGTTGTCTGTTTTAGTCTTGTACGTTACCTCGCCAGAAAGGTTTTGCTGTTGCTGCAGAAAAAAAGCTGTGTATGTATTTATTTATAATAAAAAAAAGACAAAATACAAAAACAAAACTTAAATTAAAGCACACCAAAATTTATTTAGTAATGGTTTATACAAAGGCAGTTTCCAGTTTCAGTAATACAGTAAGCTAACTTAAGATATGACAGTGAATTTTTGGAAATAATAACAGAAGGGTAGCTAATAAGGGTAGCTGGTTTACCATTATCCTTTTGACATTTAAGTTTTAGCAATGAATATTGTTAGATTGTATTGACAGCAATTCCGTTAGTGCATCTATAGCTACACATGTTGGAAGAAACAAATCTCTTAAAGGGCTTCCTGTGTTCCTCTTGTCCCCTCCCTGAAGCATTGTGATATTTAGATGCACCTTTCGGTCACACTTTATATTAGGTGGCCTTAACTACTATGTACTAACATCAAAAAATAAGTACAATGTACTTATTGTGGCCATATTGTCTTGCAAAACACTTTTGCTGCTATTGAGGTGGGATACAGGTAAGGTTAGGGACATGTTTGGTGGTATGGGTAGGTTTAAGGGTGGCTTAAGGTGTAAGG
Organism: Barbus barbus; assembly: GCF_936440315.1. Classification (NCBI taxonomy): domain Eukaryota; kingdom Metazoa; phylum Chordata; class Actinopteri; order Cypriniformes; family Cyprinidae; genus Barbus; species Barbus barbus. Next base: position 21,113,645 of record NC_136730.1, on the reverse strand, counting down.
GATGGGTCAACAGTTTAATTATTAATGTAATTACAGAAATTAATTACAGATGTAACTACATAATGGTATTTTTAAAAATGTAAGTACAATGTAAAAACATGTATGTACACAATAAGTGCATTGCATCAAATGATTCATTTAAATGTAAGTACACAGTAGTTAAGGCCACCTAATATAAAGTGGGACCCACCTTTCTTGTAGCTATTAAACACCAACATAAAAACCGAAACAAATATCTATTTACCCACCCAAAGAGCTGTCTATGCTTGCTCTTTGAGATTTTCACCTGAAATCCTGCATACAGCAGGGGCTGGTATCTAAAAGGATTGAGACCAGTCCACACCAGTTCCTCTCTTACCCTTCTGTCAACTTTCTAAAGAAAACCGACTGTAATACTATGTTATTTATCCTTAAAGACAATCATTTACAACACTTCCTGTGTTACACTGCATAGTGGCTGTGTGATCTTACAGGTCAAAGTTCAAGTTTGGCTTTGGTCCAGACCTAAGTGCTGATGAAGATGAAGCTCAGAGCTTGCTGACGTGGAGACAGTGGGGCCTTACTTGGCCTTTGTCTTCTCTTCGTAAGTCCCAGCGTTCTTGTAGGCACCTACGTAACCTGTTTGCTCCACAATCTCCTCCCGCCCACCTTTTCCTTTGCCTTTCCCACTCTCATCAAAGCGCTCCTTGTGTGAGCCTGTATATTTAGATGTGTCGGTTAACCGATCCACGGCACCAGTTTTTGCCACTTTCTAGAATGGTTAAACAAATAAAACATACAAATGAGTGATATATATATAGGAATAAGAGTGATATAATAAATGGAAAGTATAATAAAAATGGAACTAGAAATGTGAGTGAGTGAAGTGACATTCAGCCAAGTATGGTGACCCATACTCGGAATTCGTGCTCTGCATTTAACCCATCCAACGTGCACACACACAGCAGTGAACACACACACACACCGTGAACACACACCCGGAGCAGTGGGCAGCCATTTTATGCTGTGGCGCCCGGGGAGCAGTTGGGGGTTCGGTGCCTTGCTCAAGGGCACCTCAGTCGTGGTATTGAGGGTGGAGAGAGCGCTGGACATTCACTCCCCCCACCTACAATCCCTGCCGGCCCGAGACTCGAACCCGCAACCTTCGGATTACAAGTCCGACTCTCTAGCCATTAGGCCACGACTTCCCCAAACCAAATAACATTAACATTATTTAACCAGGCTATATCAGCCTGCCTCAGCAGAGCCTTTTCTGCATTGAATGAAGTCCACATACACATCACATAGTCATGCAACTCCTTTTGAACTTTTAACTAGTTGCCAGGTTTGATTTATTGTTGTTTGATTTGTTACTGCCCTCTAGTGCTGAACCGACTGAGGATTGATGTAGTAGTACCTTGTTAGTGTTTCTCAATCTTGCTTCTGGAGGTCCACCAACACTTCATTTTAGGTGTCTCTTTTATTTGACACATCCAAATGAGTTCATAGGAAGTGCATGCAACTACAGATGAGTTGAATTATGTGTTAGATAAGGAGACATCCAAACTGTGCAGTGTTGATGGAGCTTCATGAGCAACAACTGCTTGGCAGGCTTGGTTTTTATTAGTTTATCTTGCATTTTAAATATTCAGGCAATACCCTCTCATATTTCTGCCACATCTAAGAAATTAGTTGCATTGATATTATATGGAAGAAGTTGATGTAGCCTAGTTACTACATGGATGATGTCATTCTGAGGATAAAATTCTTTCTTCTTGCTTTTTTCTTTCGGATTATTCCGCGTTTTTATAGAAGTCTCTTATGCTCACCAAAGCTGCATTTACTTGATTTAAAAATCACTATTATTGCAAAATATTATTAAAAATAATAATTTAATATTTAAATAGCTGTTTTTCTATTTGAATATTTTAAAGTGTAATTTGTTTCTGATGGCAAAGCTGAATTTTCAGCATCCAGTTTTCAGTGTCACATGATCCTTCAGAAATCATTCTAATATGCTGACTTGGTGCTCAAGAAATATTTATTATTATTGTCAATGCTGATTAGTATTTTTGTAAAACCATAATACAGTGAAACCATGATTATTTTCCAGGATTCTCTGATTAATTGAAAGTTTAAAAGAATAGCATTTATTTGAAATAGAAATGTGTAACATAAATGTATTTACTGATCAATCACTTTTTATCAATTTAATGCATCCTTGCTGAATTAAAGTATTAATTTATTTTAAAAAATTAAAGTCTGACCTCAAAGTTTTGATTGGAAGTCTATAACACTATTGTTTTCAAATGTTAATATTGATTTTGACACCATCCCAGTCACATTTATCTATATCAAAATACATTCATACAAAAATACCGTAAATTATAGTTTTCAAATGATTGACCTACCGTTACACCAACATTGGTGGGTTCTTTTCCCTCGATTAGCTTATATATAGACTGCAGTGCCTCTTCTTTGCTTTGATTTTTGAACCTCTTTGGTGCCAGTTCTTCTAGAGCTTTCTGGAACTCCTCATATGTTATGACCCGAGATGTCTTTGCTCTAAATAATACGATAAACATCCTTTTCAATACATCTGTTACATTGCAAGTTTAACACTTAATCTGTTACAATATTTACAATATCTACTTTAATATTTCACATTCTATGTGGTTTATTTTACATGCACAGTAAAAAAACAATTATATTAAGATTTAAACAGTCCTCAGAATGAAAAATGCTGAAAAACTCACTTGACTTTTGTGAAGACAATATCTACATCAGTGCTGGTGACGTTCTTGCTGTCAGTAACTTTGCAATCTTTGCACAGTTTAGCCCAGTTTTTCCCATTCAGCTCCTTTCCCGTGGCTTTGGTGTCACCATGAACAGCAAACTTCTTAAAGGCGCTCAGAAGCTCGTCCATTTCTGTGCTTTCTGCCATATTGTGTATTCTGCCAAACAAATAGTAAGACTATGACCTAATGGAACTATTTTTCAAGAAAAAGAGGTATATTAACTGACCAAATAAGACATCTGCAATAGTGGCATGATCAACTAACATTACTGAATCCTTAATGATGAAAGAGAAGACAGAATACTGTGGTTTCAGAATCAGAATCAGAATGAGCTTTATTGGCCAAGTATGTTTACACATACAAGAATACTCAGAAAAGAATGATTACACTGAATTATTATCTGATAGGAATCTCAGATGTGTATTATACAGCCTCAGGCTGTACAGATAAGGTTGAGCCCAGACAACAAAGCATCTTACGCTCTGATTTAGCAGTTCTGACTGATCCAAATGTTCTGCATTATCTAAATTGTCCTGTGATTTTGGCTTTGAGATATTTCACTAATTGTCTTCTTATTACAGAGTTTTGGCAAACCTCTTCAGCAGGTCATCCTCTTTTCCATTGCGTTTTGAATGGCCTGAATGAATAAAATACCAATTAAAGAACCAGCCAAAAGTAACACATTTGGTGTGTGTGGAGCAACAGAGCCTTATTTAAAATTTAAGGTCTGTGAGGACTGAGCTAATGAGGTGATTATCAACACTCAGCAGACTGCTAATTATTGACTTCGGAGCACTGCTCAACAGACAAAAACACATTTAATTTTCAGAAGGCCTCTTTTCCTCCTTAGTAGTTCTACTTTTTTCTAGCCTTCTTAGCTTCCTAATGCTAAGATACAAAATCATACATAGTGATGCAGTGCCCTGTCACTATGAAAATCTCTTATTAACTATAAAAATAAATGTAAAAAAAATTATATGAGAATAGGGATGTTCACAATACAACTATAACAATAATCACTTTCAGAAACATTTCTCCAGCTGATGAACGATAAAACAGCCACTGCCATCAGAATCCACCAGACTTTAAAAAAACTAAAGCGACAGATGACATAACTGACAAAACACTTAATATAGTTAGCATTATAGAGATCTATATAGTTATAGTTCTTGCTCTAAACAGCTTTCAGTTGGGCAGTTGGACTTAATAGATGTCATAGAATATCATGTACTGTTTGATGGGCACTATGCTTTTTAGCACTATGATTATGATTAGAACTATGATTCCATCCAGTTGGAGGATATCATACATTTTTTATATTTTGAGCCAATTTTAGAACATAAGTATTCTTTACATTCTTGTGCTCTGATTCTGAACAATGTGAAAGTCTGGTAGTATGTGATATTCATTCATTTAGTCAGTGTATGATTCCCAGTACAAATTTGGCAAGTTTAGGATGCCTAGCGTTTTAAATCCGTTCCCATTTTAAATACTGAGTAGTGTATTCCAGCCTTTACTGCCTTTCATTGATACATTATACGTTATTAGTACTATACTAAGAAAAGGGACAGTAGAGACATTAATATGAATCAAATGTTTGCCAATACCCATTCCAGCCTCAATCACGCTAATATGCTGGCATAAAATAGCAAATATAAATGGGATTGTTGAGCTTAGTGATGTAAAGTACAAGAATGCATTGTCTCTGTACTTGCAACTGCATTAATTCAAAGTTCAATGGATCTGTGGATGTGTTTGGATAATGTGGAATTTCAGAAGTGATGCCGATTCTAGACTTTCTTGGTGTGTCTGCACAGTCCAGCCATTGTTGATGGAGGCGAGAGTAGGTGTGTGTATGGTCTGATGTGTCTTGGAGTTATTGTGGAATGTTTCAGATGGATGTCAGAAGTTTGGCAGCCGATGGCTCATGGAGAGGTGATGAGTGTACAGCAGCAGTGGGTGGGCTTGCCCTGGCTTTAACTCCAACTCCTTCAGCCATCTGTAAACTCCTCTAAGCACATAACTCAAGTGTTGCATCAAACAGTCTCTTACACTCACCAAGGCAGCATTTATTTGATCAAAAATACAGTAAAAACAGTAATAATGTTAAATATTTTTACAGTTTAAAATATATTCTATATTCATATTTTTGAAAATGTAACTTATTCCTGTTATGGCAAAGCTCAATATTAAGCGATCATTACTCCAGTCTTCAGTGTCACATCATCTTTCAGAAATTATTCTAATATGCCCATTTGCCGCTTAAGAAGCATTTGTTATTATAATCAATGTTGAAAAAAAAAAAAGTATTTTAAGTAAAGTGCTGCTTAGTATTTTTGTGCTGCTACTTTTTTTCAGTATTCTTTGATGTATGTAAAGTTCAAATGAACAGCTTTTATCTTTGGTAATATTATAAATGTATTTTCCTTCACATTTGATGAATTTATTTGGTTTTGTTGAGGAGAATGAAGCCAAACATTGTTGCACCATGTTGTAATCATCACTGGTGTGTCAAACAGTTCCTCAGTCACTGAACCATTGAAGTCATCTCATATTTATTGCATGTGTGTGCTGTGTATTTCCCTAATACAGTGTATGAGGGATCATGTGCGAGCTGCTGCTGAGGTTATTCCCACATAGGCGGACGAATAAAGACATCATTGTGAGCATGAGCCTCGCCCTTCTAACACACATCCAAAGGCAGCCGTCCACATAAACACACACTGCCCACTTCCCCAGAGATCCCCTCACTCAGGACAAGACTTTGTGGATGTGTCCATGGAAACCATTGTATTAAAGACAGAAACAGAGACACACGTACCCACCCATACAGACAAAACACACAAACAAACACCAGACACATCATATCCTGAAGACTTTATGAGCAGATCATAATCATATGTTTCAGCCTCAGAGTTTTATAGCTAAACCTTTTCTGTGGTCCTGCCTGCGGGATACCTGTATTCCCCACCCAACATTTTTCTGTACACTTACTCTGTTTTAATATATGATCATCACAAACCATAAAAAGTTATATGTTTTATAGACAACTTAATGGGTGTCTACTTTCTGATCAGACAGACAACAGCCCTATAATTAACCTGATGAAGTCAGCAGTGTTTTGTTCAACATTTATAATTTGAATAGCCATGTGGTAATGTGCCGCTGGGAAAACATCATGCAATATATTTAGCTCATGTATAATTGCAATCTAAATCATTTTAGTCAGTGGCAGTTGTAATTATCCGAAGTGAATATGATTTCATCTTTTGGCACTTGGTGGTCCTTAGTCAAATTGCAGATGTTGCAGATAGAACATGTTACTACTGTCTGTTGAAAACAGTAGATTTTAAATTTGTATTATTTTATTTTATTTATTTACTTTTTTTTTTGCAACTAAAACATATTCTTTTCTACCCATTTTGACTTTTGTGTTGTATATTTATAACCAGTAGAATGAGAGAAAAATACCAACAATAAAATAGTCATGATGGATAATCCATTCAACAGTGTCTCATAGCAATGAATGCTAATTTCATATTTGTTTAGGTGCAAAATCAGTAGCATATGTCTTGAGATTACATCACTTTGTTATGTCAATTTACGCACTGAATTCACACTTGACTGTGCAGCAATATTTATATACAGCATGTTTCAATATGCAAACCACAGCTGCTGATGCATGGTGTATTATGGGACTATATGATGTTATGTGTGCATGCATATAGATAATAAGATTAGTGCATGCATACATGTGCATTTGTTTATGAAGTCATTCTCTCACATTAGTATCAGTGAAATCGCTCGTACCTGTGCTACTGACTTTCAGCTGCTGGCAATCCACACACGCACACGCTTCCAGGTATGCACAACTTCTGTCCGGTTCTGCTCTCTCTTTCGCTGCCTCTACTGTTACTCCCTTCTGAAATGGGCTTTAAAGGCTGAGGGCTTGTTATCATCTGTTTATTCCTGTATCCATGGAGACGTCCTGTTTAACATCAAGGGATGGTAATAAGAGAGAGCGAGAGAGAGAGAGTGTGCGTGTGTGTGAAAGAGAGAAAGAAAGAGAGCCTACTCAAGTTATAGTGACCAGAGTCATTTATCAGTCAGGTTGAACTGGAGGCTTGAGCATAGCAACATAGAGAAGCCAGGAAAAGACTTCAACTCAATCCTGGGTGGGGCATTTGTGTTTTATTTGTGTTTATCTTCTGTTTTGGCTGCTGTGTTTGAATGTAAATGCTACTCATTCAACGATGTGAATGTGTAAGAAGAGAGCGAGTAATGCGATTCATCCAGCACTACATGCATGTGTTAGTATGCGTGTGTGAAAATGCTCATCCAATACTGCCCGTGTGTGTGTGTGTGTGTGTGTATCTATAATTAGCTACATTTTGGAACCAGATTTGGCCTGAGAAGTTCTCAGGCCAAATCTGACAAAACCTAAATTTTAAGGACATTGGGGAACATTATCCTTTGTAAGAAATTATATATTAATACCGGAGTGTCTATTTACACTAAGTGCAAATAGCCTGTCTATTTACATTAACTCCGCCCACTAACGTGTGATTGAGTTAGTCAACAACAACAAAAAAAGACGCTCTTACAGAATCAGTTTCAGTGCTGTAGATGGTAAAGCGCATGCTTTTTGATCACGTTCGAGCCCACCTTGTGCCGGATTTATTTCTCTCTTTTCAAATCTCATATCGCATCAGAAAGGCATTTATTTAAAAAAAAAATTAAGGAAATAATCAAAAAGTTGAAAATAAAAGTATCGGGTAGGGTTAGGGTAGGTGTAAGGAGGGCTTTATTGTCCCAATAAGGTGGCATCCATTTAATAATTTAAACTAAATAAAATTATAATTTACACTCAATACGTTATTATTGCGCACTGTTTTACTACAATACTGAGGTGCAGATACTTGCCACTATTTGCAATAAGTAGTATAAATAGAAGAAAATCTTGCTATTTTAACATAGTGTAAATAGAATCCATTATTTGCTCTTAGTGCAAATAGCAGCTGCCTATAAATAAAGGCGGAGACTTGGTTCTATTCATTGATTGTTGCAAGTTTCAGTCAATTGCAGAGGCTAGGTTTAAGCGAACTAAATGAATGTAGAAACCTGACATACATTACCAGAGTCATTTCACCAGTAAAATAAAAAAAAATTAAATTAATGCATGCAATATATGCATAAGAATGCGTTTTCATTTAGTTAATAGTTGAATTTTCATTGCATGCCAACTTTAACACTCTGGCATGCTTGATTCTGATTGGTCAATAAAAGCATTTAGCATTCAAATATTTTTGAATGATTACCGTTTCTTATAGGAAACCCTCATGTTCTGTCTCTAATAAACAGACAGAAGCCATTCTGTCTGTTTATTAAAACTCACCCATTATTTTATGTCCAACAAATATTTACAGTAGTCAACATTTGAAGTGGATCAAAAAACGTTCATCAAAGTCGTCTTAAGACAAGAACGCATTTTTGGTTTAGATTTTAGGACAACTTTGATAAAAAGTTTTGATCCACTTCAAATGTTGAGTAGTACCGCATATTTAGTTAACCGTGTAATAAATACAGTCGGATGGCCATTATTTTAAAATAAACCCTTTAGAGTGAAATGATTGACCTGTTGGGTTCATTTACAATACTCTTCATCCTTTCCATATAGTAAAATATATTTTACCCTTTATTTTGACACTTTTAAACAGTTTGTACCAGTGCAATATGTTTGAACCATCAATCAACAAAAATGCATGACAAATGTGTGGAGCATGTTAAGTTTTATACCAATAACATATAACAACAGTTTAAATGAACTGAATAATTCATGCTCATATACAGAATTGTGTTGGAGCATTTGCCTTGCCAGTTCTATTACAGCACATCAGACTGATCAAATTGCCCTTCAAAAACTGTTTGCCAAATGCTTACTTTAACTCGTTAGACATACAAAGACCACTTTTGTTCGTTTGCTGAATCATGGTGCTAAAAGATTTACTGTTTCGCTCTAGCTTTACATTCAGAATTTTTAAGAGAGGTTTGTTTGAACAGCTCTACATTCATCTTTCCACAGCAGTGCCACTGTGTTTTTGAAGCCTCTTGAAGCATCTTTACTGCACACGGCTGTTATATTTTATAAATAAAGTTATTAAAATTATTTATTAAAATTATTTAAAAAATAAAACAATCATAATATAGTTAAAATATTTGAAAATAATAATTTACATTTGTTTATTTTCAGCATTTTTTTTTTAAATATCAAGACAATCCAATTAGCATCTATAATCTAGAATGATACATTTTGTAGGGTGGTGTTCTTTCACAACTCAACAGCATGGCATTTATCCTCTTCTAAATCACAGTCCAGCTAAATCACATGCACTGTTTCCTAGGTTCAGCAAATACATTGTGGGTATGCAAATATTTTGAGTGTTTATGTGAGCATGTACTTTAAGAAGCTCTCTAAAGAAACTTTGGAGTGCTGCCATTCCAAATAATGATCTAATGAAATGATGTTTCATCACTCACTTGATCAGATTAGATTACAGATGCCTCTACCAGAAACAGCATTGAGACTTGCTACGAGAAAGGAAAACTGCATACCACAGCAATACATTGGGTGTGTGGTGTATGTTTAAGAGAAAGGGAACAAGACATTGTGTTCATAGAACTAGGATCAAAGCCATTAAAAACTGAGAATACCTTTGTCAGCATTAAAATATTAAAATATCAAGACTCTCCATTTTACTTCTAAAAGGGGTCATTGGATGCAAAATTCACTTTACAAGTTGTTTGAACATAGACCCTATAAATGTGTTGGAAATGTGTGTACACATCCATACAATGATAAAAACCCACCCAGTGTGTTTTTTTTTAAATCCCTATTTTAAAATCCCCTTTCTCAAATCAAGCTGTTCTGAGATTCCAGTCAGAATGATGTCATTCTGCACAGGACCCTCCCATGATAGTTGATTGACAAGGCCGTTTTATCTTAGACCCGTGCTGAGAGCTGTCCACCATAGGCCCTTTTCACATGACCTCACACAACTTCCGTTCTAACGCGAAGCAGGGTATTCTTACTTCCTATTGCTACCAGCATGGAGTTCACCCAGACCAAAAATATGGTTAGAGGATGACTGTCTACTGTCGTGCTTATTCAAGGCGAGGCGTCTGGCATCTCAAACGAAATTTACCGAATACCGGTCGGCGAGATTTGCTGTTTGAAGTCGAGGGAGGAGCATATGCTGCGTCCCAATTCGCCTACTTATACTATGCCCTAAAAGTATGTACTCTTTTTGTGAAGAAAAAGTACATACTTTTGAGCATGTAGCAGAATAGTAGGCACGCTTTGGGACATACTACTTCGTCATAACTACGTCTTTAACGGACGCTCTGTTGCTTAGTTACGGGCATCCTGTAACTGTTTAAACTGCCCTGTCAGTCATCTTGTCACAGTTAACATCATCCACATTTAGTATAATTTAATTTACTACAGTAATGGAGAGAAATAAAGAAGCACATCGCTGGTCTTTCATGCCGAGAACTCTGCTCATGTGTTTGCGTAATGATGCATTTCAAAGTTAAACACCAAACGTATCATTATAAAGGTTCAGTGTTGCTGCAGATGAAATATAACGTGGATAACATTAATAGCCTAAATATTTTTTCATCAGGTTAGACATTGATTATTTATCACTCAAATCCCTTTCTCTGCCTGTCAGTCGGTCACGCATATCCGCCATGTTTGTAGTTTTTATGAATCCTAGTCCACTGCGCAATGTGTTGTGGGCAATATTAGCCTGTAGAGCAGGGTTCCTCAAATCTTACCCTGGAGGTCCAATCTGCTGCAGAGTTTAGCTCCAACCCTGATCAAACTCACCTACCTGTGATTTTCTAATGATCTTGAAGACTCTGATTAGCATGCTCAGGTGTGTTTGATTAGGGTTAGAGCTAAACTCTGCAGGAATGGTCCAGATTTGAGGACCCCTGCTGTAGAGTGTGCATCGATCTGCACTTCGACTTCTAACCAGAAGTAGTAGACCATCCGAGAATCTTTGGCATACTTTTTTAAACATAGTTCAACATAACAAGCTTCTACTATTTAAATATAAATAAAATGGGGTTTATAATTTTCCCTTTTATTTTTATAACAATGTAATTCAGAAATAAATATTAAATATAATAAGTTTACATTAAAAACTTCAAAAAACAAAACAAATGTGAGTATGTGTAAATAAATATAAAATACACGTCATATAACGAAAATAAAATACAATCGATCATATTAAATCAATAATAATTCACAAAGAAAACAGGGTGTACATATAGTGACAGTGAAAGTGAATGGAGGAATTTAAGTAATTGCAGAAGTCCAAAGTTCTGTAGCACTATGTGGTGGTCCTTTTTGCATTGTTTCAATACTAAGCATTTTATTCTTGAACTGGATAATGGGTTTCTTTTAAGACCACTTGCATTTATGGATGTGAAATTTGCCATGTAGTAAAAAGATTTAATATAAATATATGAATTGTGTCCATGTAATTTTCCCATAGTAAAAACATAATCACGCTGTTTGTAGAGCTGGAGTCAAGTCCAGCTTTGTCGAGTCCAAGACAAGTCCAAGACCAGGACTAGTCGAGACCGAGTCAAGACCGAGTCCAAAGAGGCTCAAGTCCATGTCAAGTCCAAGTCGAAAAATTTCGAGTCCAAGTCAAGACCGAGTCCAAATGAGAGAAAAAAAGGATCCTCTTCAAGACCACATACTCAATTATTGATAATGTGATGCGAGAGACAGGTCATGGTTGCTTAGCAACGGCAGATGCCACAGGAGCGCCAGAGCGCAGGCTACAAAGTGCTTTGGAAAGAAGGAGAAAGCCGCGCGCCTAGCTTTTTCCACGCGTTTTTATGCGCGACATGCGAATGTGGTTTAGTTTTGAAGGAGAAAAAAAGCATAATGCTGGACTCGGTCGAGACCAACGAGAACATTTGGCGAGTCCAATAACCAAGTCCGAGTGCAAACACCAACGAGTCCGAGACAAGTCCAAGACCATAGAAAAATGTCTCGAGTCTGTTCTCCGGACATAAACCAAAATAACAAGTGAAAAGATTTCAAGTATATCTTTTGTGAATACATAATCGTTGTCATACAAATCTGAAAGCAAGCAGTTGTGGAAAGCAAGCCTCCTAAGGATGCAGAAAAACGTTCGCAAAAGAATCCGACTGTAAGTACATTAAAGTCGGCATGAAATCAAAATTGAATATTCTTATTTTTTGATGGAATACTGTAATGTTTATTATAAATAATTTATCCGTGCACTTCATTATTTTTAAAAAAATAAGTGCCCTCGTAATCTTTAATCAAAAATGTTAGGCCGTTTCTCAATACCAAGTTCGCAGAGTCTGGACTTCCGTCCTTTCGAGTTTGGACTTGCCAAGTTCGACTCGGAAGAACGAACTTTCGAGGACGGGAGGACGAACTGAATTCTGGGTTATGGCCCGTATCAAGTCCGCACAAGTCACCTCTCGATGCATCCTCGGTAAAAGGGGCGGATCAAGAACACATCCGGGGATTTGAACTGGACTTGGCTAGATGTGAACTTTGAATTGGAACAGTACTTCGGCAGCGACTGATGACGTTTCACAAGTCCACAAGAACACAAGTACAGACAAGTACGCATATTGAGAAACCTCCCCCTCAAAACACTCCTCTTCTCTTCCGGTCACGAGTGATGGCGCAAGGGCGGAGCTGTGAGGGGTAAACGCTGGGATAAACGACAGGGGAAACGCTGAAGCTCATGCTTCACTTTATAGCTCTGACACCAGTCATGAGGGAGTACGTTACCCTTAAACACTGAAAAGATATTAGGATATTACGACAACATTACTCGTAGGACATCACAAACTAATTTGTTTCATGAATATGACTTAACCTGATGGAGGACGCGCTCAGTCAGTCAATCTCTCTCTTGCGCACGCGCGCTGTTTAGGCATGTTTTGTGCTGTTGATCGTGGTTGTCATCCCTAATAAATAACGAATTTATTCATGCTTGGGTGTCAGCGGTGAATCCAGTGGCGAGAAATCCCCCACCACTAACTGCAAACTGGCATTTCAGATCTGCCTCCATTTTGTTAGTAATGCCCCAACTTCCCGTCCTGCCCTCTCATTTCAGATGCCGTTTCACTCGGATACGTCACAGTAGAGAATAAAAGACAGTCGCAACTTCCGTTTCATGCCGACTTTAACATTATTAGTCTTAACTCTTAACTAACACCATTCATATTTAAATTTTTTCCCACATTCTCCCGAGAAGTCTCCGGTGTAAAGGTATAGCGGAAGTACAGATACACTGCTTTGAGGGAAAGCGGAAATGAGCTGACGTCATTGTGAAAAGGGCCTATTGTGTCGACTCCGGTGCAGGGGAAGACAAGAATGTGTCCGATTAAGCGATTGAGGTGTTTTGATGTTGGATGTAATAATGAATATAGCCGTTGTCATTTACTCCTGACATCTGAGCTCTGAAGACACAGAGGACTAACGTTACTTTCGCTTTGAAGTGAATGATGCCCGATCCCCGATATACATAAATGCGCCTATGTTCACGCGAATCATTCGTGATCCAGCTTCATCTACAGCAAAGTGACTGAGGTGCCCTTGAGCAAGGCACCGAACCCCGAACTGCTCCCTGGGTGCCGCAGCATAAATGGCTGCCCACAGCTCCGGGTGTGTGTTCACAGTGTGTGTGTGTTCACTGCTGTGTGTGTGCACGTTGGATGGGTTAAATGCAGAGCACGAATTCCGAGTATGGGTCACCATACTTGGCCGTATGTCACTTCACTTCAAGATGACTTAAAATTAAAATGCAACAAAGCACAAATTTTCCCCTAATAACTACTGTTTTTATTGAAGCGCATACCGAATCAGAATCTTGAATCTTCTCTAATCTCCAAATTAATTGTTCTTTATTATTTTAATATAGCAACACTTACAGTATATGTTAATAAAACCATTTAAAAGCAAGCAGCTTTATAATAATTACAGCAGATATACCAGAGTAAATATTTTTTCCATTATGAGGGGCCTTTGAATATTGTGTTCAAAAATGAAGGGCCTCCAGGTCAGCAAGGCTGAGAACCAATGATTCAGAAAATGATTTTTTTTAGCGGCACCCCCCTTTGAAAGTGGAAAGCCACTGCATTCAGTCACATTTATGAGATTAAGAATGGCATACATTATTTTTGTATTTTAGCTTTGAGAACAAGAGCTCATGCACAACATGAGATTTAAATGCCTAGCCAATAAACACCAATCCATCCTACACTACCCTGAAAATCGTTCATATCCTGAAATGTAAAAGAAAAAAACCCTCAGGAGCACACTCTGTTATAGACATTATCATTTAATATGGAAACATACTGAACTGGGTTATTTCTTTCTGTAAAAATAATGATTTTGAACCTACAGATGTGTGACATGCACTCATAGCCCTATTAAGTGAACTTTTATGTTTCAATAAAGTGTTGAGTGATGTCTGTTACACATTCAGGGGCTAAGACACAGACTGTATATCTCTTTGACCTTTTGATGATTGACACATTTAGTGGGTGTATGCGAGTTGTCCTGGAAACACTTTGTTGTGATATCAAACTTCACACAGCAAAATGGCGTGCAGAAAGTGAACGGTCCAGTATCTGCTAAAGTGTGACATTTACAGTGCACAACATGTCAAACAAACTGGACCACTTGCACTGCAGCATTTCAATGCATCAGACAGGACATGACATGCGTTTACCACAGAGTTTCAGTTAATATCCTGGTTTACTCTCATTCTCAGCACCTCTTTATGACCCTTATTTAAACACACAATATATTTTATACACATAAATTACATACATGAAAGTTGACCGGTCAGAAGTGGTTTTGATGCATTATGCATCATCAATTTGGAATATTTAATCATTCTTACTCTTTCATCGCATGATTTGGTGTGCATGTGAGTAAGTAGTTTGTTGTTGGGCTGTCGCAATCCAAAAATATCATCTTCCTTCTCTTCCTTTTCTCATTTGATTCATTTACTTAGCTGCCTTTCTGTGTAAACGAATGTCTCTTCATTTTCAGCTCATTTAGCGCTGTGAAAACAGAGAAATCCATGACCAACAGGAAACAGATGTGCACCTCAGAACAAAAGGTCTAGGGCTGTTGGTTTCTGCATGTGAGTCTTTGTGTGTTTATTCCACCAACCAGCATTCATTAAGGTAGCTTGTTTCTGCGTGGGCCATAATATGAAGCATGTAATATGTTTTCAAAGCCTGGCTGTATGTGTGACCATTGGAAAACAAAGTACTGCATCCATCTGTCCAACCATGACCACTGGTGTCCACAATAATGCTGTGATTACACAAGCGGTGGGAAAATCAGAGAGATGTGTGGCAGCCACTGGAGGGTCAAAATAAAGTTCTCTCACTCACTTCATATTTCAGCTTTTGTTTTAACTGTTGTCATAGAGACGATTGCTGCTAGCATAGCTTATTTTCTTTCCTTTTTTCTGGTTAAGGGCTATAGATGATGAGGTCACTGTTGGAAATGAATGAAACAGATTGAGAGACATTGATAAGTGAAAGGACACACAGTTCTGTTTAACCAATCTTTCCCTGTCAACCCTACCTCAGCTACGTGTGGAGGCTACTGCTTATTTATCTGAACTGAATTGAAGTAAACCTATTTAGAGCAAAAGTACGGGATGAAAGGTACATGGTAGACATCTATGATTTTACTGCCCTACGACTTTCAGAGTTGTCATTGTGGATTACAGGGAGGTCTAGATATTTAGCCTGATAAATATTTGTCAGGAACTGGCATCGCATCAGCTCTTCTCTCAAATCATGTCTTTGAAAATTCAAACAGAGAGATGAACACTGCAAACGCTGATTTGCCTCTGATTTAGGGCTTTTGTCTGCAATATCCAATCATTGTTGTGCTAAAATCATGATTAAAGCAGTATAGCTGGCTATTTTGATTGTATAGCACATTTCACAAAATGCATTATTTCAAAGCAGCTTTATAGAGAATCATGTTAATGTTTATCATTTCTTCAAGCCTTATATCTGGGCGATATTATAATTTACATTCTGCACTGATATAAACAATCAAGCATTTCAGATTTGCTGTGTATTATCACTTTATGTTTTGCTATGTATGAGTATACTGTATGCAAATAAAGTAGGATACATTTAAATATCCAACTCTATATAGAGAGTTGTACGATAATATAATTTACATTTTGCAATCATTTACAATCACACAGCCGATATTTTGCTATATATCACTTTATGGGAGTATACTGTATACAGGTGCATCTCAGAAAATTAGAATATGGTGAAAACGTTCATTTTTTCTTGTAACTTATTTCAAAAAGTTAAACTTTCATATATTTTAGATTCATTGCATGTAAAGTAAAACACTTCAACAGTTTTTGGTTTTAATTTTGATGATTAGAGCTTACAGCTAATGAAAGTCAAAACTCAGTATCTCAAAATATTCAATTAAATTAATGACCATCCCTACAGTATAAATTATGGGTATCACTTGTTCTTTGAAACCACAATAATGGGGAACACTGCTGACTTGGCAATGGTCCAGAAGACGAACATTGACGCCCTCCACAAAGAGGGTAAGTCACAGAGGGTCATTACTGAAAGGGGTGGCTGTTCAAGAAGTGCTGTATCAAAGCATATTAAATGCAAAGTTGACTGGAAGATATTGGGTAAGAAAAGCTGCACAAGCAACAGGGATGACCGCTAGCTTGAGAATACTGTCAAGCAAAGCTGATTCAAACACTTGGGAGAGCTTCACAAGGAGTGGACTGAAGCTGGAGTCAGTGCATCAAGAGTCACTATGCTCAGATGTCTTTAGGAAAACGGCTACCAAGCCACTTCTCAAACAGAAACATCATCAGAAGCCAAAGTCCTCTTTTCAGATGAAAGTAAATTTTGCTTTTCATTTGGAAATCAAGGTCTGGAGTCTGGAGGAAGACTGGAGAGGTACATAATCCAAGCTGCTTGAAGTCCAGTGTGAAGTTTCCGAAGTCGGTGATGACGAAGTGGGTTGATCCATTGTGTTTTGAAAAAATTGAAAAAATAGGAAGATGGCGGCGCGATCGATCGCTGCGGCTGCTCCGGGTCCCAAAGACGGTGCTTTTATGTCGTTTAATGTCGTCTGTTCGTCTCCAAATAGTGTAAGTTTACCGCTAACTCTTAAGGAAATCACCCCAGAATTCATCTATGATCGCCAAAGTCTTCTGGATATCAGCAACGCATACGAGCATCAACTCTCGCCGGCGGCTACTGAGAAGCTACGAGGCCTTTGTTTACTGCTGGAGCCGGACCTCGAGACCGCGGCCTCGCCTACTGACGCTACCCGCACAAGGCAGCGTCGCAAGCGGTGTGAGAGAGGACGGAAGCGCGGTAAACGCGGAGGTATACGAGCTAGGCTAAGAGCTAACCCCTCAAGACCGGCTCTTCCAACACTCATGCTCTCAAACGCTCGCTCTCTGGAAAACAAACTGGACTTAATTCAACTCAGTCGATCTACACAGCATGAGGCAAGGGACTGTTGCGTGTTTGTTTTCACCGAAACATGGCTAAACGACAACATCCCGGACTCCGCCATTCAACTGCACGGGCTATCCAACTTCCGAGCGGACAGAGATTCATCACTGTCTGGTAAGACAGTGTCTGGTAAGACACGCGGAGGTGGCTTGTGTGTGTATATCAACAAAGACTGGTGTAACAATGCTGCGGTATTATCAAAACACTGTTCATCGCTGGTGGAGTTTATGGTTGTGAAGTGTCGACCGTTCTATCTGCCGCGGGAGTTCACGGCCATTGTTATCGTTGCGGTTTACATTCCCCCGTGTGCAAACGCTAAGGACGCGCTTCGTGAACTGTATAGCGCCATCAGTGAACAACAGACAAAAAACCCCGACGGCTTTTTCATCATAGCCGGTGACTTCAACCACGCAAACTTAAAGACAGTTTTGCCAAAGTTCTACCAACATGTGAACTTTGCAACAAGGGGAAACAACACACTGGACTTTGTTTACACAACAGTTAAGAACTCTTACAAGGCTAAACCCCGCCCCCACCTCGGGTACTCCGACCACATCACTGTTATGCTAATCCCAGCATATAGACCACTTCTCAAACTCACCAAACCGGTTGAAAAGCAGATCACAGTATGGCCAGACAATGCCACCTCAGCACTGCAGGACTGCTTCCAGGACACAGACTGGAACATGTTTAAAGAGGCAGCCACCTACAACAATCACACAGACCTGAATGAGTACACTGAAACTGTGAGTGCTTACATCAAAAAGTGCACTGATGATGTGACAGTCACCAAGACCATCACCACACGTGCAAACCAGAAGCCATGGATGACAGCAGAGGTTCGTGGGCTGCTAAACACCAGAGATGAAGCATTCAGATCAGGAGATAAAGCAGCCCTCAAAACAGCAAGAGCCAATCTGTTCTGTGGCATCAAAAAAGCAAAACGGTCATATGCCCAAAAAATCAACAACCACTTCACAGACAGCAGAGACACACGGAGCCTGTGGCAAGCCATTCAGACCATCACTGACTACAAGCCCCCGCCACAGGCCTGTGATGAGGACACATCCCTCCCCGATGCACTCAACCACTTTTATTCACGGTTTGAAATGCAGAATGACACACCTGCACAAAAACTGCCCACACCTCCCAACGACCGGGTGCTCTGTCTGTCTCCAGCCGACGTAAGGAAGACCCTATCTAGGATTAACCCACGCAAAGCTGCGGGTCCTGACAACATACCTGGCCGTGTTCTGAGAGACTGTGCTGCACAGCTGACAGATGTCCTAACAGATATCTTCAACACCTCGCTGAGCCAGGCAGTCGTCCCCACGTGTTTCAAATCCACAACAATCATACCGGTACCAAAGAAATCACCTGTGTCCTGTCTCAATGACTACCGTCCCATAGCACTGACTCCAATCATGATGAAGTGCTTTGAGAGACTAGTCGTGCATAACATCAAAACCAGCCTCCCCAACACACTCGACCCGCTCCAGTTTGCATACCGTCCAAACCGCTCTACGGACGATGCAATTTCCTCCACCCTCCACCTGGCTCTTACCCACCTAGAAAATAAAGACTCCTATGTTAGAATGCTGTTCATTGACTTCAGCTCGGCATTCAACACAATAATCCCACAACAGCTCATAAATAAGCTAAACCTGCTGGGCCTAAACAATTCCCTTTGTAACTGGATCCTGGACTTTCTAACTGGAAGACCTCAGTCAGTCCGTGTCGGCAACAACACCTCGAGCACCACAACACTGAGCACAGGTGCCCCACAAGGCTGTGTGCTTAGCCCGCTGCTCTTCACACTGCTGACCCACGACTGCACTGCCAAATTCAGCTCCAACCACATCATCAAGTTTGCTGATGACACAACAGTGGTAGGTCTCATCAGCAACAACGATGAAACGCACTACAGAGAGGAGGTGGCACAGCTGGCTGAATGGTGTGGCACAAACAATCTGTCCCTCAATGTGGAGAAGACAAAGGAGGTTGTGATGGACTTCAGGAGAAACTCCGTTGACCACCCCCCACTGACCATCGACAGCTCGACTGTGGAGAGAGTCAGCAGCACTAAATTCCTGGGGGTGCACATCACAGAGGATCTCACCTGGACCACCAACACCATGTCACTCTCCAAAAAGGCACAACAGCGCCTACACTTTCTCCGCCGGCTGAAAAGAGCAAGTCTCCCTCCACCCATCCTCACCACATTCTACAGAGGCACCATTGAGAGTGTGCTGACCAGCTGCATCACTGTCTGGTACGGGAACTGCAGTGCTGCTGACCGCAAGACCCTCCAGCGGACAGTGAACACAGCTGCAAAGATCATCGGTGCCCCTCTCCCCTCCATCCTGGACATCTTCCTTACACGATGCTCCAGCAAAACCAACAGCATCGTGAAGGACTCCACCCATCCCTCCCACAGTCTCTTCCAGCTCCTACCATCAGGAAGACGGTACCGGAGCATCAGAGCCCGCTCCGCCAGACTGCTCAACAGCTTTTTCCCCCAGGCTGTGAGAGCCCTGAACTCAAACCACCCTGCCCCCCTCTGAAACCCCATGCAAACCCCTACCTCCTGAACATGGACCACCCCCCACCCCAAACCTTACCACACCAAAGAAAAAACTGTATGGAACTTAAAATTTTTTTAATTGATTTTATTTTTTTGTGCAATTCAAGTGTGCTACACACAGGTGAGTGGGCCTGTACAAACCACATGTAGTAACACACTCTCCTCTATGTGCACTATGGATACTTTACACTATGGACACTCTCCTCTATGTGCACTATGGACACTTTACACTATGGACACTTACACACACTGCTGCGTGTGCACAATCTCACAAAAGACTCAGCAATATATGTGTTTACATGCTCATGCACTACAAATCATCCTGCACTGTTCCCCAACCAGCTGCTGACTCAAATGTCTCTCTTTGCACATGTACAGTATTTGTGAAGCATTCGTATAGTTTGTATTTTTTATCTTCTATTTTTTAGTTTGTATAGGGTAATATTTATGTGAAGCATTCGTATAGTTGTATTTTTTATCCTTTTTCTTTTAGTTTGTATAGGGTAAATACTTATAGTTAAATCTGTCAGTAGGTTAGTTGTGTATAGGTTTATAGTGTTTTTACTTCATTGTTGTATGTCTGTATTTATGTAGCACCGTGGTCCTGCGAGACACGACATTTCGTTCCACTATATGTCCCCACATGTAGCGGAATGACAATAAAGCTCAACTTGAACTTGAACTTGAACTTTTATCAAGTCCAAAGTCAATGCAGCTTTCTACCAGGAGATTTTAGAGCACTTTATACTCCCATCTGCTGACAAGCTTTATGGAGGTGCTTTTTTCCTTTTCCAGCAGGACTTTAGCACCTGCCTACAGTGCCACTTCCAAGTGGTTTGCTGACCATGATATTACTGTGCTTGATTGGCAACATGCCTGACCTGAACTCCATATGAAATCTATGGTATATTTTCAAGAGAAAGATGAGAGGCAGTCGATCCAACAATACAGACGAGCTGAAGGCTCAATAGTGCCTCAGCAGTGCCACAGGCATCACTTCCTTGCCATTCCTCACTGATGCTGGAGTTTGTGCTCAAGAAGCCCCAACCAAGTATCGAGTGCACAAATGAACATACTTCAAAGAACTTGAACTTTTCTGTTTAGCAATTCCTTTTTTTTATTGATCTTAGGAAATATTCTAATATTTTGAGATACTGATTTTTGACTTTCATGAGCTGTAAGCTAATCAAAATTAAAATAAAAAACTTTTGAAATGTCTTACTTTACATGTTATGAATGTAAAATATATATGAAAGTTTCACTTTTTGGAATGTTGAAGTTAAGAAAAAAATGAAGTTTTTCACAAGTCTAATTTTTTGAGATGTACCTGCAAAAAAGTATCAATTTAAATATCCAGCTTTATATGGAAAGTTGTATGATATTACCATTTACATTTTATATGTATTACTATGCTAGTGCGAGGGTAAAGTTTGTGGCCTAGTAGTTGTAGGACGAAAGAACAGCTTTGGATATAAACTTTTGATCTCACTATTCCAAATTGACAATAAAAAATTATCCTCAATGGGCACAATATAATTCATGAAAAGTCATAGTAAGGCCTTTGTTTGACTATGAAGATCAGAACAGTCTATAAATCTGTTCCACCGACAATAGTTTGAACACATTAGAAATGAGCCAAGGTGTATTATGAAAACTGAGCTCTTCATCTCTGGTGAATAATTGCGTGCAGTGTGCCACTGGCTCCAGCCAAATGCTTTCTGTCAGTAATGCTGCTGCTGTCACTGTGAGTCCTGTCACAAGTTCTGCTGCATGCCGCTCTTCAGCAGAGCAACTCTGACTGTCAGTGTTACACTGTTGTAGTATCCTGATGCCATGGTTACTCTGGGTACACAGCACTGCAAAAACAGCCACCCTGTCCAGAACCAAAAAAAGCAACTGCTCTTTTTAGAAAGAAGTTTTTAAACATATTTTAAAGGCTTATAAAAATTAAGAAACATATGAAAAGACGTTAATATACATATGAAAGATTTTAAAAGCAGAATAGGCAGCACATTTTATAGTAGTTTGACATTAGATGGATGTAGGAGCATAACATGATCCTTTGCTTGAAAGCTGAAGTGGAAGGAGAGTCTGAATGATTTTATCCAGCTGGTCAGAGAACAGGATCCATCTTGTCGGTGCTATTTTCAAAACCAAAACAATAACCCCATTCTCAAGGCAAGGAAAGCACAAGCGTAACTGCCAATGATATCATACTTCAGCTGTTGGTAAATAAACTTTAGTGGTTAATTACACTATTTAGTGAATATCATGACTCAAGACACATCTGAGTTCATATTGAGCAAGTTTTCATCTCAATTTTGGATTCTAAAAAGACTTTTCCCCAACTCCATGTGACCATTACCTAATATTGTTTTTGCCTAAACTATGGTCTTGACAACAGGCTTTCTGGCAACTTTCTGACTTGGCAGTGTTCTTAGCTGATAAGCCCATGAATATGCAGTATTGAAATATATTAGGATCTACAGCAGGTGTTTGAGTGACATGATTGTGGGCAGGTCCTGTTAAGGTACTGAATGCTCTTTGTCACTACAGTTGTACAATTACACGGTTAAAAAAAATCTTACTTTCTTCTTAAAGCATGTGCAGTTTGCACTAGATGTCAAAGTTAAATATTTGGATAATTTCTCATCCAAGTCTGCAAGATGTCATGTATTTGTATTACCCAAGTGTTGCTATAGACACCCATGACTATTTTTGCTTTGGATTCTCAATGAATTGACGTGTACACCAGCACAGGCTATATCCTTAAAAGGAAATGTCCTTTGTAAAAAAAAAAAAGTCTTATTGATTCAGGACACATAAAAACAGGACAACAATTATGCAATGCTACACGTGCTGTTTTTATTGAAGAGTAGAGTTTGAGGTTAAAAAGATAAAAGGTACAGGAATGACAATGAAAACTCTTTTGTTCAGAAATGTGTACTACTCTGTCTCTGCAGTATATATATACTGCGCATCATTTGCACATATTCCACATGCTTGGAATATCCAGATGATCGAGTAAATGTGCAATAAATGGAATGTATTCTAGGATGCGCAGATTGCACACTTGCCTTTGTTCCATTTCCTTTTGCCGAATGAACCAGAAATCCATATCAACTGTGATTTTTAACATATTTTGATCATAATTACAAATTTAAGTGTATTTTTACACAGCGCTAAAATGAATGAAATTTCACATTTAAACTGTATGCGGTAAACTAGTATTCCTTTCCAAACATAGGCTGAGTTTGAGAAGGTATTTCCTGTTTATTGTCTTTATTAAAGAATGAGTGACTTTTGCCTACCACTAATATTGCAGGAGTCTTCTGCAGTGTAATATTTATAATAGAGAGAATTTCAAAAATATCTCACTCATTCTGAGATTTAACAAAAAAGAAACGAAAAAAAAAAGATGAAATTAAAACACTGGTAATGCAAAAAAAAAAAAAAAAAAGTGTAGGAATGCAGTCAAAGTGAAATTAAATTTTATTTTTTACATAATTTAAAACAAAAAAACAAACACATTTTCATATTACTTCCCCATCTGGCCATCATTCAGCCACTCCCTCTACCCAAAAACATAATGTACTAAGAACGTTTCTGTTGATACATAAACAACTGTGTAACTGGGTTGTCTGAGCAGCATTTGAGATGGAAGGAGTGGACTTCATTCATAACGGCTGGCATCATGTGGCACTGCTTAAATGTAAGATGCTTATTAAGAAAGTGACTAAAGCGCTTGAGTAGAATACCACTAGAAGTGCACTCTATAGTACACACTCAAGTTCACCCAAACACAACCAGACATATAAAAGCTGATAAAAACAACAAAAAGGAAAAGCAACAATTAACAACAATTTAAAAACAAGGTAACTTAATTTACACTAATGTAAAAAATATGAACGAAAAACCCTGAAAATTATATCAGTGGTCAGGCGTGGTTCATCATAGAAAACTAAAACTTTGGCATTTTATATATATTTATGTAAATAAATAATTAAGAAGGGCAGCACTGCATTAAGTGTTTTAAAAACACGTGTGCAATGCTACAGCAAAAATAGTAGGGAAATGTACTGGAGTTAATGAAAGGCTAAATACGCTAGTTCATAATTGATAGTGTCATGGATTCCTCTGATTCATAATAAGTTGAGGGCTCAAGTCCAAGGCTTCAATCCATAATCAACAATTTCATGAATAAATATATGAGAGAATCTGATCTGAGGTCAGACCTCATGACCCACTGTTAAACATATCTATATGCAACTTTATGCAATATGAGGTGTTCAGATCAAATGACACTGACCAATGACAACCAGCATTAGATGTTTTGTCCAGCAAAAGGTTCTTACTGCTGATATTCAGTGGTGTTTGCATAGGTTGCATCAGTGCTACATCAGTTTTTATGTGATCCTTCTAAAGCAGGTCAAGCTCAAGCAGAGCCGGCGCCAGGTCACCTCCGTCAGGGGGGCATTTAAATTTGTAGGGGGGGGCACAAATCAAGTTGTGTGTGTGATTTGTATGTGGGGTCTTTGTGTGTGTAGTGCACGGTCTGTCAATGTCTCATTCGTGGGGGGGGGGGGGGGGGGGGGGGGGGTTGACTGCATAGAGCGTTGCTGACGCTCGCTAAAGCGTGCAATCGCTTTCATATGTGCGCTGTTTTATCGGTACTTTCGCTTTCAAAATTGATCGCATTCAGCAAGGAGGGGAGAGGATGGAAAGTGGGGGGGGGCACAGTAACGCGTTTAGTGCCGGCCCTGAGCTCAAGAAACAAGGCCGACCAAGTGCCCAGTGAGTCCTGATGCGTCTCTATAATAGTCACTACACCAGCGGGGTTCCTACACACAAGCTGGGTTTAGTGTCCTCTATATTTCTCTTTTTACCTGTCTGTTTGAGTTTCACCACACGGGGACTTTCCTCCGTGATAATGCCCTCTTGGGGCATGGCAGGCTCTCTGCTTTCTCGACTCACGAACATAGATGGATTATGGGACACCAACTCAAACCTCTGCTCTGCAGCTTTCTGAACGGCTGCTTTCCTCTTGGTCCTGGGTTGGGGGGACGGTAAAGCTTGTCCAACTGCTGAGGAAGGCAAAGCGCACTGGAGAGAAGAGGAATAGCTGGTGGCAGACACAGTAGTAGCACCAGCCAGGGCTGCACTGCCAAGCCGTGCCATTGCTACAGGGATCTCCTCCAGAGATTCTGCGGAGTCAGAATGATACTCAGCAGGGGGACCAGCGGCTTGTACGGGTGTAAGAGGGGGGAGGGAGGCCCGCAGGGGGAATGCTGAAAAGGGTAAGCGCTGACCAAGAGAGGAGGACACAGTGGCGGCAGCTACAGAGGACTCTATTTGTATAAAGCACAGACACAAATCACAAAAGTAACTACTCGCACTCCGATTCACCAATATCAAGACCACTGAAAAACACCATACAGATTTTTTTTTTTTTTTTGCTACAATTATTTCATAATGTATTCAATTTTAAATTTTTACAAGATTATACTGGGGCTAAACTCAAACAGCTAAACTTGTGTGAATAAAAACTGCTTATTTATGGAATCTCATTTCTGTAACCTAAGAAAAAAAAACAAGCTTTGGTAAATTATAATCATCATAATTAAGAAATGAAAATGATAATTATGACATAAATCAATGATATAATTCTAGATTACAAAAAGTCAATTTATGACATAAACTGGCATCATAAAAAGCTAAAATTTATTTAATATGACATGACTTTCTCATAATTCCTACTGTCACTTATCTCCTAATTTCTACTTTGTCAGAATTAAAGATTTTTTATTTTTAAATAATTCCAAACTGTCATATAAAAAGTTGAACCTTCTCTTAATTGACTTTTAAAAATTTCTCAATTTCTACAGTTATAATGAGATCAATTCTAAATTATTACATAAATCGTGATAACTGTTACTCATTTGACTTTTAATCTCAGTGACTGTTATAATTTCAATTTGGTCATTATTTTTTTTAACTCATAATTACGACTTTTTAACTCATAAATTTGACTTTGTAATTTATTTATTTACTTTCTTATTAATGCCATTCCAGCATCTAGGGTTATATTAATGGTGAGAACCAGTTTAATTCATACACAAGTCTAATCCTTAAACAAGTCTTGTCTTATAAATTGGGAATCTTCAATTTACAATCTTCCTTTTCATGTCATAATTATGATTTACTAATGGATGTTTTTTTTTCTTACGTGGCAGAAATAGGCTTCAGTATTTACACAGGCAGTTTAGGAGCACAGAACTATTCAAACACTGTAATAACAACTGAGCAATGCAACGGAGGCTAAAATAAAAGTTATAAATCAGGTAAAGCCTGACTAACTGTCATATTGTAGTGTTATTCTTCTTTGTGCTATACTTCAGTCTAAAGCAAACAGGGTGTTGTTCAGTGATGCAGATCTACCACACTGTTTAATATTATAACATAGCAACGTCGTCCATAACTTACTAATCTCCTAAACCGATCACAAACTGTTAGCATTAGTCTACATTCTATCTTAGTTTTCATGTTCACTATGTGATGTGCTGCGAATACTGTATGTTTCAGCACTGTACTTGTTAAATGTGTTTCTAAATACAAAATTATTGCTATTTAAAAAAAGTTAGGCATTGCACTAATACATAAATCTCATACCTTTATAACTGCATTATAAACAAATGTATAATATCAATATGAATATTTTAGTTATACAGATGCTGGTCATAAAATTAGAATATCATGAAAAAGTTGATTTAATACCATTCAAAAAGTGAAACTTGTATATTAGATTCATTCATTACACACAGACTGATATATTTCAAATGTTTATTTACTTTAATTTTGATGATTATAACTGACAACTAATGAAAGTCCCAAATTCAGTATCTCAGAAAATTAGAATATTGTGAAAATGTTTAATATTGAAGACATCTGGTGCCACACTCTAATCAGCTAATTAACTCAAAACACCTGCAAAAGCCTTTAAATGGTCTCTCAGTCTAGTTCTGTAGGCTACACAATCATGGGGAAGACTGCTGACTTGACAGTTGTCCAAAAGACGACCATTGACACCTTGCACAAGGAGGGCAAGACACAAAAGGTCATTGCTAAAGAGGCTGGCTGTTCACAGAGCTCTGTGTCCAAGCACATTAATAGAGGGGCGAAGAGAAGGACAAGATGTGGTAGAAAAAAGTGTACAAGCAATAAGGATAACCGCACCCTGGAGGGGATTGTGAAAAAAAAAAAAAACATTCAAAAATGTGGGGGAGATTCACAAAGAGTGGACTGCAGCTGGAGTCAGTGCTTCAAGAACCACCACGCACAGAAGTATGCAAGACATGGGTTTCAGCTGTCGCATTCCTTGTGTCAAACCACTCTTGAACAAGAGACAGCGTCAGAAGCGTCTGCTGAGTGGTCCAAAGTTATGTTCTCTGATGAAAGTAAATTTTGCATTTCCTTTGGAAATCAAGGTCCCAGAGTCTGGAGGAAGAGAGGAGAGGCACAGAATCCACGTTGCTTGAGGTCCAGTGTAAAGTTTCCACAGTCATTGATGGTTTGGGGTGCCATGTCATCTGCTGGTGTTGGTCCACTGTGTTTTCTGAGGTCCAAGGTCAACGCAGCCGTCTACCAGGAAGTTTTAGAGCACTTCATGCTTCCTGCTGCTGACCAACTTTATGGAGGTGCAGATTTCATTTTCCAACAGGACTTGGCACCTGCACACACTGCCAAAGCTACCAGTACCTGGTTTAAGGACCATGGTATCCCTGTTCTTGATTGGCCAGCAAACTCGTCTGACCTTAACCCCATAGAAAACCTATGGGGTATTGTGAAGAGGAAGATGCAATACGCCAGACCCAACAATTCAGAAGAGCTGAAGGCCACTATCAGAGCAACATAGGCTCTCATAACCCCTGAGCAGTGCCACAGACTGATCGACTCCATGCCACGCCGCATTGCTGCAGTAATCCAGGCCAAAGGAGCCCCAACTGTACATGCTCATACTTTTCAGTTGGCCAACATTTCTAAAAATCATTTTTTTTGCATTGGTTTTAATTGATATTCTAATTTTCTGAGATACTGAATTTGGGACTTTCATTAGTTGTCAGTTATAATCATCAAAATTAAAGTAAATAAACATTTTAAATATATCAGTCTGTGTGTAATGAATGAATCTAATATGCAAGTTTCCCTTTTTGAATGGTATTACTGAAATAAATCAACTTTTTCATGATATTCTAATTTTATGACCAGCACCTGTATATGTCCAGACACTTCATAAAACTCTGTCCTTGTTACAGTGTAATCATACATTTAAGTACCGAGTAATATTAATTACCTACATGCACTTACTATATGGTTAGGATTAGTCTTAGGGCTACTTGCATGCAATTATGCATAATTAATTGTTATTATAATAGTAAGTACATGTAACAAGGACACTTTATAATAAAGTGTTACCAACTTTTTTACTATTTCTCATTCTCATTTCTATTCTGTCCTGTACTCCTATGATCTTCAGCCTCCTTGGAAGAATCACTTTGTTGTATTTCTCATTTGTAAATTACATTCGAGAAAAGTGTCTGCTATATTAATGAATGGACACCACTATGCAAAAGTCTGCAAGAATGAGTTCAATTGATCAGAAGTGTCAAGAAATACTTTTACACGGTTACAAAACATTATTGTTTCAAACAAATGTTGTTCAGCCTTGGTGAGCATAAAAGGCTTCTTTCAAAAACATGAAAAAATAAAAATCCAACCTCAGACTTCTGAGCAGTAAGTGTAAATCAAATATTACAGTCATCAGCTGATTTGTGTACGTTTGTCTTACCCTGCTCAGTAGAAGTCTTTGGCATGCCATTGGTGGTGCTGGTGTCAATGGACCTGTCACTGTTTACCTCGGCTGCAAGTTTGCACACTTTCCTCTTTTTTTTCTATGGAAATAAATGAACAGTTTTAACACATATTGAGTCAGACGGACATTACAACTTCAGTAGAGTGTACAGGCCACCGGTTGTATAATTAGACCCTGAATTTAATATATAAATGATTTTCTGGTGGTTGTGGTGTGTGTGCTAATGTGGCACACCTGTGTGTGTTTGTGAGGGTGAGGAGATGCTTTGTTCTCTGTTATGACAGCAGGGAGGAGCTCTTCTTCACCCATGTGCTCAGACGAGCCTCTGACCTGGCCGTTGCTGTAACGTCTGTGGAGAGATGCACATTTCACAATGACCAAACAACATTTTTACATTCACTTATTTACTTTAGAGGTTATAACATTTCTTCAAAAGAAAATACATCCACTGTCTTCTATGATCATTTCTTATGATTGCTAAAAGTTCCAAGAGCAAAGAGCCAAAACTTTCAAAATTATATGGACTCATAGACAATTTAACAGTGAGGCCTTCAATGCAAAATAACCTGCAAAGTGAAATGTCATGGGAAACAATTCTGCCCCATGACGTATGAAATAATGTCAAAGCCTGTTTTGTAATCGCTGGTATGAAATACTGTTGACTGTTTCTTGTTAAGCAACATGACACATGAGCAAAACAGGCCTCAGTAACTGCTTCTGCACAACTAGTCCATTTAGAAGCCAGAGAAGTTTAACAAAAAGTTAAGAAAAATAAAGATTATTGTCAAATGCATGCAGATATATGAGGAACTAATGGATTAGTCCCTCCAGATATAAAAATCTAGTAAGTAAAAATTCTTTTATCTATAACTGATCCTCTAGCTCACATTTTTAGTGGCCCACAAAAGCTGTAATATCCTTCCTTCCCTTCCAGCAGAGTTCTCAAAAGGTTGACATGATACCATAATTGCCCAATAAAATAAATTAAATTAGTATTTGTATTGTATTTTTTTTAATCAGTTAAAGGAATCAATCATCCCTTTAAGCCACAATTGGAAGAAAATGTACAGAGTAATGTTGATTTGGCTGGACTGAAGACGTTAATGCAGGCAGGCTTAGGGGGAGAGAAAGCCAAGTCTTGGTCTTCTGTGAACGGAAGATTGTTTTCCTACTCAATTATTTATTCATGATGTTAAGTCAGTGACATTTAATCGCTTCCTTGCTTTAACGATAAGCTGTTTGGCCAAATTTCTAAATTGTTCAAATGTTTAGAGGAGGAATGATTTTTTAAATGTTTATAAAAGTTTCTTATTTCATCAAGTCTGCATTCATCTGATTAAAAACATAGCAAAAAACTGTAATAAACATTTTTGTAACAATCTAAAAGTCTTTACTGACAATTTTGATCAAGTTTGCACAGAAACATTTTGCACAGTTATGTACATAATAACTCAAGTCACAGGCCATGTAATTAACTAGCTATGTAATCAAAAAGCTAAATACTGTATTTTCGGTGATATTTTTAAGTATACTATCATGTTTTATTAATGTAGTTGGCAAAACTTACACTGATCCTTCTTGGGAGCTCATGGCGGTTGGATCCTCTACCGCCATCTCAGGATTGGTATAGCCAAATGTCCCGCTATAACTGATTTGCTGCTGCAGCAAAACAATGATGGAAATTAAATCATGGTGAGACGGAAAACAGGAATATCAGAGATAAATTACAATTGCTTTGAAAATGAGTAGTGGTCCCACATAAAACATTAGTTGTTGCATTGTAAAGTATTTAAATGCTTAAGATCCACATTAGAGACTGAATGACCTTCAATGTAACACCCTGATGTACAACCTTAATGAAAAAAAATGACGAAAATAATAATTCACCCATACTCAAACTAGCTGAATATAATGCCACCAGCAGTTTTATTCAATAAATAAACTCTGAATCTTCAGTTCTTTAGCTATGCTAGGACTTTTTTTTTTTTGCAACTCAATCATCCAATAAATCCACAATAGTTATATTTGCACAAGTGAGTATATGGATGGATGGAAGTTTTTTCTCCATTTTGAGAACAGAAGTGTAGAAGCTATCAGTATGTGTTTGCAAATTTGTGTGCCTTATGGGTGTGAGGTACTGATGGCACATGTTTGCTTGTGTATGTGGTAACATGAAATTAGTGAAATGCCAGCCCTGCCCAACTATCTACATAGTGAGCCAAAGCAAACAAGTCACATGCACACCTCTCAAGCACTCTCATGAGATGTACTTCTGGGGTCAACTTATAGAACCCTTCTGCAAAGCAATTACTAAAATCCCAGCCTGCCTAGGTAAGAGATTCTTGCAAAATGCCATGCATTTAGAATTGCAAAAGTATATTGTATGTTACATACTTCATAGTAATATGTACACTACCATTCAAAACAAAAGTATGGGGATGGTAAGATTGTTAATGTTTCTGTAAGAAGTCACTTATGTTCATCAAGGCTGAACTCATTTACGCTATGAAATATTTTTACAATCTAAAATGTATTTCTGTGATGGCAAAGTTACATTTTAATCAGTAATTACTCCAGTCTTTAGTGTCACATGACACTTCGGAAAATATTCTAATATGCAGATTTGGTGTTCAAGTAACATTTCTAATTATTATAAATGTTAAATACTGTTCTGTCAAAGAGCAGAATGTTACCGTCATGCCTGCTTACAGCCTTCACGGTCCATCAAGGCAGATTCACACTGTTCTCAAAACACATACCATGTGCTCTGTGGCAGGAAGTGAACTCATGGTGTGAGCTCATTTCCTATAGTTCAGTGTGAGCTCAATGTACCGCCCCTGGGAGGATTTGACAGTAGCCTGTTGGAGACGTTTTCCTGGGAATGTGTTAATTGCTCTGAGAAGCAACTGCACAGATGATTGTCCACACAAGGTTGTTTTAACAACCTGGTTGCTACAACAACTGCGTTGCCATGAGCTAGCCACCCTGATGATTACATATGTGGCCAACACTTGCTTTGTATTCAAATTCAGTACATAAGCATTCATGGGAAATCTGATTTGTGAACAGACAGGCCTATGTATTTCTTTAAAGGCTCAAAAACCTAAACCATTATGAAATAGGAATTTGGAAGGGTGGTGTCATAGCCATATCTACATACATACATTACTGTTTAAAAGTTAGGAGTTAGTAAGATTTTGTTCATGTTTTTGAAGGAATGCCCTTATCCCCACTAAGTCTGCATTTAATTGATTAAAAATACAGTAAAAACTATATAAATATATAAATGAAAAACTACGAAATATTATAAAATATACAATTTAAAATATGTTTTCTATTTTAAAGCATTTTAAAATGTAATTTATTCCTGTGATGGCAAAACTGAATTTTCAGAAGCCAGTACTGCTGCTGCCAGTCTTCAGTGTCACAAGATCCTTCAGAAATTATTCTAATCTGCTGATTCGGTGCTCAAGAAACATGTCTTACGCTTATTGATTGAACTGCTTATTATTTTTGTGAAACCATGAAACATTTTTTTCAGGATTTGGACGGACGGACGGACATGTATATATACACATGAAAGATCCTTAGATCCTCACGTGCAAATTGTGTGTGTGTGTGTTTATTTTTTTATGGTTTTTGTATTCATTTATAATCATTTATATAATGATTTTATAACCATTAGTCATTCATATGATTTATTATTGGATTATTTTATTTTTTTGTTATTATTGGATTATTTTCAGCATTTGATTATTTTATAATTTATTATTATATTAAGTATTTTTATTGTTTATTCATTTATTATGTTTCTATATTTCATATTTCTTATTAATTTTCCCTTGCTTATGCATTTTCATTGTTGTTCAATCTCATGCTTGTAGGGTTTCATGAACTGTGTCTGTATGAATAGAGATAGATAAGGGGGAATGTTTATGGAAGCCCAAGGTTTATGGGATGTTATGTGTTATGTGATGGGTATGAACCCTAAACCGGCCAAGGGAGCTCACGTACGGGACACATACATTTCCGCTGCATGTTCAGGCATCTTGGCGCACAGCAGCTGTCCACCATGTTAAAACGGTGTAAGGTTTGTAAGGTGAAGTGACATACTGCCAAGTATGGTGACCCATACTCGGAATTCGTGCTCTGCATTTAACCCATCCAACGTGCACACACACAGCAGTGAACACACACACCGTGAACATACACCCGGAGCTGTGGGCAGCCATTTATGCTGCGGCGCCCGGGGAGCAGTTGGGGGTTCGGTGCCTTGCTCAAGGGCACCTCAGTCGTGGTATTGAGGGTGGAGAGAGCGCTGGACATTCACTCCCCCCACCTAAAATCCCTGCCGGCCCGAGACTCGAACCCGCAACCTTTGGATTACGAGTCTGACTTAGGCCCAACCATTAGGCTACGACTTCCCAAATCTAAGGTCTAAATAGTCTGGTTTTAAATTATTGTTCTACAACTGTCTATACCAATGCTACGGCCGCTCTAGTGCTCTCCTGGTTGCCTGCCAAAATGTTGGAGTGTAGATTGCGTGACGTCAACCGCCGGAGCTCTATTAGGCCCAATTTGGACATTTTCACTTAGGGGTGTATTCACTTTTGTGGCCAGCGGTTTAGACATTAATGGCTGTGTGTTGAGTTATTTTGAGGGGACAGCAAATTTACACTGTTATACAAGCTGCACACTCACTACTTTACATTGTAGCAAAGTGTCATTTCTTCAGTGTTGTCACATGAAAAGATATAATAAAATATTTACAAAAATGTGAGGGGTGTACTCACTTTTGTGAGATACTGTATATATTAGTGCGGTCAAACAATAAAAAAAATAAAAAAAACACTAATTAATCGCACATTTTTCTAAAATTCATTGCGATTAATCCCACCTACATTAAAGTTTTTAAATATACTTTTATATTGCAATAATTTCACATTCAATCTTCAAATGTACAATGTACAAACAACAAAGAAAGTATATTTTTAATATTTCTTTAATGGCATCTTTTTTATGATTGAAGGCCACTGCTATCAATACTACTGATGTCTCTATAAAATAGTTTTTCCCTGAATATTTAACCATTGACTCTAGCCATTCAGCATTACAGTATAATTGAGAGCTATCAATTTTAACATTTATTAGACTTAACTTCTAATTTAAGTCAACTTAAAACAATCTTCACATGAACCCATTATAATAAATTACATATTTAGCTACCTGTGCCCTTCTGCAGAAATATACAGAAAATTAAGTTACCAAACACTAAATTCTAAATTAAATATAGATGAACCCCTTAAAGCTATAAAAGTTATTGATTTCCTATTTTTTCTTTAGTTCTTGGATTAATAGACACAGCAGCTTTATTAGCTTATTTGCTATTGCTTTAAAAGCTGCTGCTACTGAACGTGACGCGGATCTGACATGTATCTTATTTTATCACAAATCTGTAATATGTGGGAAAGTCGTGGCCTAATGGTTAGAGAGTCGGACTCGTAATCGAAAGGTTGCGAGTTCGAGCCCCCGGCCGGCAGGAATTGTAGGTGGGGGGAGGGAATGTCCAGCGCTCTCTCCACCCTCAATACCACGACTGAGGTGCCCTTGAGCAAGGCACCGAACCCCCAATTGCTCCCCGGGCGCTGCAGCATGGCTGCCCACTGCTCCGGGTGTGTGTTCACGGTGTGTGTGTGTGTGTGTGTGGATTTGTTCACTACTCACTGCTGTGTGTGTGCACTTGGATGGGTTAAACGCAGAGCACCAATTTCGAGTATGGGTCACCATACTTGACAATACGTCACGACTTTACTTTACTATCTCTTTTCCTTTTCTGACCCACTTCAAGTATTAAAGTCTCTACTAATGAGCGGAGTTCAATCGGGTGTTTTAGATGAGGGAGACAGTGCTGGGGTGCCTCAGGACTGTTTTTAAAACCATTTCAGAGACATGTTCTTAAATGTGATGCATATATAGCATATTGCATGCATGCAAACAGTTTTAAGGCTGCTTTAAATCGCCTTTTTGGTAACATCATGCCTTAACTGACGGCATAACTACGACATTGCATGCACGTAGTTTCTTTTGCTGTTTGTGTAATTAAAGAGCGCGTGCTACGAGCACAGTATCTTTACAGAATTAGTTTAAACATGCATGCATTTGATGTATGCTCCAAACATTAATATGCAACTACATAAAAATAATAAGCGGAAATACACATCTGTTGAGAGCCTGCATTGTTTTCAATGGCCTATCACCAAAATGTTGACATTAATCGGTTAAATTATACTATATATTTTTTTTTCTTTTACACAAAACAAAACTGTACAGTATAGATGTTGAACATCAAAATGCAAATAACCACCTTTAGCTGTGCTAAAAATATGTTTGTTTGTTTTTGTCTGTGTTGTACCTTGAATAGATTCATCTTGGGAACCCCAGATTCATTCTCTGGAGGGGGCTTTCTGGAATCTTTGGCCTCTTGTCGATGCCGCTGTCGCACAATATACTCATATGTGCTAAGCCTGTTCCACACTAACGAAGAGAATGAGATGGAGAATGAGACAGAATCTGATACAAAATGTCTACTGCTGTATCATCCATTCACATCACACCATTTACAATGTCATTGAGGACAAGAACCATAGCTACAAATTATTTATTGTACATATTTCATCAGGCAAAAAAAGTATAGATGTGGATGTTTATTTCTGGTTTCATCTCAAAGTTCTTTAGCCTCTGGATTTTCAAGGAATGCCCCCTAGTGGCACACAGTGAGATGTCCCTTGTGCATTACAGGGCTCCTAGTACACACAATTTAAATATCTATCTTATTCTACACTTATATTTCTTCCATTGTTTATTTGATTCAGCTGTAAGTCATAAGCTCTACTCCAACCCGACAAACCCACAACGGAAAATGTTTAATTGAGGTTTAATTAATAACAGCAACAACACATCAAATAACCCCAGAACCAGAGACTGATCAGAGAGTCTTTGTCGTTGTGGCTTCAGAAAATGAACTGATCTTGCCTGCCGTGTTTTGTTGTCATGGTTACTGAGGCTAGCACTAAGCTACACAGATCTGCCTGAGCTGAAGGTGGACAGCATGTGGCGGTGAGTGACTGTGTCATGGTAATCAAGCTGTGGTCTCTCTTATGCAGAAGAATTAAGGCTACACCAAAGCCTGAGCTCAAACCCAACTGCTGGCATTGTGTTGATATGGACCTGATTATTCCAGGCATCAGAGGAATACACCTGCACCTGCAGTTTAAAAGGCGCAGGCAGTAAGTAGTTAGTTGCAGTAAACCCCGCTTCAAAGAAATACGTGTAATGATAATAATATATGCAAATATATGCATGTTTTAATTCAAAATGTGCTGCACTGACTTTTGAATGTATTCAGCTCCTTATTAAACTCCTTTGAGTGCATTCAGGCCAGGGGAGGCATTTGAGTTTAATCCTAGGTTAATATTTAAGGCAGAGGTGTGCATTACTGGGAATGCTCACTCAAACACTACTGTTCAAAAGTAGGATTCAGTAAGATTTGTTTTTAAAGAAATTAATGTTTTTATTCAGCAATTGAATTGATCAAAAGTGACAGGAAATACTTTTTACATTGTTACTATTTCAAATTAATGTTTCTATCCATCAGTCCTGAATAAACAAATGTATCAGTTTCCACAAAATAATTAAGCAGCATAGCTGTTTTCAACATTGTAATGTTCAGAAAATGTTTCTTGTCAGCATATTAGAATGATTTCTGAAAAAAGTGACACTAAAGAGTGGAGTAACTGCTGTTTAAAAAAAATTGCCATCACAGGAATTAATTACATTCTAAAACGTATTAAAATAAAGTTATTTTAAATTGTAGTATTTCACAAAATTGTTTTTACTGTACAAATAAAATAACATAAATATAGCTCTGCTGACAAAAACATTTTAAAAAAATCTTGTATGTAGAAGAGTGTACTCACTGAGGTATATGTGGAAGCAGAGTAAGTGTCCCAGCAAAAGTGCAGAAAGTAGGCCCAGAGTAATGGTGACTCCTGCTAGAGCAGGAATGGCTGGACCAGCTGTGGTGACTGGAGCCACCGGCAGAAACACAAACCACACCACAGATTCATTCTTTACTGCAGACACACACATACACACAAAAACATGACATGAGGACAGAAACTTCCCACTATCCGTGAAAATATACAGTTTGTTGTGTGGAGTGCAACCAGCTTTTCAGTGCATTCAAACACGCCCACAAAAGACCTCTTACCCTGTTGAAAGTGCTTGTCAGATCGAAGTTTTGATGGGTCCAAAAAGAACTCTATAAACACATAACTAGCAATAACTACAACCAAAACAATCCCCAGGAGAGCAGAAATCACACTATTGAGAAACAGCCTGTGACAAATAGAAAGAGAAAGAGGAATTAACGAATACACTGTGTTTGGCCTTCAGATTTTCAGGCTTGCAAAAAGATTTTTTTTACTAAATGTTTTGTATACTTATGCATTGTTTGAAGTCAGAATTACAGTTAAAAAAACAGTAGTATTGCGAAATACTATTACAATTTAAGGCCGTTTTCTTCTTTAATACATTCCTTTGATAGCCAAACTGAATTTTCAGCAACCATTACTCCAGTTTTCAGTGTCACATGATAATTCAGAAATCATTCTAATATGCTGATTTGGTGCTCAGGTAACATTAATGATCATTAATATTATTATTATAAATGTTTTAGGATTCTGTGATGAAGAGAAAAGTTCAAAAGAACAGCAATTACTTCAGAAATGTTTTGTAACAATGTTAATGTCTTTACTGTCACTTTTGATCAAATTAATATAACATTGCTGAACAAAAGTATTAATTTCTTTAAAAAACAACAACTTCGGACCCCAAAACACGTTATGCCACTTGCAAAAAAAAAAACCCGCTGCATTAGTTATGTCATGGGGACTTTAGTCACACTATCTGATTATGTTCATTTAATGAAAAGACATTAAGGTAAAAACACGACTGATTCATTGGTCAGCATCCAATGAACAGATGCAATACAAAACTGTCTATTGTATTGCACCTGTACATACAACTGTCAATTTGTATAGTGTTACTCCCCATTTACTTGTTTTTTATTCTTTTATTATCTGTGTTTTTTGTTCTGTCATTGTCATCCTGTTGCACTGCGGAAACTTCTGTCACGAAAACAAATTCCTCATATGTGTAAACATACCTGGCAATAAAGCTGATTCTGATTCATCCTAAAGGTGTGCCAGTGAAAATGAACCTCAAATGAAATGAGTGTTTGTATGTGATGCTAAGCAACAGCACTTGATCTCATAAATGACTTAATGACTTCCATTTGAGAAAAAATTACATGTCATATAATCATGAAATGTTTCACATCAGCATACTGGATATGGTGACAGACTATAAAATAATCTCTCTCTGAATAGTTAGACACAGGATCCGCCTTGAAAAATACTCTGACAGTTAAAATATCTATCTACCAGCCGCTGACCATGGAAGCGACAGAACGTGAAAAACGAACCCACATAATGACAAACAGAGAAAAGAAAGTGAAAAAGACTCACCAGTAGTTTCTGCTGCCGACACAATTGTTCAGCCATCGACAGTGGTGGTCAAAGCTTGCCACACACTTATTACATGCACTACAGTGTTTTGATTTTGGCCCCCTGGAAAGAACAGTTTTACAGTCGTTTGACTACATTAAGTCGTTGACAGTTAAATAAATCTGAATAAAGCATCGGTACACATGCATACCCACAAAACACTAGAGAAACAGATAGCAGCACGTCTGCACTTACACATCTACTTCACAGAGGTAGCAGTGACAGTTCTCGATGACGTGTGCATGTTTTGTGCGGTCAAACACCGGCATGGGTCCCTTATAACTCTTAGCTCTGACATTATAATCTGCAGGGTCGATGGAGACGGCCATCAGGTGCATGAAGAGGTGACAGATGAATGTAATGCCTGTACACTGAGCTCTGAGTTAAGGATTGATGTTTAATCAAAAAGCGAGTCTCTCAAAAGACTAGCTGTATATAGTTCACACAGAACTGCACAAAGATCCAACTCTGAATGGCTGCTACAGGGTAACATATGTATATTAATGTGATGCAGATGTGTGCAGGAACAGCTTTTGTGTAGGTTATGTGACAAACTGTAAAACAAGGATACAATATATCCGGCTGGGATCCAGTGTGTGGGGAGCAGAGGCACAAATACACCGAAGCCAGTAACAGCAAAGTAGAGATAAAGCAGCCAGGCCAGGAGCTGGAAAGGGTGTGGGGGCCAGCTCCAACCATTGGTCCGAGAGCACAGGGGCACATCGGCTCTCCTGGGTACCCTCTCACTCACTGGGGCTGTACGATTGGAGTTCTTACAGCAGACATCCATGAGAGGGGAGCCTCCTTCTGTCACTCCTGGCATTAAAACAGTGCACAATGTTTATTTTGAACATATTACACATTTGATTTGGCTCTGCAGACTTAGGCTGATGATACCAGGTGAGACAAAGGGCCGACGAACAATCAGACAGAAATTTGTTTTCCCTTCTCAATGGGAAAGTGCCCAAGCAACATTGCTCAAAGTTGCCCCATGTATCATCATCCTTACTGTTTTACAGGGATAATTACCCAAAAATGGTAATTCTGTCATCGTTTAATCACTCTCAAGGTATTTTGAGAAATGTTGTAGCATATTTTTTTATTTTTTGGTTTAGTTACAAAAACATCCTTCAAAATAAAGAAGAACGAAAGAAGATTGAAAGGCATCAAGCTTTGGAATGAGATGGCAGTGAATAAATGACAGCAGAACTTCCTACACATTAAAATAATGCCACAACAATGTTTAAAACAGAGTTCTGAATATTTGTATTTTCAATTATTTCACCCAGAATTAATTGAAAAGGCTTTGTTTTTATAACAATTCGATTTAGTTTTTTTTTTGTTTTTTTAAAGGCATACAGTCATGGCTAAAATACCGGCACCCTTGGTAGATATGATCAAAGAAGGCTGTGAGAATTAATCTGCATTGTTAATCCCTTTGATCTTTTATTTTTAAAAAATCCCAAAATTCTAACCTTTCATTGGATAGCAAGAATTTAAAATGGGGGGGGGGGGGGGGGATCATTCTGAAATAAATGTTTTTCTCTAATAAACATTGGCCACAATTAATGGCACCCTTTTATTTAATACTTTTTGAAACCTCCATTTACCAGTTTAACAGCTCTAAATCTTCTCCTAATGCCTGATGAGGTTAGAGGACACCTGACAAGAGATCAGAGACCATTCCTTCATCCAGAATCACTCCAGATCCTTCAGATTCCCAGCTCCATGACAGTGCTTCTTCTCTTCAGTTCACCTCACTCATTTTCTACAGGGTTCAGGTCAGAGGACTAGAATGGCCATAGCAGCAGTGTTAATTTCGTTGACAAAGACGACAACGAAAAATATTCGTCGACGAACCTTTTTTTCTGTGACTAAGACGAGACGTTGACGTGCTAAAACTAATATCTGATGATAAAAACTATGACGAAATTTATGCGCGTCTTCGTTAACAAGACGAGACGGGACTAAAATGCTATTTGAGGACTACCGGACATTCAAAATACATCCTATAGGCTAAGTTAACTGTCTTGTCTTTCAAAATGTGCGTCTCTCTCATTGGATAAGGTGCGTTTGCATATCTAGTCTCAGCATGGCAGACGCAGTGGACGGATAACCTACCAAAACGCGAACTAGCGATCTGAAACAATGGCCTCAGCACCCAAAGGGTTAGGGAGTGGGTGACCAGACGTCCCGTTTTTTCCGGGAGTCACAATTCATTGTCGATTAACTTAAAGTCAGTGAAGGTGCGATAGGCGGAAACGCGCTGATAGAAGTGCTCTCTTTCGCGCGCGCTCCACTTCTTCAGTTCTCATACAGCGCGCGATCAGTTCTCAGTGCTCAAATACACACACAGCAGTCCACATGTCTATCATGTAGAGTATCTCACGGAAATACAGTCCGTTATGGTTTAAGTGACCTTAAACAGGTGGGTGAAATCTGAATGTATGTCAGTAGGCTATTACATGCATACTTCCGTCTTAAATGGACAGCATTCCTAATAATCTGTCATAAATGTTAACCAACAAAAGATGTTAAATAAATTTATACTACGGGGCCGTTGAATGCTTGAATCTGATTGGCTGACGAACGTTCTGAGGTGTGCAATTATTTTCAGGGAAACGCACGGCGAACGTAGTTCCAGGCAGCTTTCTTGACCGCATTACAGTTCCATATCACTTCGCATCGTTGTCAGCGCTGCCCTGACGATTTTATCAGTTAGCCTAGTGTAGCAACTTAAAGGCTACACATGACATTTCTCACTAGCGAGGTAATAACAGCGCTGCATCTTAAAGCAGACTTACAGTTTAGAGACGGTGCTTCAGAACACTGTTGAGGGACACACAGAGGTAGCCTAATTCATACAAGCTCTCTCTCTCTCTCTCTCTCTCTCTGTTTCTCTTTCTCTGTGTCTCTGTCTCTCTCACTCTCTTTCTAATAACTTCATTATTAACTGCATTAGTCTGCTATCAACGGCTCAAGCCTCCATTGCCAGCTTTAAAATGACGTTTTGGAACTAGCAAAAGAGTCGTTGGATGAGATGCGGAAGAAATAATCCTACTCACAATAGCGATTTAAGTAGAAAATACTAGTAGTTATACTGCGTTATACTGAATCTAATAATTCAACGGCCCGTCGTCAATTATTCCTTACGTATACTTGTTAAGTAAACCTACTGTATCTGAAAAATGAGTTTAATTTATATTTCTACCAAAAAATTAAAATTTATTCCAGTTTTTCCAAATTCAATCCTTGATTCAAATTTCTCATAACTAAGCTTAATTGTTTTGGTCTAAAGAGAGAAGTATTGATTACTATTTTTGTTTGAATACTACATATATAATAGCTTCCCAACTAAATGTTGGTAACTGCAGTTTGACTAAAAGTTGACAAAAATGCAATGACTTTTCGTCGACTAAAACTAGACTAAAACTATGAAAGACTCAAATGACTAAAATGTGACTAAGACTATTAAGCATTTTCGTCTCAAGATAAAGACTAAGACTAAATCAAAAATGCCTGCCAAAATTAACACTGCATAGCAGAAGCTTGGTTTTGTGCCCAGTGATCCATTTTTGTGTTGTTTTTGAGGTTTTTGTTTGGATTATTGTACAGTTGGAAGATTTTTTATCTCTAGGTATTTGATAGAATCCATGATGCCATGTGTCTATACAAGATGTCCAGGACCTCCAGCAGAAATATAGGGCCACAACATCAAAAATACAGCAGTATATTTCATTGTACACATGGGGTACTTTTTATCCCCGTGTTTACCAAACCCATCTTACGTGTTTGCTGCTAAAAAGCTCATTTTTTTATATTCTTTGGTTTTTCTCATTGTGATGGATGATTAAGGGAATTTGGACTTTGCTTTCCCTCCTATTTATATTTCTGTGAAATAGGAAGCCATGGGTGGATAATTTCATGTTCATCATCACCCTGGAGTGCTCAAAATTGTGAATATGAATGGGAATATACTTCAGAGATATTTTACTCATAAGAATTTCTAGGGGTGCCAATAATTATGTCCAACAAGTATTTGAGAAAAAATATTTATTTCATGATGATATTTGCCCCATTTTAAATTCTTATTATCCAATTAAAGGTTACATTTTTGTGAATTTTTTTTATAAAATTAATTTTCACAGCCTTCTTTGATCATATTTACCAAGGTTGTCGATATTTTTGGCCATGACTGTTTATATTACTTATTGCTTAAAATGTTATGGCTACCCTACTTGCCATTTATAGAGACATCCAAAAATGTTTTTGCTGAAAACTGTTAACATTTTTCAAAAAATACTTTAAACCACAAATACCTTTATTGATATCTAGATATCTTTATTGGTCACTGGTCCACTACAATAACCAGTGAATTATGGTTAACCGAAACTCACCTGCTCAGGTACTGATGTCCGGACTCCGCCACATCTGAATGAGCCAACATTACCTGCATTGCTTTTTCTTAACACGAAAACTACCCCTAACCTGACACATCTTTGAGCCTCATCCACAGCAGCAACACAACAGCTCTGAGTGACAGCTAGCTCTATCTTTACTCATTTACTGTATCTGTAGCCTGCGTCTCAGTAACCTGAATCTCTCATCCCGTGGGTAAACCAATCTCCTCTAGATGTAGTAATTAACTTGCTACAGAGCACCAAAGAAATACGAGGCTTGAAACTGCCCAAACGTTAAGCGCCTGTTGTGTGCGTTGAGCACGACCGACTGTACCGTTACCGTTAACCAATCATTGTGCAAACAAATCACATCTTACTTCCGGGAAAACCGTTAACGTTACACGACACATTTGATGCCAAATTAAAAGTCCTTAGCCTTAAATTACAACAACAAAAATGTTTACATGTAAAGTATTTTATTAATTACAAATGGATTTTTTTTTTAAATTCATAACATCAAATCTAATATAATCACATTCTCATGTATTATCATTCTTATTAGCAGTAGGAGTTACTCATCACAAGCAACCTTTTCCAGGAGATGGCAGCAAAATCATGCTTTAAAATATTGTTCGTGAAAATGTTAATTGCTACATATTGAACAGCAAAATACATTAGTTCACTTTTGTTTCCTCAAAAGAACAGATTTGGAACAACAGAGAATTAAATTTTTTTGCTTAATTAAATTATTATGATTATTTTCTGGAGAAGCTTAACTATTGTAATTGTTATTTCTGTAAGTATGTCAATGCAATGTGTGTACTGTGGTCATTAAAGTAGCCTATAAAGTGCTACTCATATGGTCCAAACATCCATATCAAACTTTTCATTCAAAATTATACATAAAAAATACATTAAATATGCCATTTCGCAACAGTTCTATGTTCTATAATGCCAAATGTCTAAACATAAATGTATTTTGAATGAGGAGGAATGAGATCTAGTACAAGAAACAGAAGTTTGTTTGTATTGAGTCACGTATTTAAAAGGCATTTTAAGGCTTCGTTGCATTTATCTGTTATGTGTACATCTTGTAGATACTCTAAGCATTTGGCTTGGGCCCTAACTCATTTGTTTTGGTCGTTATATAACCAGTATTTTAAAAAACACATTCCTATGGGGGCATAAGAGCAACTCCTTCCAAAGGAGGAGGGAGTCTTTTGTCCTAAACAAGATCCTAACTGAAATCACTATGGTTACTAAACAGATATGATTCTTGTGTTAGATTATCTCTATAATATGGCCCCAGATCAGATCGAGAACACATGATAATTTGTATGCATTGTTTGTGCAGATAAAAATAGTTGTTGTTCAAATGTGTGAACTGAAGCAAAGCGGTGGTTTCGTGCCATAGCCACCAAAAAGCATTGCATGTTTTGCAACTGCTGCATACCGATTGGCTTTTCAAAATTTTTCAAGCAAACTTTGGTTGATGGCATGTGTTTTCATTCAGCATTATTTGTCTGCACTCCAGAGTGTGCTTGAAGTGACAAGGGCTGATGAAGACTGCTCATATTCTCATGTGGCACAAAACGTTTATCCAATGGGCAAGTGGAAACAAACCATTACAAACTCATCATTCATAACTGGCCCGCTGCAGA
Source organism: Barbus barbus (assembly GCF_936440315.1). Classification (NCBI taxonomy): domain Eukaryota; kingdom Metazoa; phylum Chordata; class Actinopteri; order Cypriniformes; family Cyprinidae; genus Barbus; species Barbus barbus. The sequence continues at coordinate 21,069,115 of NC_136730.1, read as the reverse complement.
CCCCCAGCCTTCAAAATCTTACTTCCCATTTGAGTGAAATACCATACGGTGTGCAGACTGACCAATAACCCCCCAGTTAACAGCATCTAAGCAGGCCCCTTATGGGTTGTAACTCAGGAAAAAACTCAAATGCCATCTGTTCTCTGCTTTGGAAGGAAGGGTGCGAGGAATGTGACACCGAATTGGCTATGCCAATGATATCCAGCTTGTCCTGTGTTGGGATGGCTCCTGTCAGGGAATGAGCACATTTGGAGTTCTGGAACATTTTGGCTAAGCAATTCAGTTCCTTAAGGAGCATTTTTTTGGATGAGTTTTTATCCAAGCATGGGTTTTCTGCATTATTTAGTAATACACCTGTTCCAACCCCAATAGTCCCCCAGAGAGAGTCAAATGAGGTGAGACTGGAGGGTGACGCTGTTTTGAGCACGTCTACAGAACAGGCATGATATTCTACGAATGTGGTAAGTAATATTTGAATGCTGCAACAAGCACGCCCATGATAATTTGAACTTCCCCAGCAGGATCTGCTGAACAATGAGCTCTATTTCTATCCCAGTACACCGTTCTTGCACATGCACGTCACAAGGTTTAGCTAACAGTTTTTGGCTGAGTGTGGAGCTCATGCGGCCCAGGCAATAAAACCTAAACTGCTTTTGATGAGAACGTTTGGGTGCTCTCTCTCTTGGCAGTGGTGTGAGTGGTGACAGAGAATGAAGCAGGGGCCAGTGAGTTTATAAGGGTTGGGAATGACCTTCTCACACACTTTTCACATATAAAATTTAAATATCTGAGCGCTGACTTCCGTTAGTAATTCTTCAGCAAAGGGATCCCTTAAACTCCTGTAGTAAAACTAACAAGCCTCAAGGCCCATTCACAACAACAATGTTAACTGGTGGCGCTGACTTTCTATATTTCCAATCAACGTAACGCTGTTAAGCATGTGTTCATTATATCCTGGCACACACATTTCTTGGCTTAGGCTGAGATTTAACCTGACAAGAACTGTACGACCGAAGAAAGCACTACTGTCTTTGAGAGGCCCAGGCCAAGTATGAGCGAAGATTGGAGGGAGAATCTGGCAGTAACATAAACACACACACACACACACACACACACACATATATCTATACCTCATGCTCTGGCATTGGCACACTGCACCCCTTTCCTGATAAAATTAGAATCAGGAAGCAGAACAAAAAGTGCTCTGCATGAGTACATATTAAGTTTCTCAGAAACTGAATGTCAGACACGTTTATGGTCTTGTTAATCAAAAGAAAAGGGGACCCCTGAACTCTGACCCCTGACTATATTTGTCCTGTAACCGTACACCATGTGAATACTGAGCTCACTGACAGTGGCTTGTGTCTTTTAAAACATTTAGTCTGCCTCACTGCTCAAGATACATGGTCCTTTTCAATTTGCAGGATAGTTTTTATAATTGCATTTCTTTCCCTATGCAGTGCTGTTTTAGGGTGTGCAAATTTAAAAAGTAAAATTCCCTCCATAATTTATAATTAAATTAATTTGACCAAATGTTAAAATATGATTTGTGATGCTGGACCGCAAAACCAGTCATAAGGGTCAATTTTTCAAAATTGAGAGTTATACATCATCTGAAAGCTGAATAAAAAAGCTTTCCATTGTTAGGATTTTTCCATTTGTTAGGATCGGACAATATTTGGCTGAGATACAACCATTTGAAAATCTGGAATCTGAGGGTGCAAAAAAAACAAAAATCTAAATATTGAGAAAATCACTTTTAAATTTGTCCAAATTAAGTTCTAAGCAATGCATATTACTAATCAAAAACGAAGTTTTGATATATTTACAGTAGGAAATTTACAAAATATCTTGTGGAACATGATCTTTAGTTAATGTCCTAATGATTTTTGGCATAAAAGAAAAATCTATCATTTTGACCCATACAATGTATTTTTGGCTATTGCTACAAATACACCCGAGCGAATTAAGACTGGTTTTGTGGTGCAGGGTCACATTTGGAATTTAAACGGTCCTTTAAGGACAGCACCACATTTTTGTTTTATCCGGTAGTGATTATTTTTTACAAGATTAAGCAGTACTCACATTGCTAATGTAAAAGCATTCCTTACAAGTCATATCTCAAATATAGTCTTTATTTCATCTAGTGTTGATGTCATGTCTATATAACCATAAGATGGAATGTTTGAAACGTCCGTTTGAAAACACAACTATTTGGTCACGCAATGTTGAAGCACCCGATATTACTGTTTGTTAGTTAGTTTGTTTGTTTTAAATATATTTAGAATATTTAACTGTCATAGATGTTTTGATGCTCAATTATGCAGGTATTATGTCTCTTAAGCTGCTCCCACTGTAAAAGCCAACTTAAAATTTAAAATTTTAAGGCAACCAGCTTCAGCAGATTTTTGAGTTATCTCAAATTATTTTTGTAGGAGATTCTCAACTTTTTGTTGTATAAACTTAAAACAACAAGTTGGGAAATTTGCTGAAAGGGCATATTGCAGGTTAGAGACTCCAGTGAGTCGATGTATAGAAAAATACTGTAGGAACTAGATTTTCTTTAAAATATACTTTAAAATACGCTATTAAGGCTTCTGGAGTCGTTTTTTGTGAGAGAATTCTACTTCCGCATCTGAAACGCGCCAAAACCGGAGTGACGCATCAAAAGGGAGAGCGGTCCATTTAAACCACAGGAAAACAATGGATCGCAATGACAGTTCGGACGCTGAGGAAATTTTAAATGTGTATTTACACTCGTATGACGGACCACAGATAAAATAATGAGCCTGCTATCCAGCCAAGAGAGCAGGATAGGCCAGGATTAGACACAACAGCGGTCAGAGAAGACAAATTGAGTTGATGTGAGGAGAACAGGGCAGGTGTTTGGTGCAGGGGCGTAGCCATCATTTCAAAAGTGGGGGGGACGGAATGTCTAGAGTTATACCTGTTTTTTGTGTTGTTGTTTTTTTTTTCAGTTAACCCTTGTCTAATTGACAGGTTTTATTTTTAATCATACCTTTTTGCTTAATATGCTTTATGATTATATTATTTTATTATTATGATTATATAATAGACGTGTCCCCCCCACTTTTTATAAAAAGTAAATTCGTCCCCCGCACTTTTTCATCGGACAGTTGTGTTCTCGACATGTTGAGGTTTTAATGGAGCAATGTATATAAATGCAGAATGATTTAAAATTCAAAGAGACAAGATAATTTATACATGACGTTTACGTTTCCATGCAATCAGTCACTCAGTTTGTGACGTCACGACATGCCCAGGCTCGCGCCCGCGGTCCCGCGCTGTATCCATCATTCATTAGAGGTCGAGATGAGTTCAAAGCGGCAAGAAACTCTTCACTTCTTTTTTACGAAGAAGTCAAGCAGCGTAAGTTGTCATGTAGTATCCGAATAGTGTTGCACAATGTTGAGTGACTCTGCCTATTGCTCTTGTTGAATAATTAGCAAGTTTGATGTTCATTATATGGACAAATAAAAAGCTGCCTGGACAAACATGCACTTATTTATTTTCAGTGTATTTTTCCGTAACTCTTTTGTAACGTCTTTTATTTTAACACGTATGCATGTTACCAGAACCCTTCAAATAAGAATAAAGATAATGTTGAACTGAGATTTTACAGCGTTTGCAGCATTGTGACACTCTGACAATTCTACATGATGTATTTCAATCAAGTATGCAAGCGCTGATCTGATACAGGATCGATCTTCATTTAGGGGTGCTCTGTCATTAGTGCACATCTTTACGTGTTTATGTGTTGTCAAGAATGAACAAGAAACAGTCAGCCTAGGCTTGTTAGGACAGAATTAGGACGACACACAGTGACAGGTGAGAAGTGTGGCTTTTAACACCTGGCTGTTTTTACATTGTATAAGGTCTATAATACACTTATATAATAAGGCTTATATATATATAAGCGTTTGTAGGATTATATATGGACCAATCATAAAAAACACATAATTAGTCAAATATAGAAAAATTAAAAATAGCATTAGTATGATGAACAACTTCTCAGCTATCATTTTTAACTACAGTATGTAATTATTAGCTTGCATATTGGTTGTTTATTAGTATTTAAGCACATATTAATTCTGTATTCTTCATGACCATATTCTGCATCCCATAATCCTAAACTTAACAACTACAACGACTACCTTACAAGATATTAATAAGCAGTAAATGAAGAGTTTATTGAGGCAAAAGTCATAGTTAATAGTGAATGTGTGTTTATCATTCTAAAGTGTTAAAAAATAATTTAGGATACAAATGATTGGTTATTGTCCAGCAGTGTACTTAATTAGTTATTTTCTTCTGTATGTCACTATTCCCTGTGTGTACATGTTTCAAACACTACTTTATTTGCTATAGACAGAGGGAGTGAATGAGGCAGAAAGTTTCAGTGAGGCTTCAGAGGTAAAGATTAAAAATCTTAAACCTGTAAAAATAAAGGTAAAAATAAAACCTGTCAATTAGACAAGGGTTAACTGAAAAAAACAACAACAAAAAAACAGGTATAACTCTAGACATTCCGCCCCCCCCCACTTTTGAAATGATGGCTACGCCCCTGGTGAAGGCTGTGCTAGATATACACCAACAGCCTGATCATGTTGATCCTCTGGAGGGATCTGGAGAGAGGAGCAGGTGTAGTGGACATGACTGGAGGGATCTGGAGAGAGGAGCAGGTGTAGTGGACATGACAGTGCTGTGTTCTCCTGCAGTATTCCTCTCTCAGACGGCATATGCTGGGAGAAGCAAACACAAGTTTAGATCACATTCACTGCTGACCATGCTTTTCCACTTGGCCTCCATCACATCTGTTAAGTTACACACCACCGCGGTGTTTGAAGCAGATGCATTAGTGAAGTCCAGTCTCTTCAGCTGCACTAACGCACCGAGGCCCGGAAGATACCGTCCTATTTCTTGTTAGGAAACCTGTGGACTCGATGTCCTGACAGGCTGGAGTCTGTGCAACCTCCACAAACACATTAATTTACCATGGCAATGATCAATTTAAATAAAAATAACTACCGAAAACACACAGACTCCCGCGTGCTCAAAGCAGAGTGCGGCACACGACTCCCTTATGTGACGTAATATGAAAAAAAGCGGTTTTTGAGAACTCTGTCGAGGAAAGCCTCACATTTTCATCTAAATTTGTGCCCTCACGTCTTGTAAAACATGTTCAAAGCCTGCATTAACGGTTCATGTGGTATTTTCATACAAGGTTATATATTCATTTGAAAAACATTTTTAACCTTCAATATGGACTTGAAGCTGGCTCAACTTTTTTTTTTTTTACAGTGTGGTGCAGTTGGTCAGCACGTGGTACTTATAAGGAGTTTGAGGGTGACAAAGCCTTCACATGCTATTGGAAATTTCCTACACTTCCCAGTTCTGATGTTGTAATTATGAGTTTGTCGTGTTCAAGTGCGTTGTTGTCGGAAAGAGTAGGAATCATTGAGCACAGCTCATTCATGAATTTGTTCTTGCCTGTTTCTTGCAGAAATCGTATTAAAGCCAAAATATATAGTTTAACTGAACTGAAACCTATCTGCAATCATTTGATGTCTACATTTGGTACTTTTTATCACACAGAATGAGTTTTCTTTTCCCCCAGTTTGATTCATCTCTCTTTTTCCGGTCTTTTTGTTGGAGCATTTGCTCTAATTTCCCCAGTGGTGGCCTTATAGTGAGACTGGGAGCTCTTGGCATCGTCTTTGCAGGGTCAAATAAATTAATAGAAAAGGTCAGAGGCATGTTCTCTGGGAATTTGACCTTGTAATCTTCTCTGTCTGTGCTTTGACAAGCAATTATTATTACTTTCTCTTGATAATTGATGTTGGGGCATATTTCACTGATCCCCCCTTTACTTCTTCTCACTGTAACGGACAATTGTGCCTCTCCATTCCACCTCATGCCACTTCCCAGCTCTCTCTGTACCTTGCATGCCAGGAACAATGATTATGAGCAGGGGTTGTGTGTAGTGGTTGTTTTTGGGACGTACATGAGGACAGTCCGGGGGATCCTTTACTTCTGTTGCCAGGTCCTCAACAGGCGTCTCCTGGGATTGCTGCTGGTGTAGCACGCTCTTCCTCTCCTCTACAAAGGGAGATTTAGCCCTTGCTGTGTTTAGGGAAGTGGACTCAGAGGGAGGTGGAATCAGAAAAAGGAATCTAGAGCAAAGAAACAATAGCATCACAAAAAAGAACAGTCATGCCCTTTTAATGTTTGCAGAAAGGTCCTTGCTCCCCCCTCAGGCATTTTTAGCATTGTGTTTGGCTGCCCAAGGACTATGACATTAGTTAACATACTGGGAGTAGAACAACCAACATAACAGAGGCAGCAGAGTGCCAACAAGTGTCTGATAATGAGCTACTAAGAAAAAAGGGTGTTTTTTTATTGAATTTATCGATTAATTTGATATGAATTTTCACAGTTCACTTTCTTTGAAGATATTTATTTTTAATATGCACATATATTGAGGCTAAATTTAAAAAATACAAAACATTTCAAACAAACCTGCATAATGTCACGAGTCTGCCTGTCCTTCCCTCTCTCCAATCCGGATGCACGCCCTCACCTGGTCTCCCTCAGTCATTAATCATGCACACCTGCACCTCGTCATCACCCTCATCACAGACACTTCATAAGCACTCACCCCTGCCACCACAGTTTTCCGATCTCGTTGCTACCTGCCGGACTCTACTCTGAAGCTCTCCAGTCGATGAGTATTACCTCTGATTATTTACCTTGTGTACTAACCTGCTGTTCTCCGTCCCGTCTTCCTCTCAGTCTTCAGACCCGTCTGTGTGTGATCATCTGTCTGGGATCCGACTCCTCTCCGATCACGCTCCACCCGCCTGCTAGGCAGAAAGACCCGATTAGCACTATCACCCAACACCTGCAAGATTCACGACCAAGAAGCTACTCACCTTGTCTCACGATCACCAGCACCCAAGTCCTGTAAATAAAGACACATTATTGCACTTACCTTCTGAGTCCGTCTGCATCTGTGACAGAAGATCGGACCCACACAGAATATGGACTGCGCCTACCTGCCTCCCGAAGAAAGACTCCTCCAGATCGCACAAGAGGGCCGCTCCATAGAAGAGTATTTGGAGGATTTCCTCCAGCTCGCCCACCGCGTGCCATGGAACGATGGCACGCTGAAGGTTGTCGTCTGGAGCGGCCTTGATGACAACCTGTTCCTCCAGGCACCACCTGCCTCTACCCCGGGCTCCCTGAAGCAATACCTGGAGTTGGTGCTATCCCTCGCGGGGTCCTCTTACATCGTGGAGGAGGTTTATACAGTGCAGCCACCGCCTTCGACGGCGATGAATGTTCCGCCCGCGGCGAAGAGGATACCGCCGCAAATGGCGATGAACGTTACGCCGTCCGCGGCGAAGATGGTTCCGTCCAGCCCACCTGAGTTCCCGCTGGTTCCGTCCAGCCCACCTGAGTTCCCGCTGGTTCCGTCCAGCCCACCTGAGTTCCCGCTGGTTCCGTCCAGCCCACCTGAGTTCTCGCTGGTCCCGTCCAGCCCACCTGATTTCCCGCTGGTCCCGTCCAGCCCCGCACCTCCCGTGCGCCCTCTAATGTCCGCGCTGCAAGAGCGCCCTCTAATGTCCGCGCGGCAAGCGCGCCCTCTAATGTCCGCGCTACAAGAGCGCCCCTTTGAATCCGCGCTGCAAGAGCGCCCTCAAGTATCCGCGCTGCAAGAGCGCCCTCAAGTGTCCGCGCTGCAAGAGCGCCCTCCTGCATCTACGCTGGTCCCGTCCAGCTCTCCTTCGTCTCCGCTGGTTCCGTCCAGCTCCGCGCCTCCAGAGCGCCCTCAAGTGCCCGCTCCTCCAGAGCGCCCTCAAGTGCCCGCTCCTCCAGAGCGCCCTCAAGTGCCCGCTCCTCCAGAGCGCCCCCAAGAGTCCGCTCCTCCAGAGCGCCCCCAAGCGTCCGCTCCTCCAGAGCGCCCTCAAGCGTCCGCTCCTCCAGAGCGCCCTCAAGCGCCCGCTCCTCCAGAGCGCCCTCAAGCGCCCGCTCCTCCAGAGCGCCCTCAAGTGCCCGCTCCTCCAGAGCGCCCCCAAGAGTCCGCTCCTCCAGAGCGCCCCCAAGCGTCCGCTCCTCCAGAGCGCCCCCAAGCGTCCGCTCCTCCAGAGCGCCCCCAGGAGTCCGCTCCTCCAATGTGGCCCCCAGAGGGGAACTTTCCCAAAGAAATTTTGGGGGGGGGCCATATAGTCTCAGTCTGTGTGGCCAGGCCAAGGGCCAAGGCCACGGAGGACCCCGATCCGCCAAGGCCGCCCGAGGCTCCTGATCCGCCAAGGCCGCCCGAGGACCCCGATCCGCCAAGGCCGCCCGAGGACCCCGATCCGCCAAGGCCGCCCGAGGATCCAGATCCGCCATGGTCGCCCGAGGCTCCTGATTCGCCAAGGCCGCCCAAGGACCCCGATCTGCCCAGGCCAAGGGCCAAGGCCACGGAGCACCCCGATCCGCCAAGGCCGCCCGAGGACCCCGATCCGCCAAGGCCGCCCGAGGACCCCGATCCGCCAAGGCCGCCCGAGGACCCCGATCCGCCAAGGCCGCCCGAGGACCCCGATCCGCCAAGGCCGCCCGAGGACCCCGATCCGCCAAGGCCGCCCGAGGACCCCGATCCGCCAAGGCCGCCCGAGGACCCCGATCCGCCAAGGCCGCCCGAGGATCCAGATCCGCCATGGTCGCCCGAGGCTCCTGATCCGCCATGGTCTCCCAAGGCTCCAGATCCGCCATGGCCTCCCGAATCTCCAGTCCTGCCATGGCCTCCCAAGGCCCCGGATCCGCCATGGTCTCCCGAATCTCCAGTCCTGCCATGGCCTCCTAAGGCTCCTGATCCGTCCTGGAGGCTTCCCTATTCTCCTCCTTGTCCTGGCCCTGTTCCGGCCTCCAGGACGCCCGCCCCCCCCTCCCCGATGTCACTGTTACGGTGCGGGACGCACCTTCCGGGAGGGGGAGGTAATGTCACGAGTCTGCCTGTCCTTCCCTCTCTCCAATCCGGATGCACGCCCTCACCTGGTCTCCCTCAGTCATTAATCATGCACACCTGCACCTCGTCATCACCCTCATCACAGACACTTCATAAGCACTCACCCCTGCCACCACAGTTTTCCGATCTCGTTGCTACCTGCCGGACTCTACTCTGAAGCTCTCCAGTCGATGAGTATTACCTCTGATTATTTACCTTGTGTACTAACCTGCTGTTCTCCGTCCCGTCTTCCTCTCAGTCTTCAGACCCGTCTGTGTGTGATCATCTGTCTGGGATCCGACTCCTCTCCGATCACGCTCCACCCGCCTGCTAGGCAGAAAGACCCGATTAGCACTATCACCCAACACCTGCAAGATTCACGACCAAGAAGCTACTCACCTTGTCTCACGATCACCAGCACCCAAGTCCTGTAAATAAAGACACATTATTGCACTTACCTTCTGAGTCCGTCTGCATCTGTGACACATATTCGTTGTTTTAAATAATAATTACAAAAAATAAGAGCAAATACGCACAAAGATCCACACTCCTTTTGCTTATTTTTTTATTTTTCATTATGCAACACCCCTGTTGAAAAAAAATAAAAAAATAAATAAAAACAGCATATGCTGGTTAGGTATGTTTGGAAGCATGACAGCTGGTTTGAGCAGGTCCTTAGCTGGTCATGTGCTGGTCCTAAGCAACTAGCTCCTGCTCAGAACCAGCTCAAGACTAACTTAAACCAGCTCACAACCAACTAAGGACCAGCTTAAACCTGGTTGTTTCAGCAGGGACATCATATACAAAACAGAGGTTTCGGTTATTTGCCTTCTTCAGTGAATCGTTATTACTATTATTTTTCCATCACTACTGTGTCAATATTTTCTGCAATCAAAAAGTTTTTCCAATATTGTAATTTTGGGTAGAACAGATATTTTGTGGAAAAAACGATACACTGTATACTGTAAATGTTAGGTAAACAACTAAATATTTTCCAAATAATACAGTAGGCCTAAATATAAATTATATTTAAGGATTCTATATAGTGGCATTAAAAAATGAAATGAATATGCTCAATCTAAGACATAAGATTTCAGTCATAATTGTGACACAATGTGTAGTTACCATATTTTACTTTGTATGGAAAAAAGAGGTTATTAATAAGAAATACATGTAGGTGTAAAACACAGTCTATGGCCGGGTTAAATCAGAGAATGAAAGTGTAGAAGAGCATGTGTCCTGAGGGAAACTGCAGGGATTGAGAAATGTCTAAGTGGTTGCAGCTTTCAGAACCATGAGTCTGGGCAGTCATCACGTTAGAGCTATCCAGGTTTGTTGCTGTCTTCTTCGAAATGGAGGACACACACAATACTTGGAACCACATTTTATGGCAGTGTGACACAGGGAAATGAGCCCTAGTACAAGCTGCCAGCAGTGGTCTCACAGTTTCAGCTAAATGTGAGCAGAGCAGAAAAATTATTGGTGAATGGAGGTGGATCTTATTCACAGTCATGGAAAATCCTCTTCTTTTTCCTGCTATCATTCTTTATCAGTTTGCATCTTTGTAATCTTTGCAAAGGTGCAAAGTTAAAGGACTTGTTTTGATTAAAGTGATTAATTTCAACATTCATCAATAAAAATGGCAAGGACACAAAATGTGAGGGTTAAGAAAAGAAATTAAATCCCAACATAAATCATCCAGTCTCTGATAGAACTGATAGACACAAACATTGGCTTTGAAATGTTCAAGAACATCTTCAAAGTCATGGCCAAAAACCAGCACAACCAAAATGAAACACATCTTTTTGATTTACAGAGGCAGGTGCTGGTGGAGTTACCGTGAAAAGCACTACAGACCCCAGATCAGTGTCCTTGAGAGCCTTGTGATAATTACATAAAAATCTGCCATCCATGTTACAGTCGCATTCCAAAATGGGTTAGACGATCTCAGGCACTCTGTATGCAATATGAATGCATTGGAAAAATGTGACACAGAAGGAAGGAAGGAAACAATGAAGCATAATCCAGACAGAATACGTGATTGGCTGCTTGTCTCTGCGCAAGCAAAACAGAGACAGTCAAGGAATTTCAGTAACTTTTTTGTCTGTCACATTTTTATGACGACAGAATAATGTCTAAGGAAATATGATTCACACTTTACTCCACGTGTGCTGCAGCGCAGAATGAAAAAAAAAAATGTTTTGTTACACTGTTCCCTAGTGTAGCCTACAATGTATTTTTAATATTTAATTAAATTTGAGTGAAAAAGAGTGTTATTCTTTTATAACACTTGGCAAGATTCAGGAAGTTATGAAAACACACTGTACTGTCACTCTGTGTTCTGTATAGCCTATAAGTTATTTCTCATTCTTAAGAAATCTCTAAACCAGGGGTCCTCAACTCGAGACTCACTTTCTTGCAGAGATTAGCTCCAACCATAATCAAACACAAACTAATCAAGGTCTTCAGGATTACTACAATGTGGCAGGTGTGTTTATAAAGGTTGGAGCTAACCTCTGAAGGAAAGTCCAGAGTTGAGGACCTCTGCTCTAAACAGTGGGCTCGTTTCTATGTTCGAATTTAAGTGACTTTAGTGATTCATTCAACAGATTCGTTCAAAAACACGGATTCATTTAAGAATGCAACAAGTGACTGCCTTTATGAGTGGGTCACTGAGTCATTTACTCAGTTCTCCGGCGGCTGTTTCACCGACCATACAATAATAAAAAAAAAAGCTGTTGTCCAACAGATATCTGTTTTAAAGCAGTGGGTAATTCACTCGTTGATTTGCTTAAAATCTACTTTGCGATTCTGTTTTCAAAAATGTTTATGGTGCATTCTATTCAAAGTGTTTATTGCTAGTGCAACAATGTATCTGCTTGCCATGGCAACCTCACGCGCTTGCTCCTGCTCTAATCATAGTAAAACCGCTTTTAATGGTACATGGATTGTGACTTTGTACTTTTACTACAGAAATGCTAAAATGTATTTAATAGTTTAACTGACCAAATCGACTGGTTTGGTTTGGTCCTCCCAAGCTCAAATGTCAAGCTACGCATCGCCTATGGTTTTAAGCGCAGCAACGCATTTCTTTGTCAATGTCCCGAGGTGGCAGTATTGCACCTGACAAGTTACTCGTTATTAATTTCTTGTTTATGAACTTTGTTTTGTACAAATTATGTTCACTCACACCATGTCATTATTACTGTAATTTCTAGATGAGAACCGGGCGTTTTACTCGCTGTCCGGTCTGACACGTCCTGCAGGCACCCCGAAATTTATGAAAAAAAACTCTTATTCACACAGAGACCAGAAAAAAAGGTGCAGTGCAAAAAACTACAGTGCAAGTAACAGTGGTTATGCAAATGTTATTAGTAAATGTATAGTTTATTTAGTGGGCATTAGTTCAAATTGTCATTAAACTGTAGTTTTGTATAACTGAAAGAAAAAAACAAACAAATATAGAACAAAAACTGCATTTTCCAATCAGTGGGCGTTTATCAACTGCCCATGAAAGCCCACAACTAAACTTAGCCCTGGACCTAAACCTAGGATAGGGGAAATCAGGATTCAGGAAAAGAAGTTGAAAAATGCTCACAGATTGGGAAATGCCAACACTATCTCACGGCAATTCGTACGTATTTTACGAGGTGGCTAATTCGTACGAATTCATACGACCTCACTCGTACGATTTAGTACGATTTGTCTAAACCCCAGTGACGGGTAGGTTTAGGGGCGGGGTTAGGTGTAGGTCATTCGTACAAATTCATACAAATTGGCAACTCGTAAAATACGTACGATTAAGCAAAAATCGTATGAATTTGTACGAGTGAGGTCGTACGAATTTGTACGAATTAGCCACCTCGTAAAATATGTACGAATTGCCGGCTGGAAATGCCCTTAATTGTTTGGGCAACGCCCCTAGCATACTGCAGGGACCTATAGCCTACTTGATTTTGAGTGTTTACACGTGATGTTGCACTGGCCAGATAGTACAAATAATTGACTTTACAAATAATAATTATTGGTGAAAAATTATTGGTGAAAAAATCCTCTTCTTTTTCCTGCTATCATTCTTTATCAGTTTGCATCTTTGTAATCTTTGCAAAGGTGCAAAGTTAAAGGACTTGTTTTGATTAAAGTGATTAATTTCAACATTCATCAATAAAAATGGCAAGGACACAAAATGTGAGGGTTAAGAAAAGAAATTAAATCCCAACATAAATCATCCAGTCTCTGATAGAACTGATAGACACTAACATTGGCCTCGAAATGGTCAAGAACATCTTCAAAGTCATGGCCAAAAACCTTCACAACCAAACTGAAACACATCTTTTTGATTTACAGAGGCAGGTGCTGGTGGAGTTACCGTGAAAAGCACTACAGACTCCAGATCAGTGTCCTTGAGAGTCTTGTGATAATTACCTGTGTCCCAATTACCTGTGACCCATTGTTTCATTACCTGTGTCCTGTCCTGTTACTGTCCTTCTGTTGCACTGTGGAGCTTCTGTCACTACAAAAAATTCCTTGTATGTGTAAACATACTTGGCCAATAAAGCTCATTCTGATTCTGATTCTGATTCTGATAATTACATAAAAATCTGTCATCCATGTTTCAATCACATTCCAAAATAGGTTAGATGATCTCAGGCACTCTGCAAAATACAGTTGGGCAAAAAAGTATTTAGTCAGCCACCAATTGAGCAAGTTCTCCCACTTAAAAAGATGAGAGAGGCCTGTAATTTTCATCATAGGTACACTTCAACTATGAGAGATGGAATGGGGGGAAAGAATCCAGGAAATCACATTGTAGGATTTTTAATGAATTAATTGGTAAATTCCTCTGTAAAATAAGTATTTGGTCACCTACAAACAAGCAAGATTTCTGGCTCTCACAGACCTGTAACTTCTTTAAGAGGCTCCTCTGTCCTCCACTCGTTACCTGTATTAATGGCACCTGTTTGAACTCGTTATCAGTATAAAAGACACCTGTCCACAACCTCAAACAGTCACACTCCAAATTCCACTATGGCCAAGACCAAAGAGCTGTCTAAGGACACCAGAAACAAAATTGTAGACCTGCACCAGGCTGGGAAGACTGAATCTGCAATAGGCAAGCAGCTTGGTGTGAAGAAATCAACTGTGGGAGCAATTATTAGAAAATGGAAGACAAGCAAGACCATTGATAATCTCCCTCGATCTGGGGCTCCACGCAAGATCTCACCCCGTGGGGTCAAAATGATCACAAGAACGGTGAGCAAAAATCCCAGAACCACACGGGGGGACCTAGTGAATGACCTGGGACCAAAGTAACAAAGCTGGGACCAAAGTAACAAAGGCTACCATCAGTAACACACTACGCCGCCAAGGACTCAAATCCTGCAGTGCCAGACGTGTCCCCCTGCTTAAGCCAGTACATGTCCGGGCCCGTCTGAAGTTTGCTAGAGAGCATTTGGATGATCCAGAAGAGGATTGGGAGAATGTTATATGGTCAGATGAAACCAAAATAGAACTTTTTGGTAAAAACTCGTCGTGTTTGGAGGAGAAAGAATGCTGAGTTGCATCCAAAGAACACCATACCTACTGTGAAGCATGGGGGTGGAAACATGCTTTGGGGCTGTTTTTCTGCAAAGAGACCAGGACGACTGATCCGTGTAAAGGAAAGAATGAATGGGGCCATGTATCGTGAGATTTTGAGTGAAATCTCCTTCCATCAGCAAGGGCATTGAAGATGAATGGCTGGGTCTTTCAGCATGACAATGATCCCAAACACACCGCCCGGGCAACGAAGGAGTGGCTTCGTAAGAAGCATTTCAAGGTCCTGGAGTGGCCTAGCCACTACCTAGATTTTTTTGCATGGAGGAATGGGCCAAATTACCAGCAACAGTGTGTGAAAACCTTGTGAAGACTTACAGAAAACCTTTGACCTCTGTCATTGCCAACAAAGGGTATATAACAAAGTATTGAGATGAACTTTTGTTATTGACCAAATACTTATTTTCCACCCTAATTTGCAAATAAATTCTTAAAAAATCCTACAATGTGATTTCCTGGATTCTTCCCCCCCATTCTGTCTCTCATAGTTGAAGTGTACCTATGATGAAAATTACAGGCCTCTCTCATCTTTTTAAGTGGAAGAACTTGCACAATTGGTGGCTGACTAAATACTTTTTTGCCCAACTGTACACTGGAAAAATGACACGAAAGGAAGGAAACAATTAAGTAGTGGTCAACTGGCCGATATTTGGCATTTATCGGCATCGGCCAATAAGTTTTTCTGTTTAGCCGATGTGTTCGAGGAGAGACTTTTATTTAGACGGTGCTGAGAACGGCAGAGCCCGAGCACACACAGCGCTCTCATTCTCCCTCTTGTTCGCTGCCGTTAACAGTTCCATCTAATACAGATAGAAGTCTGTCTAATAATCAGATAGAACGGTTAAATAAAGGAATTAATGTATACAAAAAGTATTATAATGATTGCTTTTATATTATTAGTAATAGAAAGGCAAACATTATAATATGTTAGCGTTTGCCATCAGCGTTAAGCAAATACGCATTTATATAATTTAAACAAATATTTGAATGACTAATGAACATTTAATTTCACAAACCTTGCAAACTTAGTCGAATCCAGCTGTGAGATCTTGTGAAGTGTGCATTTGTATCCTTCATGATCGCGTATTTTCTGTGTGACGGTCGGTCTGTGTGAATTGAATGCTTTAAACTTGTGATTTCAGTGCTGTGCTTTATGCATTTGCCCATTGTCATATTCATGTAATTTTCACTGTGTGCTGTATGCAAAATGAGTGTTACCTTGGCTTTATTTGAACAATATGATTCCCAATGTACACAAACTTCCCAGAATACTGAGAGCCCTGTTGGCTACAGTGTACTTTATAAAATATTTATTTATGAAAAATACTTTGTCATCTAAAGTATAAGTATATTTTACACATTTATTTTTAAATCCATTGGCAAATTATTTCAAATTTCTTAAATATAATAATAATAATAATAATATACACTGGGTTTAAATCGGGGCCCCGGCACATAAGACTCCAGGACTCAACATTAACGCTTCATTAATGCCAGACAAGTAACATGTTTAAAACATCACTAACCAAAAATAACTATGTAAACACCAAAACGCAAGTATTATTCAGATTTTATTACATTTAGAGTAAATGGCGAATAGTGGATATAGCTACATAATGCAACTATTGACAGTATAAGGTTGCGCTGCCTCTCCAGGAGAAATCAAAACATGCTACACTAACTCAGCCTACTGAGGTAAAAATTCAAAATGGAAAGTTTTTATAATTAAAATACAGTTAGATAGGCAACATCACTCAACGTTTTCACCTTTACGACTGTTTAATAGTTCTATAAACAGTTCAGTGAGCAAATACAATAATATTAGGTCACTTACATTTTTGGCGGAACCACAGCGCATCTTAAAGCAACCATCCGATTCATTGCCGAATGATTCAGTGATTTGAACGAATCGGTTGAATGAACGACTCAATGACTCACTCATTAAACGCTCACTACTGGCACCTACTGGCGTTAGAATTTTGTTGAAAAGTATCATTTCCACCGTCATTTCTTGTTTGTATATAAATTTTTTTTTAAGAATCTCATAATTTAATGTAGTTGTATTTTTCAGTGTAAATGATTTAATTTGATAAAGCATAGATAATAACAATCACATTATTATAATCAAATGTAAGAATCTGAAATGAAAGTTAATGAGATTAGTGGGAAAATGCCATCTATAAAAGGTTAAAAAAAAAAAATATATAAAAAACATGCAGATTTATAGCCTATGTCATATATGCTCTCTCTCTATATATATGGTCGATACCATAGAGTATGCCCTCCCCCCCATCCCACATAACAAAACCCAATTTAACCCCTGTATATATACAGTGGGTACGGAAAGTATTCAGACCCCCTTAAATTTTTCACTCTTTGTTATATTGCAGCCATTTGCTAAAATCATTTAAGTTCATTTTGTTTCCTCATTAATGTACACACAGCACCCCATATTGACAGAAAAACACAGAATTGTTGACATTTTTGCAGATTTATTAAAAAAGAAAAACTGAAATATCACATGGTCCTAAGTATTCAGACCCTTTGCTGTGACACTCATATATTTAACTCAGGTGCTGTCCATTTCTTCGGATCATCCTTGAGATGGTTCTACACCAGGGATCCTCAAATCTGGACCAGTCCTGAAGCGTTTTTCTGTCAATATGGGGTGCTGTGTGTACATTAATGAGGAAAAAAATGAACTTAAATGATTTTAGCAAATGGCTGCAATATTACAAAGAGTGAAAAATTTAAGGGGGTCTGAATACTTTCCGTACCCACTGTATATATTGGCCATTTGGTCCCCTGCTTTTGATGATATCGGCATAGGCTATCAAAAAAACAATATCGGTCGACTAACCCTAATGAAATACACCAAACTAATCAAGGTCTTCAGGATTACTACAATGTGGCAGGTGTGTTTATAAAGGTTGGAGCCAGGGGCGTCATGCACTCATTATTTTTGAGGGGGGTCGTCATGTGACACAGCAGCCACTAGCACTTATGTTCTTATGTTTTATTTATTTTTTTCCTTTTTATTTGAAACATTCCCAAATGCAATAACTATATCATGAAATATCTCGATTCTCACCTTTATAGATTATGTTAGTTGACAGTGGGCGATGGTCAAAGTAGCCTAATAATGTAATCTATTAACTATGCATAAAAACCTGTCTGTTTACTTAAGTAACAGATATTGGCCTCATGCCATAGCATATTTTAATACGACTGACTTTATATTTAATGTGAATTAACATTGAAAGTTAATATGAATAAAAACATTGTAAGTTAGGCTACTTATCATAACACTTTCATTGAACAGAAAGAGAGAAAAGAACATTACATTATCAAAGAACATTTTCACTGACAGTCTAGAGTTCAAGCACTCTCAAAAACTCCCATTAAAATCACTGAAGCTGTTTACACAGTGAAATGAATATCTTACTTACAGATTCATACACACATCTGCACTTGTTTCTAATGAGAGAATTCGCCAGAAAGAGGTATTCACTCATCGAGCGAGTGAAGAAAACACAGCATTTTAGCGATGACTCATCTGAACGTCTCTGATTGGTCATTGCATTCATAAACTCAACAGCATCGTGTGTGATTGGTTATAATGCAGTGCTGTCTGTCTCTGGCTCAGCTCCAGCCAGGGAACACAGATTTGAATTTAGCAGCTGATGATATGATGCACTGAACGATTTAATCATGCTCCTGTCATTGTATCAAATATAGAAAATATTATTCTGCTATTTTTTGTCTTTTGGAAGCTGCATTCAAAATCCACTTGGCTCAAAAATCTGAGGGGGCACGTGCCCCCTTACTTTGAATGGGCATGAGGGCCTCTGCTCTAAACAGCGAGTTCGTTTCTACGTTCAAATTTAAGTGACTTTATGAGTGATTCATTCAACAGATTTGTTCAAAAACACAGATTAATTTAAGAATGCAACAAGTGACTGCCTTTATGAGTGGGTCACTGAGTCATTTACTCAACCTTCTGGAAGGAAAGTCTCCCGCATGAGAGCTGTGTTTTACCCACCATAAAACCCAAAAAATAGCCGTTTTTTAAGAGGTAATGACACTGGGTTTCTCTAGTTCAGGGGTGCCCAACCCTGTTCCTGGAGATCTACCTTCCTACAGAGTTCAGATCCAACCCTGATCAAACACAACAGAACCAACTAATTTGGAAGTGAACTCTGCAGGATGGTCTCCAGGAACAGGATTGGGCACCCCTGCTCTAGTTTTAAGTGCAGCAACGCATTTCTTTGTCAATGTCCCGAGGTGGCAGTATTGCACCTGACCTGCAAGTTAGTCTGTATTAATTTCTTGTCTATGAACTTTGTTTTGTACAAATTATGTTCACTCACACCATTTCATTATTGCCGTAATTTCTAGATGAGAACCGGGCGTTTTACTCGCTGTCCGGTCTGACACGTCCTGCGGGCACCCCGAAATTTATGAAAAAAATTCTTATTCACACAGAGACCAGGAAAAAAAGGATATAGCTTGGAGAAAATTATGTGAGGAAGTTGTACTACCTTATAAGTGATGAAAATATATGCCTGTTACTCGATTCTAGCTATAAGTTGTTGTTGATGTGCATGAAGACACTTCTCATTGCACAATGTTTTTATTAGTGAAACACATCCCGCGAGTAATCTAGAGCGAGTAATGAAATATTTGTTTCGCTTGGAGTGCACACACCAGTATGCATTTCTCTGGTAGTATAACTCCATTAATGTCAAATGTGTATTTTGATTTAGCAATGGACAAAACTACAGTGCAAGTAACAGTGGTTATGCAAATGTTATTAATAAATGTATAGTTTATTTAGTGGGCATTAGTTCAAATTGTCATTAAACTGTAATTTTGTATAACTGAAAGCCACTACCAGAAAAACAAAAAACAAATATAGAACAAAAAGGGCATTTTCCAATCAGTGGGCTTTTATCAATTGCCCATGAAAGCCCACGACTAACCTTAGCCCTGGACCTAAACCTAGGATAGAGGAAATTCAGTTGAAAGAAGTTGAAAAATGCTCACAGATTGGGAAATGCCCTTAATTGTTTGGGCAACGCCCCTAGCATACTGCAGGGACCTATAGCCTACTTGATTTTGAGTGTTTACACGTGATGTTGCACTGGCCAGATAGTACAAGTTGACTTTACAAATAATAATTATGACTTCTACGAAGACGTGAATGCTTTTTACAAACCAGAATCTCATACAGTAATTCTGACATGTTGTGAATGCATCTAATGTGGCCTCCAATTGGAGTCAGAAATATACAGTAGCAGGCTAATTACAACTTTCAAGTTGTGATGTTGGAAGGGATGTGTCAGGAGAGAAGTTGTGGTTTCATGTGTAGAAACACATGAAACCACACGCCCAGAACACCCCTCCACACAACCATTCACACCTCCAGCAACCCCTCTCTCCTCCACACCTACAATTCAAATCAGCGAAGATGATGTGTGCCAGGTCTTCAGGAAGAACAAAAGAAGGAAAGCACCTGGTCCAGATGGTATGTCACCAGCCTGCCTAAAAATCTGTGCTGATCAGCTGGCCCCCATCTTCACACAGATCTTCAATAGATCACTGGAGCTGTGTGAAGTCCCCTCATGCTTCAAAAGCTCCACCATCATCCCCGTCCCAAAGAAACACAAAATTACTGGACTTAATGACTACAGACCTGTGGCCCTAACGTCTGTAGCCATGAAATCATTCGAAAGACTGGTTCTGGCTCATCTGAAGGACATCACTGGACCCTTACTGGACCCCCTGCAGTTTGCCTACAGAGCAAACAGGTCTGTGGATGATGCAGTCAACATGGGACTGCACTTCATCCTGCAGCATCTGGACAGACCAGGGACTTACGCGAGGATCCTGTTTGTGGACTTCAGCTCTGCTTTTAACACCATTATCCCGGAAACCCTTCAAAATAAACTAACTCAGCTCTCCGTCCCCACCTCCGTCTGTCAGTGGATCAACAGCTTCCTGACAGACAGACAGCAGTTAGTAAAGCTTGGCAAATTCACATCCAGCACTCGCACCATCAGCACTGGAGCTCCTCAGGGCTGCGTTCTCTTCCCACTGCTCTTCTCCCTCTACACCAACGACTGCACATCTAAAGACCCCTCTGTCAAGCTCCTGAAGTTCGCAGACCACACCACACTGATCAGCCTCATCCAGGACGGTGACGAGTCTGCTTACAGACAGGAGGTTAAGGAGCTGGCTGTCTGGTGCAGTCTCAACAACCTGGAGCTTAACACGCTCAAAACTGTGGAGATGATCGTGGACTTCAGGAGAAACCCCCCTGCTCTCCCCCCACTCACCATCATGAACAGCACTGTGACTGCAGTGGAGTCATTCAGATTCCTGGGCACCACCATCTCTCAGGACCTGAAGTGGGATATTCACATTGACTCCATTGTCAGGAAGGCCCAGCAGAGGTTGTACTTTCTTCGCCAGCTGAGGAAGTTCAACCTGCCACAGGACTTACTGAAACAGTTCTACTCTGCCATCATTGAATCCATCCTCTGCACCTCAATAACTGTCTGGTTCAGCTCAGCTACCAAATCTGACCTCAGAAGACTACGGAGGGTAGTCCGGACTGCTGAGCGAATCATTGGTACAACCCTCCCCACTCTCCAAGAACTGTACTTATCCAGAGTGAGCAAAAGGGCTGGTAAAATCACTCTGGACCCCTCACATCCAGCACACAACCTCTTTGAACTGTTACCGTCTGGTCGACGCTACAGAGCTCTGAGAACCAGAACGACCAGACACAGGAACAGTTTCTTCCCTCAGTCAATACATCTCATGAACACTCAATACATAAACGTGGAACACACAACTAATTCATTATCCATTCACCACATTCACTTATTTTATTTTTATTTTTCTCATTTCTAATTTGCACATACTCGACCTGTACATACATAGTCGCCTATATTATATTATATATTGTGTATTTTTTATTTTTTTTGCTGCTTTGTACATTGGTTATTGGCTATTTCTTGTTATTTTGTTTTATTACCTGTGTCCTGTCCTGTTACTGTCTTTCTGTTGCACTGTGGAGCTTCTGTCACTACAACAAATTCCTTGTATGTGTAAACATACTTGGCCAATAAAGCTCATTCTGATTCATTCTGATTCTGAGAGTTGGACCTTGCCCAAAGGTCGCAGGTTCAATTCTTAATACACTCAATACCTTGTGCAAGGCGCCTAACCCCCTAATTCTCCAATTGTTCCCCGGGCACCACAGCAAAAATGGCTGTCCAGTCTGGGCGTGGGTGTGTGTTCACTGCTCCTAATGTGCGTGTATGAACCTGGATGGGTTAAATGCAGAAGACAAATTCTGAGTATGGGTTATACTTGACTTTCACGTCACTTTACTCTTATTGTTAGATATCAGTGTGCAAAAAATAAAGGCTTTAGAAATACAAAGAGAGTCCACTCATATAAATGGGAGAAAGTGATATGTGCAATATGGAGGAATAAGTCCCACGCAGTCATGCAGGTGCCATTAGAAGCTCTGGTTGCTATAGAAACAGTCAGTGTCCTGAGATGTGCCCACAACAGTTGACAGACACTGCTGTATTAGCAGAGACAACCCCCCACCCCACCACCCCACCAGGTGAGCTGCACACAATCCACCATGTTGATCTTCACACTACCATTTAAAAGCAGAATTCAAGTAACAAATGTCTTCTTATTAGAAGTTATTCAGTCTAGTGCAGTGAGTGATTTTTTTGTTTTTATTTTATTGTTTGGGTCACATTAACAGCGTATACAGCAGTATAGGTACTGTATATACTGTATACTGTCACTTAATACAGCGGTTTTCAAACTTTAAGTGCAACCCCTTTTTTTCTTTTTAAATTCACGTGACCTATATCTACATTTAGATGGGGTGGTGATGGCGCAGTGGATAAGACACATGCCTTTGGTGTGAGAGACCCGGGTTCGAATCCACTGTGAGACACCAATGTGTCCCTGGGCAAGACACTTAACCCCTAGTTGCTCCAGAGGCGTGCGACCTCTGACATATATAGCAATATACAATATATAGCAATTGTAAGTTGCTTTGGATAAAAGCATCAGCTAAATGAATAAATGTACATTTACAAATTTACATACAGCCATGGCCAAAAATATCAGCACCCTTGCAATTCTGTCAGAAAATGCAACACTTCTTTCAGAAAATTGTTCCAATTGCAAATGTTTTGGTATTGATGTGCTTATTATTTTTGTTTGCACTGCAACAACACAAAAAACACAGAAGAAAAGTTAAACTTGATAAAATTTCACACAGAACTCAAAAATGGGCTGGAGAAAATTATTGGCACCTTGTCAAAATTATAAGAAATAATTGCTTTTCAACCATGTTATGCTCCTGTAATTTGTATTTAGACACACCTGTGGTAAGTAACAGGTGTGGACAATAAAGTAATCACACTTGCAACCAGGTAAAATGGAGAAAAGTTGACTCAACCTTTGTGTTGTGTGTCACACTGAGCATGGAGAAAAGAAAGACGTGTAAAGAGTTGTATGTGGATTTTAGAGAAAAAATTGTGGAAAACCATGGACAATCTCAAGGCTACAAGTCCATCTCCAGAGATCTTAATGTTCCTGTGTCCACTGTGCGCAATATCAACAAGAGGTTTACAGCCCATGGCACTGTAGCTAACCTCCCTGGACGTGGATGGAAGAGCAAAATTAATGAAAAGTTACAACTGCAGACACAGGGTACAACAGTGTCAGCTCACACTACCCATTACCATCTGAATGAAAAGGGACACTATGGTAGGAGACCCAGGAGGACACAAAAGCATAAAAAAGCAAGACTGGAGTTTGCCAAAAACTTATGTGACAAAACCACAATCCTTCTGGGAGAACGTACTGTGGAAGATGAGACAAAAGTAAAGCTTTTTGGTAAAGGACATCATGGCACTGTTTACAGAAAAAGAAATGAGGCCTTCAAGGAAAATAACACAGACCCTACAGTCAAACATGGTGGAGGTTCAAAGATGTTTTGGAGTTGCTTTGCTGCTTCTGGAACTGGATGCCTTGACTGTGTGAACGGTATCATGAAATATGATGATTACCAAAGAATTTTTAGGTACAACATAGTGACCACTGTCAGAAAGCTGCATCTCCACCAGAGGTCATGGGTCTTCCAGCAGGACAATGACCCGAAACACACTTCAAAATGCACTCAGAAATGGTTACAAACACAGTGCTGGAGAGTTCTGAAATGGCCAGCAATGAGTCCAGATCTGAATCCCATAGAACACCTGTGGAGAGATCTCAAAACAGCAGTTGGGAAAAGGCATCCTTCAAATCTGAATGACCTGGAGCAGTTTGTAAAAGAAGAGTAGTCAAAAATTCCAATGGAGAGGTGTAAGAAACTCATTCATGGTTACAGGAAGTGATTGATTTCAGTTATTTTTTCCAAAGGGGGTGCTACCAAATATAATAGTCTTTAATGACTCCAAACAAGGCAGGGCAAGACAAGGCAAGGTAGACACAGACAGGAACACTGGGCAGTAACGAGTAGACCAGACGACACGAAACTGAACAGGCAGGAACTTTAATACACAGGTTAATTACACAAACACACCTGAACAGAATAAACTAATAATCACACTAAACAAGGACAGGAAACAAAGCAAATATGGAAACAAGAGGCGGGAACACATGACACACACGATAGAGGACTCGCAGTTCTGTCCTGCTGCATCCTTAATCCTTCTGACACCTCCGCTATCTTTGCCAGTAAAGTTGGCCACCCAGTCACTCGTGATACATTTTGCCAATTCTAGACCGCATTTTGTCATTAAAGCATTTAATTATTCAAAAATACGTGCTCCTGATGTGCTGGGCAATTGATGTTAGGCAGCACAGAAGATCTTCAACAAATTCACCTTGCCAGACGTACCTAACATAAACAAGTAGCATAGCACTTGATGCAATGCCAGTACTCTCGTCCAGCTGAATAGCAAAATCCTTTGCTGACTTCAGTTTTGCTGTCAGCTGTTCTTCCAAGTTCTGGGCAATATCCCAAATTTGGCATGACACCGTATTGTCACTAAGAGGAATTAGTTTTAGCTTTTCAGATTACTTTTCATCCAGAACTGTGTCTAATGCAGCAGGTAAAATTAATCTCTCTGCAATTGAATGTGGCACTTTTTCTTTGACAACACGATATGAAACTTTATTAGATGCCAAGTGTAATTTTTGATTGATAGTTATGCTCCTGCTGAGTACCTGATCCGATGACAATTTCTTGAGCCTTCACGTCCGCTGCGATCTCAAAATTATGGCCATTTAATAATACTGTGGGTTGCAGATCCTATTTAGCGCCAAAACTCTGGAACAATCTACCTAACGCTGTTCGGAAAGCAGACACACTCTGTCAGTTCAAATCTACATTAAAGACCCATCTCTTTAACCTGGCTTACACATTAAATACACTATCGCATTTCTATAATTCAAATCCGTTAAAGGATTGTTAGGCTGCATTAATTAGGTCAACCGGAACCGGGAACACTTCCCAAAACACCCAAAGTACTTGTTACATCATTAGAAGAATGGCATCTATGTTAATATTATGATATTAATATTAATGATATTAGCGCATTTGCCGTTGCTAGGAAACGCTTATTTTGTTTACTGGGATGAGAGTTGCTGAAATCGCGTTTGGTCTCGTACTGTATCGTGTATCTTGTCAGTGTGTGCACTTGCTTGGCCATTTGTAGTTGATAATCAGGAAAGTGGGTCCAGCTGAATTGAAATGATGATTTGTTGGATTGGTATAATAAAGGTTATTATACCGCGTCAGCGGTCACGGCAGCCGTCGTGTGAAGCCCTCTTAGTGTGAAGACCAAAGAGTGTAAAGACCATCGACTCTACCGTGCGACTCCACCGGGCAGGGACACCGGCAAGGGATAGTAGTATCGCTTTTTAATTTTTTCATTTATATGTTTATTATTGAAATGTTGTTATATGCATGTGTCAATTTTATTTAATTTCTTTATTTTCTTAAATATGTGGGTATATAGTTATTTATAGAGTTGTAACTTTTTAGTTTTAGTTACTTTTTCTTATTTGTAAGTCGCTTTGGACAAAAGCGTCTGCTAAATGACAAAAGTAAAGTAAAGTAAAGTAATATTAGTCTGTTTCTTTCTTATTCCGAGGTCAGCCACCCAGATCCAGACTGTATCCAGATCAGATGGTCACTGCAGCCACCTGAATCCAGTCCGTATCTAGATCAGATGGTGGATCAGCACCTAGAGATTAACTCTACAGCCCGGAACATCAGCGGAGACCAGGACAATTAGATGAGCCCCAGAGACTGATCCCCAGTGAAGACCCTGTCTCCTAGACGGCCATCGGGTCAAGACCACAGGAACCAGATGAGTCCTTTGCACAATCTGACTCTGCTTTAGCCTAGATTTAAACTGCTGATTTTGCCTGGCCAGAGGAGAATGACACTATTTTGACACACTATTTCCCCGTCTAAATACTGTAAAGCTGATATAAAGCCACCCAGCTTTATATCAAACTGATGTAAAGCTGATTTGACACAATTTGCATTATTAAAAGTGCTATACAAATAATATTGAATTGACTTGACTTGACTTCCTCTGAAAAAAAAGTTAATGGTTTGTTTTTTTCAAAACGATATAATAAATGATCTGTGGGGTATTTTAAGCTAAAACTTCACAAACACATTCAGGGGACACCTGAGACTTATATTTCATCTAAAAAGTTCCTTGATTATTACGCCGGAATGAGAGTATAGTTCCTAGCAGTGGTGGTCAGTAACGAAGTAAAACTTCTTTGTTACTGTACTTAAGTAAATTTTTCAAGTATCTGTACTTCACTGGAGTAGTTTTATTTTGAGTAACTTTTACTTTTACTTCACTACATTCCAAAGCATAAGATCGTACTTTTTACTTCACTACATTTCATAAAACATATCGTTACTCCTTATAATCTTTTCAATGATTATAATATTATAATATTCTTTTCAAATCGCAACAAACGATTCATTCACGAATTGGAATGATCCGATTGCAGTCTCCAGTGAACTCAACTCACTGATTCAAATGATCCGTTTAGAGCGAGTCTCCAGTGAACTCAACTCACTGATTCAAATGATCCGTTTAGAGCGAGTCTCCAGTGAACTCAACTGACTGATTCAAATGATCCGTTTAGAGCGAGTCTCCAGTGAACTGAATTCACAAGTAAACACTGGAGATCTTGTGAGCGCCCGCGCGCGCAGCTGATGCTGCTAAAAGTAAGTTACTAATGTCGAATTTTAGGATTAATTATTGTAACTGAAAATCATATTTAAGTCAAAACAGAACTAAATCTGCTATAAAGAGTGATCTATTTAAGCCCACTGAAATGCATGAATGCACACAGATCAATGTCAGTGTCTCTATGTTTTAGGTAAAAAAACAAAACATTAAATAACACGGATTAAATCAAATAACTCATGCACGTTCATATTCCCCGCTGCTGTAAAGTTAGCAGTTTTATTAAATTGCTATGCATTTAGCCCTATGTGACGTCTGTTTTTATATTGTTTATCAACAGTACAAATTTTTATATTGTTTAGATCATCGAGCCGAGCAGACAGATATGAATGCATACTGAAAATAAGTAAATATTGTTGGCTAATGCTAACTGTCTAGCTAACAAGCTTGCTGGTGCTAAGTTGAGGAAATTTTTTGATATAAAGTCCAAATATTTTTATTCAGCCACCTAGATAGATTCCATCTGATGTAAAAAGAAAGGATGTGATGTTCAGAACACAGTAACTACAGTAATTATCAAAGTGTGAAGTGATGCCCTCTTGGGGCATTTGGCCAGGGGTTTTTTTACACCACAGACAAAAAAAAAAATAATCATGAAAATATAATGATATTTTCCTTAAAATGTTCTTCCTAACTTCAGGCCTAATTCTCATGTCATATATAACTGACGTTCTGCAAAACAAGAAGTTTTAAAACACTTTTTTTCTTACTGGGGAAAATTAGACGGTCAAGTCTGTTTTCTCTCAGGTACATCGTAGTGTAAGCTTCACAGTGAACATCACTACATCACTCTTATCAACGTAGTCCATATCAACAACAAATATATATATCTTGACTCCATATAGTGGTCATTTTGGGAAAATTACAGGTATTTTGGGCAGTAGGATTATAAAAATGTGCTAATATAAAATTAAATTAAGTAGTCTACATAAAATTGCAAAATAAATCTATCTATCAGTACTTTTTTACTTAAGTACATAAAAAAATGAGTACTTTTGTACTTTCACTCGAGTAAAATTTAAAAAGCAGTACTTTGACTTTTACTGGAGTAATATTTTATTATACGTATCTGTACTTTTACTCAAGTACTTGATCTGTGTACTTTGTCCACCACTGGTTCCTAGC
The DNA here is from genome assembly GCF_936440315.1 of Barbus barbus. NCBI lineage: Eukaryota > Metazoa > Chordata > Actinopteri > Cypriniformes > Cyprinidae > Barbus > Barbus barbus. The sequence goes on along the minus strand of NC_136730.1, from coordinate 21,041,053 downwards.
CATATCGGCCTAGAAAATCGCAACTTTTCATTTTCCATCGGTCTTAGTACACGATGTAACTATAGAAGAGTCAAGGCATAAATAGGAAAATTATTGAAACTCTTTGGTCATTTTTGATGACCAAATGCTAATGGTCTAATCCGATTCAATTATCAATGCTAAACAAAAAGTACTACCACCAGACCCAGAGATCGGCTGAATAGATTCAAAAACGGTAAAACTCAACTGTTTTACTCTAGGGGAGTTGTAAAATGAGCCTATTTCCAAAAAAGTGGAGTGTTCCTTTAAATATACAGTGAAATACTCTGGTTATAGACTTTTCTGTTGCACGTGAGTTTGTGTCCTCAAGTTTTGTAAACTCGGTAAGAATCAATGTCCTTACTTCATATAAACAGTCTAGTGGAAGTCATCTGTTTTCTGCTTTTTACTGAACAAGTGGACTCCGCACCCGCTTCGAATGATATCAGTCGATTGAATGGCCGTTATCAGTGGTTATTAGGTCACAGATATGAACCAGAACGGATCTGCTGAGCCTACTGGTAAACTGAGAAGGCCGTTATCATCGATCCACAACCTTAATTACCGCACACATGTATGAAGGTGAAGTTACCACTGGAGTACCAGCAGAGGCGATCATTTCCCCAACAACTGCACACGGACCAAAGACCAGTGAAATAGCGCATTAAAAGATTTATTTAGATGACTTCAGGACAGGACACATATACAGGTACCGTCTCGTAAAATACTCCATTGTTCCGTGTTTATGAATGAAGTTATTCATTTAAAATTTGCCTATGGTGGGAAAGGGATCATGTAAAAAGTCCACACATTTACCATATGTTTACCATAGTAACTGTCGCTCGACCATGCCATGTGTAGTCAATGCACAGTAACCACAAAATATACCATGCTTCTCCCACCTTAATCATAGTTTTACTGTGGTATTTGTAGTTAAAGCACAATAACCTCGATATTTACTATAAGTTTACCTCAGTAACCGTAGATTTACTGTAGTATTTGTAGTGAAAGCACAGTAACCTCGATATTTACTATGAGTTTACCTCAGTACCTGTAGATTTACTGTGGTATTTGCAGTTAAAGCAAAATAACCTCAATATTTACTATGAGTTTACCTCAGTAAATGGTGTTTGTAGTTAAAGCACAATAACCTTGATATTTACTATGGGTTTACCACAGTAACCGTAGTTTTACTGTGGTATTTGTAATTAAAACACAATAACCTCAATATTTACTATGCGTTTACCTCAGTAGAAGATCTGATTTGTCACATGAGCATTTCCAGACTGTTGCTTCTTAGACAGATGTGTTCAATAAAACTCAACACGGAAAAAGACTATGAGGTGTGGACAGAAATCATGTACTGTTAGAACGGGAAGAGGCCGCACCAATTTGTAAAGATTAATAAAGAATACAATGGACTTAATAAAATGTATGATATAAACACTCTGACTACTTACAATGGTCACAATCTGCATGAGAGTTAAGGCAAAGGCCAATGACAACAGTAGGAGTAAAAGCCGTAGAATTTTGTATGAGTACGCTTGTACAATATCATATGAATTTGCTGATTTGATAAATTGTATGAATTATATACTTCAACATGACACTTTGTTGAGGGTTCTTCATGACGGGGCCGTGGGGTATGTAAACCAAAGCTAAAGTAACATCAAATGCTGTGCAAAAAGTCAAGGTGCTCAGACCAACACAGACGTACCATTGGAAGTGTTTTCCTTTGCAGTTTTTGGTCTTCTCTGTAAACGCACAGTTTGGCCAAATTCAAATCCTGTGACAAGCCTTCCTTTGGTCTTCCCTTTCAACTGAAACGAAGAGAAATATTGAGACAGTGTGTTAAAAATGACCAAAGTGAACAAAATATTTGAGAATAAGGACTATAAGGAAAGATATGATCAACACATAATATAAGGATGTGTTCATTAAAGCAAATCAGTTATTATTAAAAGTGTTCAACAAAACCTGTGAAGGACTTGTTCAGCCTCCTTGGCAGCTTCTTCAAGATCAGCATTGGGAGCTTCGAGTTCAAGTTCCCTGTTAATTCTAGCAGCTTTCTGAAAGAACTGGTCAAAATTTGATTCTGAGTTAAAAAAATATGCCATGATATACCACAGAAAGAGAGAGAGCAAAATATGTGTAAATGAATTAAGGATTACAGTTTGGAAAAACAGGAAAGGAAAAGCTAGATAGCAAGAGAGAGAGAACCTTTACAAGAGATGGCTTCTTAAAACAGCTGCTGGAGTATGTGATCTGACTTAACTTCAAGACAGAAAAAAAATATTGAATTACAATTACTTAACAAAAAAATATTAAAGGCGTGGAAAGCGTTGTGGTTACTGTGCTTTAAAAATAGTATACAGTAAAAACAGTTACCGTGGTAAAAACATGGTAAGTATAGTTGTTTGTGTGCTTTAACTACAAATCAGAATCAGAAAGAGCTTTATTGCCAAGTGTGTTTGCACACACAAGGAATTTGTCTTGGTGTTATGAGCTTCCAGTACAGAAAGTACAAACATAGTGCAGACAACATATAATTAAGGTGATAAAGAACACTAATGAAGAGAATATACAATAATTAAGGATAACAATAGTAATAAAAATAAAAATATACAGAAAAGAGACTTGGCCATAGACAGAACTGTAAATGTGCATGTGTCCTATGTACAGATGAGGGTTTGATGGTTATTTACAGATGTACAGTACCGGGGTGTGTTATGTGTTGTTCAGGTGGGATACGGCCTGGGGGAAAAAACTGTTCTTGTGTCTGGCTGTTCTGGTGCTCAGTGATCTGTAGCGCCGGCCAGAGGGCAACAGTACAAAGAGAGAGTGAGCTGGGTGTGAGGGGTCCAGAGTGACTTTCTTAGCCCTTTTCCTCACTCTGGAGGTGTAAAGTTCTTGGAGGCTGGGCAGAGAGGCACCGATAATTCTCTCAGCAGTCCTAACTGTCCGTTGTAGTCTTCTGATGTCTGTTTTGGTAGCTGAACCAAACCAAACAGTTATAGAAGAACATAGGACAGACTCGATGATTGCAGAGTAGAACTGTTTCAGCAGCTCCTGAGGCAGGTTGAACTTCCTTAGCTGGCGGAGGAAATACAGCCTCTGCTGGGCCTTTTTCGCAATAGAGTCAATGTGATTGTCCCACTTCAGGTCCTGGGAGATGGTGGTGCCCAGGAATCTGAATGACTCTACTGAAGTCACAGTGCTGTCCATGATGGTGAGTGGGGGGAGAGCAGGGGGGTTTCTCCTGAAGTCCACTATCATCTCCACAGTTTTGAGCGTGTTCAGCTCCAGGTTGTTAAGACTGCACCAGACAGCCAGCTGCTCAACCTCCTGTCTGTAAGCAGACTCGTCACCGTCCTTGATGAGGCCTATGACTGTAGTGTCGTCCGCAAACTTCAGGAGCTTGACAGAGGGGTCCTTTGATGTGCAGTCATTCGTGTAGAGAGAGAAGAGCAGTGGGGAGAGAACGCAACCCCGAGGGGCGCCAGTGCTGATGGTGAGAGTCCTGGATGTGAGTTTGCCCAGCCTCACTAGCTGCTGCCTGTCTGTCAGGAAGCTGGTGATCCACTGACAGATGGAGGAGGGCACAGAGAGCTGTCTCAGTTTGTCTGAGAGAAGGTCAGGTATGATGGTATTGAAGGCAGAGCTGAAGTCCACAAATAAGATCCTTGCATAATTCCCAGGTTTGTCGAGGTGTTGCAGGATGTAATGCAGTCCCATATTGACAGCGTCATCCACAGACCTGTTTGCTCTATAGGCAAACTGAAGAGGATCCAGCAAGGGTCTAGTGATGTCCTTCAGGTAGGCCAGGACCAGTCTCTCAAGTGACTTCATGACCACAGACGTGAGTGCAACACGTCTGTAGTCATTAAGTCCAGTGATTTTGGGCTTTTTGGGGACGGGAATGATGGTGGAGCGTTTGAAGCAGCAGGGAACTTCACACAGCTCCAGAGATCTGTTGAAGATTTGTGTAAAGATGGGGGCCAATTGGTCAGCACAGACTTTTAGACAGGCAGGTGAAATACCGTCTGGTCCTGAAGCTTTCCTAGATTTCTGTTTTCTGAAGACCCGGTTCACATCCTCTACACAGACTTTAAACGCAGGTAGAATGGTGGGGGAGGAAGTAAGGGGGGTTGCAGGGGGGGAAGGTGAATGTGTGAAGTGCAGATCAGAGCGGGTGTTAGGTGTCAGTCTGGCCTTTTCAAATCTGCAGTAGAACACATTGAGATCGTCAGCCAGTTGTTGATTCTCCACAGACTGTGGGGGTGGTGACTTGTACATGGTGATGTTCCTCAGACCAGTCCATACCGACGCTGGATCGTTGGCTGAAAGTTCTTTTTTCAACTTCTCAGAGTAGTTCTTTTTAGCCACTCTGATCTCCTTTGTTAGTCTGTTCCTGGCCTGGTTATACAAGATTTTATCCCCACTTCTAATACCAAATACCACAGTAAAACTACGGTTACTGAGGTAAACTCATAGTAAATATCAAGGTTATTGTGTTTTAACTACAAATACCACAGTAAAATACGGTTACTGAGGTAAACTCATAGTAAATATTGAGGTTATTGTGCTTTAACTACAAATACCACAGTAAAACGTCTCGGTTACGTACATAACCCTCGTTCCCTGATGGAGGGAACGGAGACATTATGTCGTGACGACATTAGGGGATTTACTTGGAAGCCCCGACTGCCTCTGATAAGAGAAAACGCCAATGAAATTTGGCTAGTGGATTTTGCATACCTGAGCCACTCCCCGTGCATACGGGTATAAAAGGGCGACAGGTGCATCCACTCATCAGGTTTTCCACTGAGGAGCCGAGAACGTGTCCCTGGCAACCAGCGATGGTTCGAGATTGTGGCATGGGGACATAACGTCTCCGTTCCCTCCATCAGGGAACGAGGGTTACGTACGTAACCGAGACGTTCCCTATCTGTCGGTCACTACGAGTTATGTCGTGACGACATTAGGGGTCTATGGAAAGCGCCACAACCTGAACCCCGTCACGACCTTGTGGCATGCAGATGTTGACAAGCTAGCGCGTGACAGACAAATGCGATGCGAAGGTCGCAACCTTCCCGTCGCCCCAGCGCAAATTCGCTAACCTTGGTGCCCGCAGGGACCACTGAGTACATTGCTGCTGGAGATAGCCAAGCCGCTGTTCCTTTCCCCAGAAATCGGAAGGGATTTCGACCTTCTATGAAAGACTGCTTCAAGTCTTTCCTGTTTGTTGTTACAGCCCGGCAGTAACGACGGGGAAGCGAGCCTTCCGGAGAAGGGCGCTACGGAGGCCACACCCTGCCCGAAGGGAGGTAACGTGTGGAGACACTGGTATGGACTGGCCCAAGCCTGGGGCAGTGCTACATACGCCTGGACCCTGGGGCAGATCCTACCTAGGAGAAGGGAGGAAGGCTGCCAGCAGGGCCTGACAGAGCTCTGTCAAAGGGAAGACACGGGTTTACCATGAGGGAAACCGTACCGTGGATGAATACACGTGTGGGATCACCCGAAGGGAATCAGGCCGCACGGGCACCTAGCCGAGTACAGGGGCTGACCGGAGACCCGGGCAAGCTAACACCGGTACTGGGCCTGGCGTCAGACTGCTCCGCCCAGCCTGACTGCCGGGGGTGCTGGAGGAACTCCGCCAGGGTTCGCCGTTCGGGGAACTAACTGGAGGAGAGAATAGGCGCTCGTATCCCCGGGTAAGGGGGAATGGCGCAGCAAGCGTGACACCGGCCAACTCTTCCCGCCACTTACCTGTTACCCAACACACGGGAAGAGACTGGCTCAACGCGGAGACTGTAAAATCTCGCGAAGGTGTTCGGTGTCGCCCAGCCCGCAGCTCTACAGATGTCTGCCAAAGAGGCGCCGTGCGCCAGCGCATAGGAGGAGGCAACACTCCGTGTGGAGTGAGCCCTCACCCCGAGTGGGCACGGCTCGCCTTGGGATTGGTACGTCAAGGCGATGGCATCCACTATCCAGTGGGCCAACCTCTGCTTGGAGACAGCCTTCCCTTTCTGCTGACCTCCGTGGCAGACAAAGAGCTGCTCAGAGCTTCTGAAGCTCCGGGTGCGGTCCACGTATATGCGCAGCGCTCTTACGGGACACAGCAACGCCAAGGCTGGGTCTGCCTCCTCCGAGGGCAGTGCTTGCAGGTTCACCACCTGATCGCGGAAGGGCGTGGTGGGAACCTTAGGCACGTATCCAGGCCGGGGTCTCAGGACAACGTGAGAGTAGGCCGGCCCAAACACAAGGCACTCTTCGCTTACCGAAAATGCTTGGAGGTCCCCGACCCTCTTGATGGAAGTGAGCGCGGTCAGGAGCGCTGTCTTGGCCGACAGGAATTTCAGCTCGACTGAGTCCAGCGGCTCAAAGGGACCCCTCTGAAGTCCAGCCAGGACAATAGAGAGATCCCAGGAGGGCATCAGGGGTGGCCTAGGAGGATTTAACCTTCTGGCACCCCTCAGGAACCTCACGATGAGATCGTGCTTCCCCAGGGACCGGCCGTCCACTGCATCGTGATGGGCCGCAATAGCAGCCACGTACACTTTCAAGGTGGAGGGCGACAGCCTGCGCTCCAACCTCTCTTGCAGGAAAGAAAGCACCACTCCAATCGTGCATCTTCGGGGGTCCTCCCGACGAGAAGAACACCAGTCCGCGAACAGACTCCACTTCAGTGCATAGGCTTGCCTAGTTGAAGGGGCCCTAGCCTGAGTGATGGTGTCCACCACAGCCTGTGGCAGGCCACTCAAGTCTGCCGCGTCCCATCCAGGAGCCACACATGGAGGTTCCACAGATCTGGACGCGGGTGCCATATGGTGCCGAGCCCCTGAGAAAGAAGGTCCTTCCTCAGAGGGATGCGCCAGGGAGGGGCTGTCGCGAGGAGGGTGAGTTCCGGAAACCAGGTCCGGGTGGGCCAATATGGCGCAACCAACAAGACCTGCTCCTCGTCCTCCCTGACCTTGCACAGCGTCTGTGCGATCAGGCTCACTGGGGGAAACGCATACTTGCGCAGAGCCCGAGGCCAGCTGTGTGCCAGTGCGTCCGTGCCGAGGGGGGCCTCGGCCAGGGAGAAATACAGCTGGCAGTGGGAGGACTCGCGGGAAGCAAACAGGTCTACCTGAGCTTCCCCGAATCGACTCCAAATCAGCCGGATCGTCTCGGGATGGAGTCGCCATTCTCCGGGGAACGTGAGCTGTCGTGAGAGCGCGTCGGCTGCACGATTGAGCTCCCCCGGAATGTGGACGGCGCGCAGCGATTTGAGCTGTGACTGACTCCAGAGGAGGAGATGGCGGGCGAGCTGTGACATGCGGCGTGATCGTAGACCCCCCTGCCGGTTGATGTACGAAACAGCCGCAGTGTTGTCCGTGCGGACCAACACGTGCTGGCCTAGAAGCAGTGGCCGGAACTGCTTTAAGGCCAGATGCACTGCCAACAGCTCTAGGCAGTTGATGTGCCAAAGCAGTCGAGGCCCCGTCCAGAGCCCCGAGGCTGCCTGCCCGTTGCATGTAGCGCCCCAGCCCATGCTGGAGGCATCTGTTGTGACAACAACATGCCGGGACACTTGTCCTAAGGGCACCCCGGCCCGTAGGAAAGCAAGGTCTGACCAGGGGCTGAAAGAGCGGCGACACGACTGTGTGATGGTCACACGACGTGTCCCGCGGCGCCATGCCCATCTCGGGACCCGTGAGTGTAACCAGTGCTGAAGTGGTCTCATATGAAGCAACCCGAGCGGCGTGACTGCGGCTACGGATGCCATATGCCCCAGGAGCTGCTGAAACTGTTTCAGCGGAACCACTGTCCTGCCTCTGAAGGAACTCAGGCAGTTCAGCACTGATTGGGCACGCTCGTCCGTGAGACGTGCCGTCATACTCACGGAGTCTAACTCCACACCGAGAAAAGAGATTCTCTGCACAGGGGAGAGCTTGCTCTTTTCCCAGTTGACCCGAAGCCCCAACTGGCTGAGGTGCCGGAGCACCAGGTCCCTGTGAGACCACCTTCGTGAAGGCACGGGGAGACAGGGAGAGCCCGAAGGGGAGGACCCTGTACTGCCATGCCCGCCCCTCGAACGCAAACCGTAGGAACGGCCTGTGTCGAGGGAGAATCGAGACATGAAAGTAAGCGTCCTTCAGGTCGATCGCTGCAAACCAATCCGCGGACTGAACGCATTTGACGATGCGCTTCTGTGTCAACATCTTGAACGGGAGCTTGTGTAGGGCCCGATTCAAGACTCGCAGGTCCAGGATTGGCCGGAGGCCACCGCCTTTCTTGGGCACGATGAAGTAGGGGCTGTAAAACCCCTGCCTCATCTCGGCTGGAGGGACCGGCTCGATTGCACCCTTTGCCAGAAGGACAGCAATCTCCTCGCGCAGGACAGGTGCATCTCGGACTGCCACCGAAGTCTCGAGGATGCCACTGAACCTGGGAGGCCGCCTGGCGAACTGAATCGCATAGCCGAGTCGAACTGTGCGAATGAGCCAGCGAGACGGGCTGGGTAGCGCAAGCCACGCCCCCAGATACCGTGCAAGTGGCACCAAAGGCACAATCGACGTGCCCGCAGTGGTGCAGCGAGGGGGAGTAAGGTTGGATGGAACAGAAGGCGGTGCGTTCTGACTCATCCCCACAAAACTCCCTGAGTCCCCAGGGGGACTGGCTAGAGGTGCGCGGGGAGGCATCGCGTCCCCAGACCGCACTCTCTTGGCCAGTGGCAATATGGGTCTCGGGTGAGAGTGAGGAGGCAGTGCGTCGCACACTGTCAGCCCGCAGACCTGGGAACCCGGAGGAAAGGGAAATTGCTCTTTCTTTGACAATGTGGGTACCACTGGCCCTTGAGCCAGTGGCGGAACAGAAAGAAAAGAAAACACAGGATTCTCCACCCGGCCCTCCTCCGGGGGAAGGAGCGACGCTAGCCTCGTCGTCTCCTGGGAAAGAGCAAATTCCTCCATCTCCGGGTTGTGCACGTCAGGGCCGCTTTGTCGTCTTCCTGGAGGACTTGGCGGCCGGCTGAGGCGCAGGGGGCGCCGCACTCCTGCGAGAGGCTCGACGCACCGGCCTAGGTGACGACTCAGCACGGGGCGGAGCAGCTCTGGAGGACGCAGGAGGGCGCCCACGGCGACCAGCAGACTGGGGCCTGGCCCTTGGGTCAGCGGTGGCAGCTGGAGCATCCCGCCGTTTAGGGAGGATGTGCTGAATTGCCTCCGTCTGCTTCTGTACTGCCGAGAATTGCTGGGCAAAACCCTCGACAGTGTCGCCAAATAGCCCCGTCTGGGAGATGGAGGCGTCGAGAAAGCGTACTTTGTCGACGTCCTTCATCTCGGCCAGATTGAGCCAGAGATGGCGCTCTTGGACCACTAACGTGGACATCGCCTTCTCGAGGGACCGCGCCGTGACTTTCGTCGCCCGGAGAGCGAAGTCAGTCGCCGTGCGCAGCTCCTGCATCAACCCCGGGTCGGGACTACCCTCGTGCATTTGTTTTAGTGCCTTGGCCTGGTGAACTTGCAGGATGGCCATGGTATGCAGGGCAGAGGCGGCCTGGCCCGCAGCGCTGTAGGCCTTGGCGGCGAGTGCGGCCGTCAGCTTACAGGCTTTGGACGGGAGACGCGGATGATTCCTCCAGGTGGCGGCGTTTTGCGGGCACAGGTGCACCGCAACCGCTCTCTCCACCTGGGGAATATCCACGTACCCCCTGGCCGCCCCGCCATCGAGGGTAGTGAGGACGGAGGAGGGAGACGAGCGGCTTCTGGCCGTGAAAGGGGCCGTCCACGACTTCGTCAGCTCCTCATGCACCTCCGGGAAGAAAGGCACCGGGGCAAAATGCGGCCGCTGGTCGCATTTTGCGCCGATGAACCAATCATCCAGCCGCGAGGGCTCGGGACTGGGCGGTCTGTTGACCTCCAGCCCGATACTCACGGCTGCCCGGGCAAGCATGGCCGTCAGCTCTGGGTCCGGATCGGCAGTGGCGACAACACCCGAGGGGGGCAGCCCCGCCGATCGTTCATCCTCAGAGGACGAAAGCCCATCCCCCGATGCCGCGATCGACATCTGATCCTCGGGCGGCGCACCGAATGAAATGCTGGCGGCCCCGTGAGGCGAACCAGCGAAATCACTCGGGAACCGGACGGAACAAGCGCTGCGGGAGGAGTAAGAGGTCCGCGGGGACGTGCCCGGCGGAGAAGCTCTTACCGTCACCCTCAGATCTCCCAGAGCGCCAGCCGGCGGTCCTCTGCTCGAGCCAGAGAGACCGGGACGGGTGGCGGCAGAGGGTGCCAATCCTTTCAGAAAGGAAAGGCGAGATCGCAGCGTTGCCATGTTCATACGCCCACAACAGGCGCATGACTCATCCACAAACGCATCTTCAGCGTGCTGGATGCCCAGACACTGAAGACAACGCTCGTGACCGTCATCCGAGGACAGGAAGCGACCGCAACCAAGAGAACACGGACGGAACGGCATCTTTAAAAAGACGCGAACCGCCCAGTGTTTTAGAAATTTGCTTTTTCAGGTGAAGTGCCCAGGGGAATCGCTGCTGCAGGGACACCGCTGTCTGCACCGTGACGCCACCCAGGAACAAACTCTTTTTTTTTTGAGGCAGAAGGCTTTGTGGAGATCGCAAGACTTCTCATCCACTCGGCTCCGAAGCAAAAATCTGATGAGTGGATGCACCTGTCGCCCTTTTATACCCGTATGCACGGGGAGTGGCTCAGGTATGCAAAATCCACTAGCCAAATTTCATTGGCGTTTTCTCTTATCAGAGGCAGTCGGGGCTTCCAAGTAAATCCCCTAATGTCGTCACGACATAACTCGTAGTGACCGACAGATAGGGAACTATGGTTACGGTGGAAGAAGCATGGTATATTTTGTGGTTACTGTGCATTGACTACACATGACATGGTCGAGCGACAGTTACTATGGTAAACGTGGTAAATGTGTGGACTTTTTACACGATCCCTTTCCCACCATATGCAAATTTTAAATTAATAACTTAATTCATAAGCGGAACAATGGAGTATTTTAGAGACGGTACCTGTATATGTGTCCTGAAGTCATCTAAATAAATCTTTTAATGCGCTATTTCACTGGTCTTTGGTCCGTGTGCAGTTGTTGGGGAAATGATCGCCTCTGCTGGTCCTCCAGTGGTAACTTCACCTTCATACATGTGTGCGGTAATTAAGGATGTGGATCGATGATAACGGCCTTCTCAGTTTACCAGTAGGCTCAGCAGATCCGTTCTGGTTCATATCTGTGACCTGATAACCACTGATAACGGCCATTCAATCGACTGATATCATTCGAAGCGGGTGTGGAGTCCAGATGTAGAGCCTCTGAACTTTGAGAGACGCTTCCAAGAAATGGAGAGATTGGCCCAGTCCCAGTCTGGATTGAATCACTGCTTACTAAATTATTTTGCTGCACTATTTTTTTAACAGCATTGTTCACTGAAAGCCTTTTCGGTACAAGACTGACACATAGCCTTGTACCACAGAGAAGTTACATAACAGTACAGCACGTTTTATCAAACCCTAACTGAACAGTTTTCCCTATGTTGAATGCTTTGATGTTTCCTCAGGCATAACTGATGGTGAAGTTATTGATCTTGACCACTACCGGTCATGTCCTTGTTCTCCCTTTTTATTGGCTGTCAGAATCATTGGTTTTTAATCATCCTGTAACTGGACAATTATATGAAGTTCTTAAAAATGCTGATGAAGTAATGTCTTGTTGAACAGCCTACTATATTTACCTTAATCTGATATAATGGTAGACTTCCACAGATAGTCATCTCAGAAACAAGATGAGCATGCTCCATTTGGAGAGAATTATATAATCTTGCCTACATGTTGACAGCAGGATATCAAGCAGGACAGCGGGCCTGTTTAGACAACATTTCTGAAGCCTGGGGGAAAAAAATGTTCTGTACAGAAAAGTAGGGCAAGCTAGGGTAAACTGAAGAAATGTGGACATCGTGTGGGACACAGTGTTTTGTTGGAAATCAACATTTTTGGCAGTTTAACCAATAATTAAATAAGCATTTAATCAGGAGTTCTGTTCAGCATGTTTGCTTTGTAATCTTAGTCACAGCAAATCAGGACTGCAAAATGCACCACAGCAGGCAGGACTGCATAACAGACAGTGCCTTAAAACATCAAGTCAGGTTTTTAATTCTCTCTCTCAGGGACCAGAACTTAGACTGAGAATTTTCCTTGCAAATTAAACTGAGACCTAGCATACTCTTTCTGTGTTGTCCATTATCTTTACTCTGATGTGCCAAGACCTATTGTAGTCTGTTCAAAATTTACAAAGATTGGTCTGCATGCAACATATTTATTTATTAATTTATTTATTTTATATTTAAGTTAAAACAGGAGACAGTTTTTATCTCCTGTGTAAACTAAATAAATTAATAATAATAATAATAATAACAAAATATTCAAGTGCATACCAATCTTTGTAAATTTTGATCATAAAATGTCCAGAAAAAAGGGGTCAAGTTGACAAAGTTCAGGCAGGCACAGGAACAATGGTGGTTTTGTGAGTGTTCTTGGGTGTTTATCAGTGCGCGACTGCCTTCGTGTCCTGCTGGGCACATTCTGAGCCTGCTGTCACGAGTGCCACCAACATACAGCAACATAACCGCAATGATCAGCCTCCTCCACCACCATGCTGTGCTCTCTCTGTTCTGTGTTTTGTTTCCTTTTCTCTCTTTTTCTTTCACTCTAATTCTTTATCCCATTGTCTCTTTTTATCTCTCCTCTCCTGACATGTTTCCAGCTCAGCTTCAATAACAGATAATCAGAGAAAGACTTGTACGGTACTTTGTGAAATGAGGTTCAGGACAATTCATGTTGAGCCGAGGGTGAAAATGAATTCAGAGGTGCCTAGAGGGGGAAACAAAGAGGCTTAGGGACAAACATTCCTGGAAATCTCAAAATGAAGTGTCTGAAGAACTTACGTGTTTAATGGCTAACGTCAACTGGTAAATGTTGTGAAGTATGGTGGGTTTGGGAAGGCCAAACAGGTATATGACACTGCATATTCAGTTATATGTACATGTTCATCTCAAGCTGCAGTGTGATTTTTCAAAGACACAAAAAATTATTACTTCAATCTGACTGAAATCAAACTTTTAAACCTTTCGAACTTTTAAAGGGATAGTTTACCCTAAAATTAAAATTTTGTCATGATATATTCACCCTCAAGTCATTCCATCTGTAACCCTTTCTTGGGAACACACAAAAAAAATATTTTGGAGAATGTTGGTAACCAAACAATATTGGTGACTATTTACTTTCATTACATGGCAAAAAAAACACATTTTGTTGTGTTCTGCAAAAAAAAACATACAGGTTTTGAACAACACAAGAGTGAGTAAATTAGGACCGAATGTTCATTTTTGATTATGAATCACATCATAATCCATTCTTCCAGAGAGACAGCAATTGCTTGTGTTTAAAAAAAATTCTAATAGGCCCACAAAATATTTGCACGAGTTCAGTGTTTGAGTGTAATTTATTTTATTAGTTCCTTTTTTTTCTCTCTTTCTTACCAGAATCCTCAGAAACAACAAGCAACATATTTGCATTTCAGTTTTTCAATAGTAATTTGAACAACTACTCTCTTTTTCTCTCTGTGGTTGCTGTATTTCATTGGGATACTGTTGAATTTCAATCGTGGCCCTCACTGGCCTTACTCAGTCTCTCAGAATCCTCAGCTGTGTGACAAACCAGCTGTGGTCTATATTTGTTTCAGCCTGAGAGTCTGGCCTGGGGAAATTGAGGACACACACAAAAAAAATAAAAACTGCTTATGGGAATACAGGATGCTATCCTGCCGTTTGGTAAATCTTGGAATTTACCTTAGATTATATCTGACATTAGAGAGGATGCTTCAATAGAACAGAATGTTGTTGATGCTACCTGAGAGCGAAAGCATACGGGTGAAACTGATATGCCCCTGGGGAGTTGAGGAGTATTGAACTACATCCAATATGTGCACTGTGAATTATTCTTTTGATGTTTTAAACGCTCATGTCAGGATTATGTAAACCTTGTATTTTGACCATAAATTGGGGACACTCTAAATGTTTCTGCACATGCAAAATCAATGCTGAGACTCCATGTAATACTTTTAGTGAATTTATGAATTCTGTGCTTCATAGCAAACCATTCGCAGCTGTTTGCTTGTACCTGCAGAAGCCATATAAATTTGTTTTTTAAAAACATTTGAAAAACAGAAATATACCATATCTGCATCCTAGGTTTTGGGAAGAGTGAGCTCAGTCATAAAGCAAAAGCTGCCTTACAACAGTCTTGTGCTTATGACTCTACTGTGAAGGCTGTGTGTGAGTCTATTTGAACATAATGAACATATGAACATGGTGATTTTCACACAAGATTATGTACAACAAAGCAAAACACAAACCTGGTCTTTTATATTATGTGTCCCTGAGTTAGGCTGACCCAGACCAGACAGGCTCTCAATGTTCTCTTGATCTCTTTTTTCGCTCATATTCCCACATATTTGTTTGTGTTTATTAGGTGGTAGAAATTCACAGAGGCTTGTTAAATAATATATTGTGAGCAGACCAAGCGTTAACTGGTTAATGATAAATGCAAATAGTATTAAAGGGATAGTTCACCCCAAAAATAAATTTCGGTCATTAATTACTCACCCTCATGTCGTTCCAAACCTGTAAGACCTTTGTTCATCTTCGGAACATAAATTAAGATATTTTTGATTAATTCCAAGAGCTCTCTGACCCTCCCATTGACAGCAAGGATCCTAACACGATCAAGGCTCAGAAACGTAGCAAGGAGATCGTTAAAATAATCCATGTTACATCAGTGGTTCAACCATAATGTTATAAAGCTACGAGAATACTTTTTGTTCACAAAGAAAAAAAAAGACTATATTCAAAATATTGTCTCCTCCACGTCACCCTATAGCACCATTTTGGAGAATATCACATACAAAAACAACGTATGCTGTTCTGTGTCAGCTATGCCATATACGGATATGCTGTTTACGTTGTTTACGCTTTCAACTGAACGTAAACAACATATCCACGTACATATGTTGCATACGTTGTTTACATATGTGATACTCTCCAAAAGGGCGCTATAGGGTGACGCAGAGGAGACGAATATTCCCTTGTGTTGTATTACCTTGGCATTAATTTACAAAATTGGTCATGAGTGAGTTTCTAAAAAAGAAGTGCTCAGGGGATGATTGTAGGTTTGAGTTTCTAAGCCATGGAAGCACTGTTGTTGATTTTTATTCACTTACAGCAAATGGGAATGCAAACCTATTTGTTGTAGTCTCCTTTTCGCATCTATACAAGTTTACCCAACTTTGATGGCGTACACTTCTGAGAATCACAAAAATGTGAAAAAAATATAATTTTTTTTGCATAACTTTTTTGAGAACAACATGAGATCAAAAGTATTATTTTTTTTCTTTGCTTGAGTTAGAGCAGTTAAGTTACCTAATACAACACCACCAAATTTGCATTTGTTTTATTTAAGATCTAAATTAGATTATTCCCCACTGTTTGATGGTGTAGCTGCTCATTTCGCCTTTATAGAAACCACAGGCAGTCAAGAGCCTGCTTTTACTCTGTAACTACATTGGCCAACAACAAAAGTATTTCTCACAGCAGCAAACAAAGCAAAAAAAAGAGTCAACAACAGCTTAAAGACTCACTGAGTTTAATGAACAGACACGAGGCCATTGTTGCTAAGGATGTCTGAAGATAAACATTTTTCTCTGTGAAAAGAGTGGTAAAAATGTATATTGATGTATACAGTATGTGGCTTCTTTACAAGCGGCCTGAAATCTCTCTCATTCACAAGACTACATTAAGTTTTTGGTCAAAAGATCATATCAGATCATAAACAAATTAGTTTATCGTGGCGATTTCCACCCTATTTCAGAATAATTAAATTCAGTAGATTTAAATGATTTTTATCCTGCAAGTCTGTGAATTGTGAGATGTAAACTCTCCCGATTGCATTGTGATCAAACCCTCGCTTCGATTTACCCACTGTATTTATTATTAAATATTCCTTCATGGAATATTTAATTCCCATTTGGTGGCCTTCTGTGTCCAAAATTGTGCAAAAACATGATGGGACAATGGTTTTAACATTGCAGCTGTTAATGAAAGACAGTGAGAAACTCAGTTTGTTTGTTCGAGGGAGCAACAGTAACTAAGGGGGGGGGGGGGGGGGGGGGTGAGGCTTACCGATTGGTCAGTTCTCAGAAAAGAGCAAATTTTGAAACTGTCACAATTGTGAGAAAAAAAACGTGTGAATTGTAAAAACTAGTCACAATTACTTTTTTTTATTTTTCTATACCATGGTAGAAACAAGCTTTCATATTTTTGGACATAAAATGACAAACAGCTTTTTTTCTGCATTTGCACATGCTATTTTTTCTTTCTCGCTCCTTTTTTTGTAATATTACTTTTTGTGTAACTTTATGCTGTAATAATTAGAAGAATGAGGGTATTGACAGTAAATTGGAGGAAGAAAAAAGTGGAATAGGTCTGGAGAGTATCATTCAAACCTCTCCTTCCAGAGCCTTATTTGCCAAGCACAACTCCCTGATCTCTGTGGTGGGTCTACAGTCACCAGGGGAATCATCTTGTTTTTGCAATAAAACCATACTTGGGTTCTTTCATCTATGTTTCCCAACCTTGTTTGTTGCATTATCACAGTTTCCAGTTTCCTTGATCACAGATGGCCTCCTCTTCACTCATAAAAACAAAACTGTGTGCTGGCAAGAAGCACATTAACATTACCAGGCCTCATGTTAATGTAACGATTGTTGTTTTTAATGCCCTTAAAAAGGATCTAGACAGCTTAATGAACAATTTTGAACAGGTATGTTTGATTAGGAATCCATCCAAGCCAGATCATGCTGAGGTTTGCACAATTGTTTCTTGTAAACTTAAAAGTGGCATAGGTATCTGGTTCTGTGCGTAGGATCACCTTAATTCAAATTGGCCATCTGTGACTGCTGCTGCGAACAGACCTATGCCTAACTGGCTGTTCCATCCACATGTTTAGAAACATGCAGTTCCATGCGGCGCTGTTTCAGCATATAAAGCTTGTTCTATAAGTGTAATTTAAAGCCAGTAATGACCTGGTGTTTCATAATGCCATATAAAACTGCACCAGTCCAGTTTCAGCTTCATTTAGAAAAAGACATTAAGGAAACAAGGGGGGACAATGCAACCAAACACTCAGTTAATAATGGGAAACGCTGAGCAAGGAGCAGCAAGTTCTTTGACTCAACACTGTGTGTACATGTGCTTGCATTGTGCACACATTCATCTACACACACGTTGTGTGCTATAAACAGACAAACTTGGCAAATCCTGAGGATTTCTGCAGAAACATTTTACTTAATGCACACATGCCTATAATCTAATTCTGTCACTGCTTTATTGAGATTTATGTATTTATTTAGTATTGTGTCCAAAAGATCCATTTTGGATTTAAGTGAAGGTTAATATTAAACAGATGTTAGGGTCTTGGGCAATAGACTATCATCTGGATCTAATTACACCAGGTGTCTTACAAGCTTCAGCTAAAGTGTGTGTGATTGCAATGATTTGTGAGGTGACTTTCAAATTTAATGTTAAAACAACAAATCACGAATCCCCCCTCAGGTTTTGAGACCAGAGATCATTGTAACATTATTTGCTGTCACTTCTTTTTGCACTTTCAAACTTTCGTATAATGTTCCAACATCTATCAACTAAGTTATATTTTGAAATGTACAACTCTTGCCTACACTCTATAAATTAAAGTCAAGTTCAAATATTAATTATATATATAAAAATACATCATTATCATTTAAACCTTGAACTCAATGCAATATAAATGGGTACCTTACTGTCGCTATTGCTCTACAATATAGTGTTAAATGCATGCAGACGAAGTGAATTGCACCTAATCTGTGTTTAGAAGTGCATTAAGGCTAGAACAAATTGGGTTGAAGGAGTCATGGGTGAATAATCAAATCTAATTATATATCCACTTCAAAACTATCCCAGTACATATAAGAAAAATACTATTCTTCATACATTATTCATAATACTAATCATCAAGTAATGTTGTTTTGGGGTTAAAGGGGTTTTAGTGTTCTGCTTAAAAAGTACAAAAACCAAATCGGTCATCCACGGCTGTTTTCACATGTATGCCGCACCCTCCCCTCACACCCCCTTTAATCTCTCTGTCTTGGCAGGACTTGTGAGGCTATAAAGGGATACCAGATTGTCTGTGCCAAGAATGGAAATATCAGACACTTGAAAACTGAAAGGACTTTTCCAGATTTGAGATAAGGGTGATGGCCTTGTTTCCCGTTAAACTGAGAAAGAGTGCAAAAATAGCACTTATTTAATTTCATCAGAACTGGCAGGTCTTGACTTGGACAAAAATATTTACATGTGGTACACAAGATTTTCAGAGGAGATTAATCTTTATTTTCACCTGTATTGCAAGTTAACTGCTGATTGAGGAGCCAGGTTTGTCTGCCATTGCTGCATTAAAAGTTTTTGTTTTATTGCATGCCAGTGTTCACTGGAAGGTTAACTTGAAATAATATTGAGGTTATCGGTAAGTCAAGCATTAATTGGGTCACAAAGTTAGATTGTTATGAATGTGTCTTTTTTAATACCATTTAGTACCCTAGGGAAAGCAGTAATGCAAGACAGGCACATGATTGGACTCTGAACCAGTGGGTAGTCTGTATGTTTGCTTTTGGGGATACTGAAAAAAAAAAAACACAATCTATAGCCCTCCCCTCGGACAGCATGCCAAATACACATAACCCTTTACTCTGTTAATTATGTAAGTGCGAACTTGTCAAAAATAAAAAAAGAATATATAAAAACTAGAATATATTGTGGGATTTGTCTTCTTAAATCCGGTTTTCTACTTAAAAGATTTATGACAGATCCTGAACACGGTGATTGAAAGGGGCTTGACCGTGTCAGAGGCTCTGGGTGAATATTTAGTGGGCTTAAGAAAGAAAACTGAATCATAATGTTTAGAAATTAACCATTAGTCACGTAAGACCGTAAAGCACTTTGGAATTCAGAACAAAAGCAACTTGCTTACTAATACATTTCTTTTTGTGCATTATCTGATTAACTGTGAAATCTCAGGGAGTGTGTGTGGGGGCCATTTATCATGTAATCCACA
The DNA here is from genome assembly GCF_936440315.1 of Barbus barbus. Lineage (NCBI taxonomy): Eukaryota > Metazoa > Chordata > Actinopteri > Cypriniformes > Cyprinidae > Barbus > Barbus barbus. Next base: position 21,021,812 of record NC_136730.1, on the reverse strand, counting down.
TCTTACTAATGCTATTATACATGTGACTGAAATCACATGGAAGCCAAGCATTAACCAAATAAATTAAATTCCTAGAAATTCAGTAGGTCAGACCAGTCAGAAATAACACTATGCCCTTGTATATGGCGCATATATATATATATATATATATATATATATATATATATATATATATATATATCTTCAGTTAAACAAGGAGAAAACTGAAATCATTGCATTTGGAAACAAAGATGAAGTTCTCAAGGTGAATGCATATCTTGACTCTAGGGGTCAAACAACGAAAAATCAAGTCAGAAATCTTGGGGTGATTCTGGAGACAGACCTTAGTTTCAGTAGTCATGTCAAAGCAATAACTAAATCAGCATACTATCATCTCAAAAATATTGCAAGAATTAGATGTTTTGTCTCCAATCAAGACTTGGAGAAACTTGTTCATGCCTTTATCACCAGCAGGGTGGATTACTGTAATGGTCTCCTCACCGGCCTTCCCAAGAAGACCATTAGACAACTGCAGCTCATCCAGAATACTGCTGCCAGGATTCTGACTAGAACCAGAAAATCTGAGCATATCACACCAGTCCTCAGGTCCTTACACTGGCTTCCAGTTACATTTAGGATTGATTTTAAAGTACTTTTACTCGTTTATAAGTCACTCAATGGCCTAGGACCTAAATATATTGCTGATATGCTCACTGAATATAAACCAAACAGACCACTCAGATCATTAGGATCGAGTCAGTTAGAAATACCAAGAGTTCACACAAAACAAGGGGAGTCTGCGTTTAGCTATTATGCGGCCCGCAGCTGGAACCAGCTTCCAGAAGAGATCAGATGTGCTAAAACATTAGCCACATTTAAATCAAGACTCAAAACTCATCTGTTTAACTGTGCATTTGAATGAGCACTGTGCTATATGTCCGAACTGACTGCAATGAATTTTATGTATAATCATTTTCTTGAAATTTATTTTAAATCATTTTCTATATAATTTTAAAATTCCTTGTTTTTATTATTCGTATTTCCATGTTTTTATTGATTTTAATGTCTATTTCACTTTCTTTTATGTAAAGCACTTTGAATTACCACTGTGTATGAAATGTGCTATATAAATAAACTTGCCTTGCCTATATATATATGTATATGGTGTATATATATATATATATATATATATATATATATATATATAAATATTTGACATTTGACATTTATTATAATTTATATTATTATAATAATTTAAAGAAAAGAAACCTTTCTACTGACTCTGAAAAAAATATTCCCAGGGTCCCTGCTGACCTGCGTGAACATGTCATAGTCCTGTTGCAGGGAGTCATGAGGACTGCGGATGTGGCCAGAGCAATGCCTGCAATGCAAACCAGTAACCATGTGCATACACTGAAATAACACTATAGTGGTGCTGCGATACGCCTAATCCAGTTTGGATATGAAAACAGGCCTTGAGTTCATAATACTTCAGATAATTTGAAACATTTTCTTTTTGAACACATTCTAATAGCACAATTGTAATCTAGTTTTATTAAAAGTCAATTGTGATGGAATGAGATGGCTGTCCTGTTGTAATATTCTGAGAAAAATTGGGCAATAATCATTTGGGTTTATGAGTTTCTATTGCAAAATTACTTTTCTTGTTAATTGTGAGCAATACTATATCAGAAGATCGCTATCTGAATATGCTATACTATAAGTGACAGCATTTCTGTCTTCACTGGGAAGAAATGAATCAGATCTCAAAACAAAGTGTGTAGCTGTCATTACATGCCAAAATATAATATTTGGAATCACATCTTTGACAGTTGTTCTGTGACAGTTAGCGTCGTGCCACTTTAACATATCAAAAACTGAAAGCACTGTCTACAGTCAAACATGACTGATTATTCTTGGGGGAAAAAATCCAGTTGCCAAAGTGACCTCTAGACAGCAAATTTTGCACTGTTGTCTTTGAATTATAAGGCAATTTTATACTAGAGAACTACAAAGCTTTCCAGCAGCTGTTGTACTTTATGATTTAGTGATCCAGTCATTTTGGGAAAGGTCTGTGTGCATAGGTACATTTTCTACAATCATTTCAGTCACAAAGTTAGTACGTTTCCCATTACTCCATAACCTCTCATCACATAATAATATAATAATAATAGTTAATGATTCAACTACATAAATATACATGCATACAAATACCACTTATCTATTTGACCTTTTTAAGATTATTTTATCGATCTTACTGACATTGACATTGATTGCTTCTGTCTGTCATGCTGCCGAGATGTTTGCAATTGTTGCTCCGTGTAGCTTCGCTTTTCTGTTGAATCTCTATCTTACTTTCACTCTCTGTTGTTTAAAGTGATAATATAACTTAATTCCCATCATATTTCTGGTATTATCTATCAAACTAATCTAACTTATTTGATCGTTTGCTTTTTAAAACCGCTTAGTTAGCTTGTTGTTACAAAAGCAGACTCAGACAGAGAATCGGATTAACAACTGGTATTTATTTTAGGTGCAGCAGAGCAATGGTGACTGAGAAAGGTGAGTATGCAAACTGTTGTAATTCCTACACCGTTCACCTGATTTGGATGTAAATACCCTCAAATTAAAGCTGACAGTCTGCAGTTAAAGCACATATTGTTAGTTTCATTTCATAAAATCCATTGTGGTGGTGTATAGAGCCAAAAATGTTAGAATTGTGTCGATGTCCCAATATTTATGGTCCTGACTGTAGTTTAGTATCATCAGCATAGCAATGAAAACTAATCCCATATTTTCTAATAATATTACCAAGGGGCAACATGTATATTGAAAATAGCAGAGGACCTAGGACAGATCCTTGTGGTACTCCATACTTTACTGGTGATAATTGAGATGACTCCCCATTTAAATGAACAAAGTGGTAGCGATCGGACAGGTAGGATCTAAACCATTTTAAAGCCTGCCCTTGAATACCAGTATAGTTTTGTAATCGATCTATGAGTGTGTCATGATCTATAGTGTCGAACGCAGCACTTAAGATCAAGTAATACTAGCAATGAGATGCAGCCTTGATCTGAAGCAAGAAGCAAGTCATTTGTAATTGTGCAGTTTCTGTGCTATGGTGAGGCCTGAAACCTGACTGAAATTCTTCATAGAGATTTTTGCAAGAAGGAGCACAATTGAGCAGACACAACTTTTTTTTCATTTTAGACATAAACGGAAGATTTGAAATGGGTCTGTAATTTGCCAGTTCATTAGAATCTCATTGTGGTTTCTTAATAAGAGGTTTAATAACCGCCAGCTTGAATGGTTTTGGGACGTGACCTAAAGATAACGATGAGTTAATAATATTGAGAAGCGGTTCTTCTGCTACAGGTAACAACTCTTTCAGTAGTTTAGTGGGTACAGGATCTAGTAAACATGTTGTTGGTTTAGATGCACTGATAAGTTTATTTAGCTCTTCCTGTCCTATAGTTGTAAAGCACTGCAGTTTTTCTTTGGGTGCGATGAATGAAGCTGAAATACTAGACGCAGTAGAATCTACATTTGATATTGTATTTCTGATGTTATCAATTTTATCAGTAAAGAAATTCATAAAGTCGTTACTATTAAACTGTGAGGGAATATTTAGATTGGGTGGTGTGTGTTTATTTGTTAATCTAGCCACTGTGCTAAATAAGAACCTTGGATTGTTTTGGTTATTATCTATGAGTTTGCGGATATGCTCTACCCTGGCAGCTTTTAGAGCCTGTCTATAGCTGGACATACTGTTTTTCCACGCAATTCTAAAAACTTCTAATTTAGTTATGATTAAAACAATGAGTGGGCCCGGTGACGATTTACTTGACTCCAAAAGAGTTTATTAGGTCAGTAAACCAAAGTCCTAACGCATCATTTGTATTATCAACCTGAATGTTAAAATCTCCGACAATTAGCACTTTATCAACATTGACCAATAGATCTAAGAGGAAATCTGCAAATTCTTTTAGGAAGTCTGTATATGGCCCTGGCGGTCTATACACAGTAGCCAGAGCAAGAGACGGGAGAGATTTCTTTTGCATATCTGACAGTGTAACATTAAGCAGAAGTATTTCGAATGAGTTAAACCTCCTGTATCCTGTTTTCTGAGTAACATTGAGAATATCACTATATATTGTTGCAACATCACCGCCACGACCAGTCTGACGGGGCTCATGTTTATAACAGTAGCTTGGTGGAGTAGACTCATTTAGACCAATATATTCATTTGGTTTCAGTCAGGCAGAGTACATCGAAATTATTATCTGTGATCATTTCATTTACAATAACTGCTTTGGGTGCGAGTGATCTAATGTTTAGGATCCCAAGCTTTAGAAATAGTTTTTGTTCATTTATTTTGCGTTTTTCTGGTTTAATCACAATCAGATTTTTTCTAGATCCTGCATTAAATGACCTCGCTATTCGGGGGAACAGACACAGTCTGTATAGATTGGACAACGCAAGTACTTCTATCTTTTAAGTGGATAGAACAAAAGTCATCATAGTAGTTATTTGAGAATTGACTTACTAGTCAGATGGAGCGTAGCGTCCTGGAGATGTTGTCCGACAGGAGTTCCCCCCCGACTCTGCTGGGGTGCAGGCCATCAGCACGGAAAAGCCTAGGACGCTCCCAGAAAATATTCCAATTATTAACAAAGAGCAGTTTCTGTTCTTTACACCATGACAATACCCATTCGTTTAAAGCAAAAAGTCTACTGAACCTTTCGTGTCCTTGTCGATACATGGGAAGCGGTCCTGACACGATAATCGTCGTCGCAGGCGATGTGCTGCGTACCATCTCGATCAGGCTCCTGAAGTCCCTCTTCAGTGTCTCCGTCTGCCGCAGCTTGGTGTCGTTAACCCCCGCGTGCAGCACGACAGCACCGATGCTCTCGTTGCCCTTCAGGATCGCGGGTATCTGCGCAGAAACATCGACAACACGAGCACCAGGGAAACAGTGAGTGTGCACTTTACCTTCAGCTAACGTAGCACGGACGTGCCGGACGATGGAGTCTCCGACGATCACAGCGTCGCGTTCCGTCTCGCGGAGGGGAGCGAAGCGGTTCAGGGTGGAGATCTCGAAGACCGGAGGAGGGGGAGAGGTTGTGAAGGACATCTGGGAAGATCGTGTCCTGGGTGCACAGGGTCTGTGCAGAGAAACACACGGAGTAGAGGTGGTGGGACTGTTAGCAGCGTGCTGTATACTTACCTCGGACTTGTGAGCGTCAGCCCGGGATGTTTCCAGCGCGGCTCTCCGCTCTCTCAGCTGGGCCTGCTTCTCCACCAGGTCGCGGATCTGCTTCTCCACGGCCTCCAGCTCCAGCTGCACCGAATGCAGCTTGAATGTGTCCTCACCTGCACTCAAAGGTAGACACAAATCCGCCATTTAAGCAAGTAACAGTGAAACAATGGTAATGTGTGTGAATAGAGTATTAGCAATCTAAGCGAGATTAGCGGCAGCCACGCTGCCGATGCTAATGGGATATAAGCTAATAGCAGACTCGAGAAATGAAAATAAAACTAGTGATAACAAGGCGCTCTGATTGGTTTTGTTTTAGAATGCTATAGGGGATATATTCACAAGTTATAGAAATGAAAAATGATAGTGTATAAAATTGTTTTTAAGATAGAAAATAGACGATAAAGAATCAACTTGATGGAGCTCAAACTCAAAACATGCAGTCACAAATCAGCACATGCGCTACTGATCGCTTTTTACAGTGTATATTTTAAAAATACCTGCATATAATTACATCTGTAATTAATTTCTGTAATTGAATTTGTAATTACACTGTTGAACCACCCCTTACTCCTTAACCCACCGTTAAACCTATCCACACCATCAAACCTGTCCCTAACCTTACCCGTATCCCACCGCGATACCAGAAAAAGTGATTTGCAATACAATATAAACACAATAAGTACATTGTACTTATTTTTTGATGCAAGAACATAGTAGTTAAGGCCAGTTAATATAAAGTGGGTCCGGGTTTTCTGTACATAGAGACTATTTTTTATAAATGTTCTCTAATGTTTGTGGGTAGGGCACTTTGTTTTGTATTCAAAAATGCTAAAATATGCAACAGGGCTGAAGAGGTTTTAACCACAGGTTTTGTAGCACAATCATGGCTGTTTTGTGGTACCCATGGTTTAACTATAGTAACAATGTTTCTTTTTTAATTATGGTATAAACATAGTTAAAAAAAAAATTGTAAGGTACAGGGTATACCCAGGGGTTAAGGTGAGTTGTAGCCCATCAGAGTGGAGTGTCACCTACTGACTGTCGCATATTCTCTATTTTGTTATACTATTAAGTTCTTGTTTTTATTTTCCAGTTACCTGTGTACTTTTGTAGTCCTTTGTTACTTTATTTTTTATTGCTGTACCGTATCACAGTGTTGGCAACTCTTACAGATTTTCCTTGAAACATTGCTGTGACACAGACTCCTCACAGAAGTCCTTATTTTATATATTTGGTTAAATATAAGCTTTGTGCAACATCTCTTTACATTATGCAAACTTGACATGTATTAACAGTTTTTTTTTTTTTTTTGCAACGTATTTTTCTCTAATTGTGATCACAGGTGAAAACTGCATCAGAGGGGGAGGACTTTTCTGCTCCCTCATACGGTGGCCGAGAGAGCTCAATGTGCTGCAAATAGATAAAACACCTGCAAATAAAGAAAACAACTTCCTCAATTTTACAACGCACACGCTGCAAATGCTCATAACACAACCAAACAAAGGAACGCACTGCAAATAGAAAAAACGCCTGCAAATTAAGAAAACAACTTACATCAATTTGACAACACACACGCTGCAAATGCTCACAACAAAACCAAACAAAGAAACTGTAACGAGGAGACTGTGTCTTTTAAGATCCATGTGCAGCTTTATTATCACACAAGAATGGTCATACAAGCATAAGTCAATCACAGGCGTCAGGTACCACGTAGGCAGGGCAGAATCATAAACAGAGTTCGGGCTAGAGGTCTGGTCAGGCGGCAGACAGATAACAAAACCGATCAGCAAGGCAGGCAGAGTTCTTTCATAAACGGGTAAACAGTCCAGGTCGGCAACAGGAAATCAAACACGGGATAAACGCTCAGAAATGTCTGCATGGCAAGAACAGGACTTCGCAATAAAAGCAAGGCTGGAGCAGATTAAATAGACCAGTCAATGGGGAACACCTGTGCAGGTAATCAGTCTCAGGTACGGGGTGTGATGGGAAATGAAGTCCGAATGACAGAGTTAATACTCAGGTGAGGGTTCCCTCTGGTGGTGATCGGAGGGAGCCACAGAGGCTGAGTTCGTGACAGAAACGCACTGCAAATAAAATTTATTTGGTTGTGTTGTGAGCGTTTGCAGTGTGTTTCTTTATTTGTTTGTGTTGTGAGCATTTGCACCACCTGCTGTCAAACTGATGAAGATGTTTTCTTGATTTGCTGGTTCTTTTTCTATGTGCATGTGTTTACTGAAGTTGCAGCGCGTTGAGCTCTCTCGGCCACCGTACCCTTATACACTGCAGGGACAACATTGCAAGCATATGCAAAAGATCTCCAGAAATTTGTTGACTCCTGTCCACAGCTGAAAGTAAAAATTGATAATATGCCTATTAAAAATAAATGTATGATTTTGCGTGTGTGTATGTGTGTGTGTGTGTGTGTGTTTTTTTACTGTTCTTTGTATTTTGTATAAGTGGTTGCAAGTTTGTTTTTTCTGCATTCTGTTCTTGGAAAAGATCTGTTAAAAGTTTGTTAAATAATAAAAATATTTAATTAACATAAGGTCTTTGGACCTTGTATTTAACTATGCAATACAGTTCATTGTTAATAACTTTGAAACAAATCTATTGTAGCATAACTAAAATTGTTTAATGTTACACTTACAAGGCATCACTTTAGATTACAGCCTGTGGATGTTACACTTACACAGTAACTACACGTAACAAGGCTTCACTTTAGATTACAGCCCGCAGATGTTACACTTACACAGTAACTACACGTAACAAGTGGGTAACAAGGCTTCACTTTAGATTACAGCCCGCGGATGTTACACTTACACAGTAACTACACGTAACAAGTGGGTAACAAGGCATCACTTTAGATTACAGCCCGCGGATGTTACACTTACACAGTAACTACACGCAACAAGTGGGTAACATGGCATCACTTTAGATTACAGCCCACTGATGTTACACTTACAAAGTAACTACATGTAACGAGGGTAACAAGGCATCACTTGAGATTACAGCCCCCGGATGTTACACTTACACAGTAATTACATGTAACAAGAGAGTAACAAGGCATCACTTTAGATTACATCCCACGGATGTTACACTTACACAGTAACCACATGTAACAAGAGGGTAACAAGGCATCACTTTAGATTACAGCCCACTGATGTTACACTTACACAGTAATTACACGTAACAAGAGGGTAACAAGGCATCACTTGAGATTACAGCCCCCGGATGTTACACTTACACAGTAATTACACGTAACAAGAGAGTAACAAGGCATCACTTTAGATTACATCCCACGGATGTTACACTTACACAGTAACCACACGTAACAAGAGGGTAACAAGGCATCACTTTAGATTACACCCCACAGATGTTACACTTACACAGTAACTACACGTAACAAGGGTGTATGTTTGCATAGTAGTTGAGAAAAATGTTGTAGTACATTTTATTCTACTTGCCTCAAATCACATAAGGAAGCTCAAGTGCACCAACAGCACTACAGCTATCAAAAAAACATAAATTCGGTAAATGTACATGTGTATTATGATGGTATATTTATATGCTATATCCTGGGAGCAGCTGGAAACAGGTAATCTAGTTTTTCACTACTGCACCTCAACGGACATGATTCGCTGCTGAGATGACCATATGCAATGATCTTTTATCAGGTAAATTTTCATATCAATTTTTAAACCAAATCATAGCAGAAACTCATTACAAAATTTCCCCATACTTTAGTAATCTTGACTATGGTGTTTTTTAATTTTGCTATAATTACTCAATTATACTATAGTATAGGCCTACTATTTGTATCAATGTCACAGTGTTGGGGAAGCTACTCTGAAACTGTAGTTTGACAAGCTACAAGCTACTCGTAAGTTAAAGTAGTTAAACTACAGTCAAGCTACCCTTTTGGAAAAGTAGTTAGCTACACTACAAGTTACTATCAAAAAGTAGCTAGCTACATTGAAAATACTTTTGATTTTTTTGAACAACGTATATTATAAATAACTGAATAAGTGTCTGAGGAATGTTTTAAGTAAAATATTTAGTGTTTAAAACAATGCAATACAATTATGATTTCAAAGAGTATTGTTTTATTACACACAACACTCAAATATCTCAGACTGTTTGTCAAAAGTGCAAAATTGCAACAAATACAACATTGCAAGAACAAAATATACATCCAACGTAAATTGCATGTAGAATATTTTCTCAAAAATACATAGAGAGCAATAAAGCAGGATAATTAATACATTTAAAATGGCCATTACTCATCTGTATGTGCGTCCTTAAATTTGTGCTTGAGGTCTTCGACGTAGACAGCGTTTTAAACTTTGGTTTGCAAAGATTGCATACAAAAGTGTAACCTTTACTTGTCGTTTCTTTGAGAGACATGAACTTGGACAAATAAGGCCATGGGTAATTAACGTTAGTTGTTTCTCCATCCTCCAAATCTGCCGCCACGTCTTGCTCCATCATGGATAATATGGGTGTGTCAACCCCCACTTCTGTACGTCAGTGAACCGTTAGCCGCAAGATGCGTGATTAAACAACAGGTGGCGGTAATGGCAAAAAATGAGTTTGTAATCTAACAAGAAGAATATCCTTGCATCGCGCTGATTCGTGCAGGCTCGACAACACGCAATGTAGCTTTTGCTCGCGCTACACCGCTACTTGCTGCAAAAAGTAGTTAGCTACTGGAAAAGCTACACTGTTTAAAAAGCAACTGAGCTACTGCCAAGCTACTGAAAAATGTAGTTAAGTTAGTAGCGTCGCTACTTGTAGTTAACTACTCCCCAACACTGCAATGTCATGTACGACATATGTTGTAATAATACAATAAGTATCCATACTTATATACTGCATCGTAAATTTTTTATGTTATTACAATAAGGCAACTTGTTCTAAATCATAATATTGTTGCCAAACACAGTACGTCATGCATACCACATAATCTAAGAATAGTTACGCATTACTTATGAAATACAGTATAAATACTTTTAATTTTCCAAGTCATTACCCGCTTATTCCCCAATTATTTTCGTTTACCTACATGTACGTTCAGCTTTAAGTTATGCTGACGCGGATACACGTACATACACGTAATTTCAGAATAGGTAACCTTTAGTTATAAAATACTTACAGTATAAATGTTTTATAATTCCGAAGGTTATTACCCCCTTATTCCCCAAACGTTGCATACTGTTCCCTTATACCTATGAGTAGGTACTGTGGAGGTACTCTATAGTTACAAATAGGTACGCTGTAAATTCTGTTTAATTATGCGGTACATTGCGGGCTGTAATCTAAAGCGTTACCGAGGTATCATACCAATCACAAGTGCAGTATGGAGTACCTCAAGGCTCAGTACTTGGCCCCTTTTCACACTTTACATGTTACCCTTGGGAGTAGGGCTGCACGATATATTGCATGCGATATTCATGCGCATCTAATCAGTAAAGCCAGTTCCGTGATTAGCATTAAATCTCCATCTGTTTTCCAATGGAGCGGCATTTAATACACAGAGCCGTAGTTCACTGACAAGCTATGCAATATAACGTTCAATATAGCAGGCGATTCATCTGCGATTCTTCTGGGGGAGTTGCGTGTTTCTGTGAAAAGAAGGCGCATGGATGGAGTTTTGCAGGATTCCCCTGCTGCTGGAATAGGATGGCTCCGACCCCCGTAGTTGAAGCATCCACCTCGACAATGAAAGGTCTCTGGGGATCAAGATGTATGAGGATAGGATCTTGGGTGAAGGCTTCCTTCAACCTTTCAAAAGCATCGTTGGCTGCTGGAGACCAGGACAGAGACTTGGTCTTGTTACGGAGTAAGAATTCTGGATGAATCTGCGATAGAAATTGGAGAATCCCAGGAATCGTTGAAGTTCTTTGATGGTTGATGGTGTTAGCCAGAACTCGATGGCTTCCACCTTCCCCTCGTCCATCCAGATGTCACTACTGTCGATATGATATCCAAGAAATTGAAGGTTGGTGGAAAGAGCATTTCTCTGCCTTGAGGAAGAGCTGATGTTGTGGTAGGTGTTGGAGGACCTCCGCAACGTGGTGGCGATGTTCGGCCAAGCTCCGAGAGTAGATGAGGATGTCATCAATATATAGCAGGACGAAGCGGTGGAGATACTCTCGGAGTATCAGATTTTCCAAACCACAAGTGTCATCGTAACCGGCCAATTGTAGACGTAATCTGGGCTCTAACCTCTGGCGATAGGTAGTAATCAAGGATCGCTCATTCCAACCACTGGCTGCGGCAAGGGTTCTGAATCTTAGGGCATACTCATTGATGGACAGGGACCCCTGTCGGAGATGGTACAGCTGGTGACTGACGGATGTGTCACCAGATGGTCATCTGAAAACCTCTCTGAAATGAGTGACAAAGTTATTAAATGATTGAGTAACATTACCAGATTGAGCCCAGATCGTCTCTGCCCATTGTAGTGCCTTGCCGGATAGAAGTGAGACGATGAAAGCGATCTTAGATCTTTCTGTGGGATATAGATAGGGTTGCATCTCAATGGAAAGCGAACATTGTAGAAGAAAGCCGTTGCACTCCTCTGCCACACCAGAGAAGGCCGCTGGTTTGGCCATGGGACTGGCGATCACGGGTAGAGAAGAAGTGGTGGTGATGGATACGGAAGTGATCGGCGGTGTTGGTGGAGGTGAGTGTGAACTCGTCGGAGATTATCCACGAGTTCCTGGAAGGGATCCGGTTGGCTCATGCTGAATCACTCTGTCTTGGTCCGATCTTCTGTTACGGAAGCAGACTAGACACAGAGGATTATCAAAACAATAAAATGTATTTATTGATTCAGCAGAGGGTAAGCAGCAGATGAAGGTGAGTAGAGACTTAGATACTTGATGAGATGCAGAAAGGACATACTGAGGTATAGATTGTCTTGCCAGGAACTCGTGGATGACTTGAAGCAGCAGGATGACGGTGGAGAAGAGGGTCGATGACCGATGAAGGAGAAGACAGACGATGGAGACACAGGGAACCAATGAAGGAGAGTAGTCTTACAGGTAAGTAGCAGGTAAGTAGCAGCGAAGAGCAATGAAAGTCCACTTCGTGTAATTGAGATCGGACAACTGACTGGAGTGGGGTGTGTGCTTAAGTAGTACTGGGGTGATTTGGTGCCGGTGAGGTGCGGGTGACTTGAATTAATACTCAGGTGACTGTGATCGTTGTGATGGATTGGTGGTGAAGCCTGGCCGATCTGTGACATTTACAGACACTTCCATGGAAACAATGTCTCCTCATTTACATGGTTTAAAGCAGACATGTCACAAAAATCTAGAATAGACCTCTGGCTTATATCTGACTGGCTAATTTCTCCTGCCCCTTTAACGGATCATGCTTGTATCGAACTTGAAATATCCGAGACTCATAATAGTTTTCAGCGGCGTCCAGGATACTGGAAACTGAATACTTCTTTTTTTTTAACTCTCAATATTGTTTAAATATTAAAAATATAGTTGAAAAATTTAATAATTTGAAAATTTAATTCAGGCTCTGCTATTGCAAAATGGGAACTTTTTAAGTATGAGTGTCTGAGTTTCTCTATACAGTTTGGCAAACAGCTTTTTAAGGCAACGGTATGGTGGCCGAGAGAGCTTAACGCGCTGCAACTTCAGAAAACACATGCAAATAGACAAAGCACCAGCAAATCAAGAAAACATCTTCATCAGTTTGACAGTAGGTGGTGCAAATGCTCACAACACAAACAAATAAAGAAACGCACTGCAAATGTTCACAACACAACCACATAAATTTTATTTACAGTGCGTTTCTTTTTTTGGTTTTGTTGTGAGCATTTGCAGGCGCGTGTTGTCAAATTGACGAAAGTTGTTTTCTTAATTTGCAGGAGTTTTTTTCTATTTGCATTTGCGTTTCTTTGGTTGTGTTGTGAGCATTTGCAGCGTGTGTGTTGTCAAATTGAGGAAGTTGTTTTCTTTATTTGCCGGTGTTTTATCTATTTGCAGTGCGTTTCTTTTTTTGGTTGTGTTGTGAGCATTTGCAGCGCATGTGTTGTCAAATTGACGAAAGTTGTTTTCTTAATTTGCAGGAGTTTTTTTCTATTTGCAGTTTGTTTCTTTTTTTGGTTGTGTTGTGAGCATTTGCAGCGTGTGTGTTGTCAAATTGACAAAAGTTGTTTTCTTAATTTGCAGGCTTTTTTCTATTTGCAGCGCGTTTCTTTTTTTGGTTGTGTTGTGAGCATTTGCAGCGTGTGTGTTGTCAAATTGAGGAAGTTGTTTTCTTTATTTGCAGGTGTTTTATCTATTTGCAGCATGTTGAGCTCTCTCGGCCACCGTACAAAGGAGTCAAGAAGCTCTGCAATCATAAAGGAAATAAATTATCTTTTAAGTCTGTCCTCTCCTAGTGAGCAGGACAAAGAGAAGTTATATTTATTGATGGAAGATCTTGATGTTCTTTATGCAGAGAAGGCCAAAGGCGCATTTATTAGATCAAGGGAAAAATGGTTAGAATTTGGAGAAAGGAATTCGACATATTTTTTTAATTTAGAAAAAAGAAGAGGTGAATTAAAAATAATTTCAGCCCTTGACATTAATGGTATTCTCACTTCTGATTAAGCCAAAATTTCAAACTTTGTAGCTGACTTTTATCAGCAACTGTATACTTCTTGTTTTCATACTGAGTCATCTAATCAATTTTTCTTTGAGGTGGAACAGTTTATTCCAAATATAAGTGAAGACAATTATGCTGTTTTTGAGGGTGAGATAACGGTGGAAGAGATGGATAGTTTAATCACAAAAACTCTGGGCCCCGATGGTCTACCATTTTAATTTAAATTATTATTTAATTATATAATTATTATCCATAATAATTCTTATTTTAGATGTTTTCAAAGAGTGTTTGGACCGTGGTGAATTATCTGAATCGATGAAGCAAGGCCTAATAACTTTAATACCTAAATCAAATAAAGATAAAAAAGTTTTTAGATAATTGGCGACCTATAACTGTCAGGATGATGGACTGTTATGTGTGTGTTTTTCTCCCGATGTGTTCCCGGTGACCCAGTTTCTCCCCAGTCTGATTGTGTTAATTTGCTCCAGGTGTGTCTTGTTTTCCCCTCATTTCCCTGTCTTTAAAAGCCCCAGTCCTTTCAGTTAGTGTTTGTTGGGTCTACAAGTGATGTACGTGTGTCTTCCTCCTGTTCCCTGTTGGATATTACCCTCTGTGTTGGTCTGTATTAAAGACTATTTCGATTATCCACGGCTCCGTGTTCCTTCCGGCAGCGTAACTTGACACAAGACCCAACCGTAACTGTAACCGTGTGTTCCCTCCGTTTTTTGGTTTCCGTTTTGTCATCAGTGTTTTGTTTCCGTAGTGTTCCCTTATGATCCCCCTGTACAGACTCTGTATAAAGACATCACCAGTAATGTGTCTTTGTCTTCTGGAACATCACCACGTTTTGCCATTGGGAGAGGAATTAGGCAAGGGCATCTATTTCCCCCTTTTTCTTTTTGTTAGTGGCAGAGCTTCTTAAGCATTATACAGTAAATTGTTCGAATATTGAGGGCATCCAAATTGTAGATCGCACTATTTTGATTAGTCAACTTGCAGACAATACATGTATTTTCCTAAAAGACAAAAGGCAGGTCCTTATTATATTAGAAGCTTTAAAACTGTTCTCGCATGCCTCCGACCTTTCTGTTAACCAGACTAAATCTGAGATTATGACAATTCATCATTCTGATATAACAGATGTATGTGGAATTAAGGTAAAACAAACAGTTAGATATCTTGGTATTGTAATTAACAAATGTTCATCTGAAAGAATTGAATCAAATTTTTCTAAATGTTTAATTCAAGCAAAAACTGTTCCCTTTCGAAAGCTAATCGATGCTGCGCTGCTCAGCGCATTGGGAACGCCTTTAGTCGTGACCAGCTGTGAATATTCGATAGAATTGACCCGGAGGTAATATAGCCTTGGTCGATGACGTCATTGGCGTGCACCCGCAACACGAGGCTATAAAAAGATGAGCCACAGGTGCATCATCAGGATATTTTGTCTGAAGAGCAGTTCTGGGACATCTTCAGCACGGCAAAGCAGCGCAGCATCTCGTTCCGCTTTCTCAGGGAACAAGGTTACAGTTAAGTAACCGGAAACGTTCCCTTTCGAAAGCTACAATCGATGCTGCGCTGCTCAGCGCATTGGGAACGTGAATACCCACGCCGCCGTGCTTGGAAATGTCTGGACCCCACGGTTGTGCATGTGTGCCCACAAGAACGCAAGAAGGCCTCAGACATTAGCTTGTGACATTGACTCAAGGACATGAGAGCCCGGAGTGGCATGAACATCCAAACTATAAAATCTTATGAATGTGTGCGGAGAGGACCAACCTGCCGCATCACAAACCTGTTGTAAGGGGGCACCCCTTGCCAAAGCACTAGAGGAGGTGACCCCCCTGGTGGAGTGAGCCCTAAGACCTATAGGCGAAGCTTGACCGCGCGCCTCATAAGCAAGAGCAATAGCATCCCTGACCCAATGAGACATGGTCTGCTTGGTGGCAGCTGCTCCTCTGTTACTACCACCATAACAGACGAATAGTTGCTCTGACTTACGCCACTGGCTAGTGCGGTGGATGTAAGCCTGAAGAGCACGGACTGGACACAGTCTATGAGATTTCTCCTGCTCCGGCGTTGTGAACGGTGGAGGGCAGAAGGCCTCTAGAATGACCGGATGTACAGCCGAAAATGGAACCTTAGGCAGGTAATCAGGATGTGGATGCAAAATCACTTTCACCATACCTGGGGCAAAGTCTAAGCAGGATGGAGAGATAGACAGAGCCTGCATATCCCCAATTCTCTTCAAGTAAGTTATTGCCATGAGAAAAACCATTTTTAGAGTCAGAAGTTTATCAGACGCTGATTCTATAAGGGGGTTCAAAGGGGGTTTCAACCAGACCCTCGAGAACTGTAGCTAAGTCCCATGAAGGGATCTTGGTTTTTACTGGAGGCCTCAGTCGCCTGGCCCCCCGAAGGAAGCGAGAGAGCAGAGGATGTCTCCCGAGTGGCGCCCCGTCTGCCAAGACGTGGCAAGCCGAAAGAGCGGCCACATAAACCTTAAGAGTAGCAGGGCATGTGCCTGTTGATAATTTCTCCTGCATGAAGTCCAGAACTGAAGCAACCTGGCAGTTGACTGGATCTACATTGTGTAAAACACACCACCTTTCAAAAACACCCCATTTATTGGCATAAATTTGTCTAGTGGAGGAAGCTCTAGCACTCAGAATGGTCTCAATAACGGCAGGCGAAAGCCCAGTGTACCTCAGTTGGTTCCCATCAGGGGCCAAACGTGAAGATTCCACAGGTCGGGCCTGGGATGGAATATTGTGCCCTCCGCTGAGACAGAAGGTCCCTCCTCTCCGGAATCGCCCACGGCGAGCCGTCTAGGAGAGATATTATCTCCGAGAACCACACTCTGTTCGGCCAACGTGGCGCTATCAGCAAGAGGCAAGACCCTTGTTGGCGAACTCTGGCTAGAACTCCCGGGAGCAGAGAAACTGGAGGAAACGCATACAGGCGCATCTTGGGCCATGTGTTGAAACCCCCTTTGAACCTATAGAATCAGCGTCTGATAAACTTCTGACTCTAAAAATGGTTTTTCTCATGGCAATAACTTCCTTGAAGAGAATTGGGGATATGCAGGCTCTGTCTATCTCTCCATCCTGCTTAGACTTTGCCCCAGGTATGGTGAAAGTGATTTTGCATCCACATCCTGATTACCTGCCTAAGCGCGGTCCATTTTCGGCTGTACATCCGGTCATTCTAGAGGCCTTCTGCCCTCCACCGTTCACAACGCCGGAGCAGGAGAAATCTCATAGACTGTGTCCAGTCCGTGCTCTTCAGGCTTACATCCACCGCACTAGCCAGTGGCGTAAGTCAGAGCAACTATTCGTCTGTTATGGTGGTAGTAACAGAGAAGCAGCTGCCACCAAGCAGACCATGTCTCATTGGGTCAGGGATGCTATTGCTCATGCTTATGTGGCGCGGGGTCAAGCTTCGCCTATAGGTCTTAGGGCTCACTCCACCAGGGGGGTCGCCTCCTCTAGTGCTTTGGCAAGGGGTGCCCCCTTACAACAGGTTTGTGATGCGGCAGGTTGGTCCTCTCCACACACATTCATAAGATTTTATAGTTTGGATGTTCATGCCACTCCGGGCTCTCATGTCCTTGAGTCAATGTCACAAGCTAATGTCTGAGGCCTTCTTGCGTTCTTGTGGGCACACCTGCACAACCGTGGGATCCAGACATTTCCAAGCACGGCGGCATGGGTATTCTCGTTCCCAATGCGCTGAGCAGCGCAGCATCGATTGTAGCTTTCGAAAGGGAACGTTTCTGGTTACTTAACTGTAACCTTGTTCCCTGAGAAAGCGGAACGAGATGCTGCGCTGCTTTGCCGTGCTGAAGATGTCCCAGGACTGCTCTTCAGACAAAATATCCTGATGATGCACCTGTGGCTCATCTTTTTATAGCCTCGTGTTGCGGGTGCACGCCAATGACGTCATCGACCGAGGCTATATTACCTCCGGGTCAATTCTATCGAATATTCACAGCTGGTCACGACTAAAGGCGTTCCCAATGCGCTGAGCAGCGCAGCATCTCGTTCCGCTTTCTCAGGGAACAAGGTTACAGTTAAGTAAACGGAAACGTTTTTAATTGCTGGTCTCAGAAGAATCTAACTATCCACGGGCGTGTTCTGCTCTCCAAGGCTGAGGGAATTTCAAGGCTGGTATATCCTGCTCTGTCTTTGTATGTTAACCCTAAAATGTGCTCAGATATTGACAGGGCTTTATTTAAGTTTATTTGGAAAAACAAAACTAAATATGTGAAAAGAAAATCTATTATTAGAACTTTTTCAGAGGGTGGGCTTAACCCTTGTGCACCCTTATGGATATTTTTGTCCATTTTAGATTTGTTTTTGACAATTTTGCCTGTGTTAATGCTAACTGCATACATTTGGGCTCAGGTGTGTATTTTTATTGGAATTTCCTTTAATAAATCTGTTTTACACTAGGTACAAAAAAGTTAAACACTCAGCACCGTTTAGACAAAATGTCCCCATTGAAACCCATTAAAACTGCTATTTTTAATAGCAGTGCCGTTTAACTGTAAAATGATGCAAATTTTGTTAATAGGCTTTCATTCTGTTTGCAAGGCTTCAAAATGTTATTTTTTTACTATTTTTTACCAGATGGTGCCATTTTTTCAGGTTTGGTCTATAAAGGGTCTGTAAAGCAAATACTCGCTTTATTCCTGTTTTCTGCTTCTGCATGTTATAGAGCCAATTGGATAAATAACGCAGCTATAATTGTGTGGGTATGTTGGTATAGATGTCAGAGTGTGGTTTGTATGTGAGTCATAAAAAAATTGTGTGTCTGTTCTTGTAATATTTGAGAAAGAAAAACTCTACTACAAATCCAAGCACTGTGTGCACCAGCAGAGTTTTGCTGGCATCTAATGGGGAAAATTTGGTACTGCGCCCAAAATAAAATTTTACTGAAAGCTAATTTTTTTAGATATCAACCTCAAATTTGGAACACGACTTGTTTAGATTTATGGCTTTGATTTTCTAGCAGGTTTAGAATTCAACATGTTTTATATATAAAATATTCATAAAATATAAAACATTGTACATAAATAATTTTCATAAACTTAAATCTGTATAACTTTTTTTTTGGTTTCACTTTTTAAACTTTTGCCATGGGTCTTCTTTAAAATGAGACAAAACTAAAGTCTGTGCTCTCAAGCTTCCAATTTTTATGACCGTTTTTTTTTTTTACATGGACATTTTTGTCCACTATGGACCTAAGTGTAACTTTTTTTTTATTCATGCACAAGGGTTAATGTCATTGATTTTAGTACTCTCAATATTATTTTTAAAACCAATTGGATTAAACATTGCTTGGCAAAGCTTTGTTTTTTGAAAAGTGTAGTGGGTTATCCTTTCTACTATCGTGTGACTTCAAATACAGTAAACTTCCCATAAAATTATCTAACTTTCATAAGTAATCACTAGAAGCATGGAAATTAGCCTTTAAACATTATTTCTCTTCACATTCATGCATACTATGGAATAACCAATTTGTGTTGTCTAAAAACAAGAGTATATTTAAAAAAGAATGGTTTGATAAAGGGATTATATTTCGGTGAGATTTATACTTATCAGCAATTTCTTTCTTTCTCAGGGATTGAATCTTCCTGTAGAGATTATAATTTGGTTGTGAAAAGCATTTTGTCAGACCTCTGTTGTGTGTTTCTTGGGTTTCCACATGCTCCCTGTGTTTCCGTGCCCATATTTGGTTTGTTTCCTGTCCTTGTCTGATGTGATTAGTAGTTTATTCTGTTCCAGGTGTGCATGTTTGAGTTAATTATCCCTGGTATTTAAGTCCTGTCTGTGCAGTGTAATGTCGTCTGGTCTATTCTTTACCCCCGGTGTTTGATGTCTGTGTCTGCCTTGCCGTCTTCATTAAAGACATGTTATTTGAGTTTACGTCCTCGTCTGTGTGTCCCTGATCCTCCCTGCTGTGTGCACCGTGACACATTTCCCCTAAATTGCTTAACCTTGTGAAAATACATCTAAGTTATAATTCAGCTGTCTGACAAATTCCAAACCTTGTTGTTGGAGGTATGAATATCATGGATATTAAGTGTAATAACTCACACATTAGAAAATGTCTTACTCGAGATGTCAGCTGTTATCCAAAAGCACTCATTAAGTGGAAACAATTCTATTTCTGTCACAGCTCTTGGGAAGTATGGAACACGGAAGCCAAGAGAAGAGGAATTCACTAAGCGAGAGTCTTTAATATCCAGAAGATCACAGGCAGGGAAGACAATTCAAGGACCGACAAACACTAACTGAACGGACTGGTGCTTTTAAAAGACAGGATAACGAGGGAACTAAGGAGACACACCTGGGATCAAATTAACATGAGGAAAAAACTGGGTCACATAACACATGGGAAGCAAAACACAACAAAAACAGGTCCATGATCCTGACATGTCGTCCCCCTCCCGGAAGGTGCGTCCTCGCACCGTTGAAACATCCAAAGGGGAGGGGCGGGTGGGAACTAGGGAGGCGGCTCAGGAGGAGGACGAACATCCAGGTGGGGCCCGGCAGACAGAGACCAAGGCGGTGATGAAGGAGGGAGGAGCCAGGGAAGAGACAGGCGGAGACCCGGAGATCCGTGGCGGAGGAGAGGAGTCCTGAGGCGATGGCGGGTCAACGCCCGACCAAGGCGGAGCTGGAGGGACGAGGGAGCCCGGTGGAGCTGGTGAATTGAGGGGTGACGGTAGAGGAGA
Source organism: Barbus barbus (assembly GCF_936440315.1). Taxonomy (NCBI): domain Eukaryota; kingdom Metazoa; phylum Chordata; class Actinopteri; order Cypriniformes; family Cyprinidae; genus Barbus; species Barbus barbus. The sequence continues at coordinate 21,001,218 of NC_136730.1, read as the reverse complement.
GGGAGCTAGGAGCCGAGGTGGAGCCACTGGGTCTACGGGCCGAGGCGGAGTCCAGGCCTCGGAGCCTAGAGGCGGAGGTGAGGGATACTCCAGCCCCGGCGAGTATAAAAACATCTCTCATGCTAAAACATGTTATTTGTAAAATGTAATGCTTTACCTTACATGATGCATATTTGTTAAATGTATTCCCCATTTTTGCTTGTAGTTATGCTGATGATTCCCAGCTCTATATTGAAACTTGATTAAACTTATCAATTTGCAAAACTAACGGAATGTATAGTTGATATCAAAAACTGGATGACTAGCAGTTTCTTACTGCTTACTGCTTTCTTACTGTCTAATAATTGACGGCTGCTCTGTAAATTCTTCGTTATCAGCTAGGAACCTAGGCGTACTTTTTGATAGCAATCTTTCCTTTGAAAAACATGTATGCATTTTTCCATCTTAAAAATATATCTAAATGACGACCTATGCTCTCAATGTCAAATGCAGAAACATTCATTCATGCGTTCATGACCTCGAGGCTAGATTATTGTAATGCTTTATTGGGTAGTTGCTCTGCACGTTTAATAAACAAATTCAGTTCTTACTAAAACCAGGAAATATGACCAGATTAGTCCGGTTCTGTCAACACAGCACTGGCTCCCTATTAAACATTGTATACATTTTAAGATCTTGCTAATTACCTATAAGGCCCTGAATGGTTTGGCACCTCAGTAACAGATCAGATGGTGGATCAGCACCTAGAGATGACCTCTACAGCCCTGAACGTCAGCGGAGACCAGGACAATTAGATGAGCCCCAGAGACTGATCCCCAGTGAAGACCCTGTCTCCTAGACGGCCATCGGGACAAGACCACAGGAATCAGATGAGTCCTTTGCACAATCTGATTCTGCTTTAGCCTAAATTTAAACTTCTGATTTTGTCTGGCCAGAGGAGAATGACACTATTTCGACAAACTTTTTCCCCGTCTAAATACTGTAAAGCTGATATAAAGCCACCCAGCTTATCAAGCCAATGTAAAGCTGCTTTGACACAATTTGCATTGTTATAAGCGCTATACAAATAATATTGACTTGACTAAAAGAAAAAGGGAAAAACATTAAAACTGTGTTTATGCCCTAACTTTACCTTACTTGTCCTAAACTGCATATCCATCCTGAAATTCTCTTGCCTCACCCATAATATTTTGTTCTCCACTTAGTTTATTTATTATAGTCATTGCTCAGATGTAAATAAATCGGTGTGGGAAAAATAACTTGTGCAAAGTGTGTTTCGGGAGATATATCTTTTACCACACCCTTGGGAGTGTACAGAACTGTCCATTGCAACATAATTTAGTCATAAAATGTATGACAATCGCACTATATGAAGACCTGGAGAAAATATTTTTGTCTTTCTCACTGCCATCAGTATTCACAGTTGTACTATCTGGCAGTGTGAAAACTTGTTATATTCCATTGAAAAAAGTAAGCCGTAAGTAGCTTGACAAGTTGATGACTAGACTTTTGTTGGAACTGCCCCTTTAAGATGTCCATTATCATTAACCTACTTTCCATCATTAACAACTTTGTAGGCTTTGTATATACAATTACTGACTTAAGGTTTTGTGTGAAGGAGCGAAAAAAGTGAGTCAGTACACTTTGTGTTTCCTCACTAATGTGCCTCATTAGTACAATATCCTAAACGAATGCAGCACTTAAAATATTTATTAAGGGTCAGTGAATCCGAAAACACTAGTTTCTAGGACATGACACACTAAATGGAACTGCAACTGAGTCACTCAGTGTGGGAGTTTTCAAACAGCTGCTGATATAACAAAAGGTCCCGCTTGACTCAGTTGTGCTGAGCACCATCGTTATTACCCAGATGAACCGATGCTTCCAAGTTTCTACAACAATCATTTTCAGTGCTATAATGCAACATATTTCTATAATAAAATTAAAAGGTAAAATATCTATAATATTTGTTTTGCATTTATGTGTGCTGTACATTCCAATAACGTAAAAAAAAAAAAAAAAGGTTACTTCACACTCTGAAAGTTCCTCCAGGAGCTGGCTCAAGCCCTGCTGTGTGTGTAAGCTCATTTAAAGATCACAGTGACCCTGGCCTCACATAGCCCATGACCCCATTCAGTGTAATACAAAACACCCCAACACTAGGGTGACCATACATGCTATTTTTCCCGGATGCATCCTGGCCTTTTATATTGCCTAAAATATCTAGGATTTGGCTTTGTTTACGTGTGCAGACCGATCGGTGTATGACATCGGTTTCTTATGTTTTCGAAATGCTCTCAAAGTACTTTGAATCAAAGCAATAGAAATCCTGGCCAGGATGCGTCTGGGAAAAATGGCATGTATGGTCACCCTACCCAACACAATGTGGTCACCAGAAGAAAAAAACAAAGCACTGCCTGAGTCAACTATATAAACAGCCAATGTTTCATCAGTAACTGAAAATCTTCCAAGAAGCTTTTCCTAGAAAAGGAGACCTTGTCTATGGTTCTCCAGGGGATGTTAATTTTGGATGAAATGGGACTAATAGTGATCATTATCCGGAGACGTCAGATGCATGGTAAAAATCAGTCTGTGCTGAATTAATCCAAAACAAAGCTTTTTTTGGCTTGAATAATAATTTGTTCCTAAAGTTTTGTTTATTTTTTCACTGAGCAGCTGAAGGTTGTCAACTGATGTGGTGAGAATGAGAGAGCGTTCTGGCCTAGATTGTGGCGTGCAGTGCACGTTGTGTTGAGAAGCCAAGGACTTTGAAATCTTTGAGTACATGGAGTCTGTAGGTAAGCGGGCATGTCACAGCCTGGTCTGTTCACATCCTGTAACATTCAAAGAGAGCTATTGCTGACCTGACTTGTCCTCCATCCTGGCTCTTTTTGTCCTATAGAAAAATTATTTCAGAATGATTTGTGGTACGTGTTGGCCCTGCTTGTCCACATCATTGTGTGTGTATTAGTTGCCTAAGCTTGACTCTCAGAATTGCAAACGGTTCTTTTGCCTATTGTAGTCCAGCAGCAGCCCAGATTAATAGATTTATAGAGCATGTGTTTGAAGGCAGATCGTGTTTTTGGACAAATGTGATTTTGACCCTTGCAAGCTGAAGCACAGATGGTACAGTATTGAGGAGTGAGCAGTGTTGGGCAAGCTACTTGGAAAATGTAGTGAGCTAAGCTAACAGTTACACTTCGTTAAATGAAGCTTCACTACACTAAAGCTACAGCCCTGGGAAATGTAGCAAGCTAAGATACAGCAACATGGCAAAAGTAGTTTACTACATCTAAGCTATTTTTAAAAAATTCAGTTTTACATTGAACCGACATCAAGTCAATGCTCTCTCAGTGATCAATTAAACTGTCAGTCAAGCAGATAGATAGGCATAATAGTTCAGGTTAATTGTTTATTCAACAACTGTTCCAAACCAATTTGTCAACAAAAATCAGTATCATGTACAGGGCCAGATTTACCTTATATTGTGACATAATTGATATTGTGGCTTTATTATATACAGATACATTTATACAAAGGGTAACATTTAACAATAAGGTTCAGTAGTTAACTAGTTAACATGAACTAAGAATGAACAATACTTTTGCAGCATTTATCGTAATGTTAATTTCAACATTTACCAATGCATTATTTGTGTTTGTTAAGTAAGGAATAACTGACGACGGGCCGTTGAATTATTAGAAAAATAATGCACACCCGAGGTGGTGATGCGGCCACGACGCGAAGCGGAGTGGCCGTTACACCTCGGGTGTGCATTATTTTTCTAATAATTCAACGGTCCGGAGTCAATTATTCCGCTTATACTACGGTTGCCACACCTCAAGACATCGATCAGATTATATATTTCAAGGGATTCGTCCGGTTTTTCTACTTAAATCGCTATTGTGAGTAGGATTATTTCTTCCGCATCTCATCCAACGACTCTTTTGCTAGTTCCAAAACATCATTTTAAAGCTGGCAATGGAGGCTTGAGCCGTTGATAGCAGACTAATGCAGTTAATAATGAAGTTATTAGAAAGAGAGCGAGAGAGACAGAGAAACAGAGAGAGAGAGAGAGAGAGCTTGTATGAATTAGGCTACCTCTGTGTGTCCCTCAACAGTGTTCTGAAGCACCGTCTCTAAACTGTAAGTCTGCTTTAAGATGCAGCGCTGTTATTACCTCGCTAGTGAGAAATGTCATGTGTAGCCTTTAAGTTGCTACACTAGGCTAACTGATAAAATCGTCAGGGCAGCGCTGACAACGATGCGAAGTGATATGGAACTGTAATGCGGTCAAGAAAGCTGCCTGGAACTACGTTCGCCGTGCGTTTCCCTGAAAATAATTGCACACCTAAGAACGTTCGTCAGCCAATCAGATTCAAGCATTCAACGGCCCCGTAGTATAACATTAGATAATGCATTGTGAACTAATGTGAACAACTGCATTTTCCTTAACTAACATTAACAAAGATTAATAAATAGGCTACTGGAATAAATTGTCCATTGTTCACTCATGTTAGTTAATATAATGAAATCTTATTGCATAGTGTTACCATAAATGTATAGGCCTACAGATAGGCTATGTTTATTTGCATCGTTGCATGTGTCATTATATTAAAATCAAGTTCAAATACGACGTTTTTGGCCAGCATGCTTTCCCCCCGTCATTATACCGCCACATCAGAGGCAGTATGTGCATCGCATTTAGGTTTTCATGAACTTGCAGGTTATAGTTTTCTGTCGCTATGTGGACGCTCAGTTTTTTCTGTTGTTTGCCCAAAATATCATATTATAAAAGATTCAGCACTTCGCGCAAGCTATTTGACTGTGACTCGGCAACAAAATTATATAAAACACTCTTCTCTGCTCCTTATAAACAAAACAAAAAAAAAACTTTAGCCTTTATAAATATAGTGTTTCTTGAGTAAAGAAAACGCTGTACTTATTCAATCAACAGTTCTTTATTTACCTTTAGACAGCAAAAAAGATGAGATGCTCCAAACTATGCGCCGAGAGAGGCAGGAGGAACAATGAGGTTTGACTGACAGTTTGAGGAGCCAATGGCGTTACGAGGTTTAGTGGCTAAGGCGTCACTTTTACTGATCCAGGATCAGTGATCCGTAGCAGTTATATTTCTGATATGAGCTTGAGTTTCAGAAATGCTTTGGAAAATGTAACGTTAGCTTTTGTTGACGCTACCGCGTTACTTGATCAAAAATAGAGCTTCGCTACTGAAAAGCTTTGATTCAGAAAGCAGCGACGCTACCCCCACACTACTGAGAAATATAGTTAAACTAGTAGCGTCAATACTTGTAGTGACGCTACTGCTCATCACTGGGAGTGAGTACATTTGAAGTTCAAGCACATGTACCATGTGACTGAGTACAGGCATGTGAGTGTCAGTGCACATTGGATGTGCATTAGGGTTTCCTGGGAGGAAGGAGGCATGTGTAGACAGGTTCACTGACCTGGTTCTTGTTTAACCTGGAAAATGTTTTTTATAAGATTTGTATAAATTATTTAAAGTTATGACTAATTTGACGTGTTGCAGAGGAAAACAATCCAGGATGCAACTTTTAAATAAGATGTTAAAATGCAAGTGGTGTCATTTTTCTGCTTCACTCTCTGAAATGCACAGAAAGCAGTTGTCTGTGTGTGTGTGTGTGTGTGTGTGTGTGTGTGTGTGAGCACAGATTGCAGAAATCCCACTCAGCCAAGGAAGGGGGCGGTGGGGGTATCAGCAAGTGGATTCTTATAAACACTTAAGGGAAACAATCCCAGTGTTCCATTTCACAGCCAAGAAAACCAGCACATGGTGTGAAAAGTAATGCTTTAAGCATTATGAACACATTTGAATCCTCTGACTCGTATTTCTGCCAAAGACACAATGGAGGCAGACAGCATGTGCTGAAAATTATTCTCAGTCCTCTTCAGCAGGAGATGTAAGCGAAAGAAAATGATGTTTTTATTGTATAAAGTTCTGGCAAGATGCATTAGTAAAATTCAGTAGATTTATGTAAAACAAAATAATGCATTTAAAATAAGCACCCTGTGTTCAGTTCTACTGGGCACATTTAAAGATAAACACAATACTTTGATCAAATTTATATGATTACACTTATAATCATAGCAGTTATTATAATAAAATATGTGGGTCTTGCCCATTTTAATCACAATAAACAGGCAGGTAAACTCTTATTCTACTCCGGTCAAAGTGCACGTGTGCTTGTGATGTACCCGAATCGCGTGTCATGCATGAAAATAATGCAGTATTTTGATGGTTGAAAACATCGAAATGGAGACATTTTCAGAGCATCACTGATTACATAGATAAAAATTACCTCAATTCACACACTCTCGGAAATAAAGGTACAAAAGCTGTCACTGAGGCAGTACCCTTACAAAAGGTATACCTTTGTACATTATTTAACCCAAATAGTTTGCATAATAGTACCCAGATGTATGTATTAGTAACTAAGTGTACATATTACTACTTTTTATAAACACATCAATGACAGCTTTTGTACCTTTTTTCTGAGAGTGTAGCAACTTATTTGAAAAACTGCATGTAAACATGAGACAAGAGGTTTAGCTCATGTCCCATAAACATCTAACTGCGATTAAGCCTTACTCTGATTATTGTAAATAATCATATTATTTGTGCTCATGTAAACATAGTCTATGTTCTTATTTTGTTCCAGTATAAGCCTGATAAGGCGTAATTGAATGGATCAGGTCTTGTGCTGCCCAAAGCTCTGAAGATCCAAAGCTTAAAAGATTTGTTTCTTGTTTATGATTTCATTTCAGTCACGTAAAAACACTAACTTAGCAGATTGTTCTTGAACTAAAATCCGTTTCTGCAGAAAAGTGCATGAGAAAAATTGTCAGAGTACAAACATTCCTTAAGTATCATAGCAGGTGTTAGTATTTTCCATAAATCCGTGAGTATTTCTATGTTTGCTGGATTTAATTTGGGCTCTGTTTTTGTTCAAATGGATGAAGAGTGGATTATGGTTTACCACCCTGTTCTCAGTGACTAGCTGTGTTACTCAAACGGCAAAAACACAAACTGCAATGGTCAAGTGACTGCATGGTCTATTCTGTATTTTAAAATGTTTTATTTTTTAAATGTAAATCTTAAAAGGCAAATTCATATCTTGAAAAAAATTGTTTAATTTAATTACGTGAGATAACTGCATTCAGAAATGTTATGAAATTCAGTATATTTGTTAAAAGTATTAGCACCATACAGTATAGTAGTATAAAAGTAGTATAAAAAGCACTGGTATCTACTCACCGTTGTTATTTAAAAGTAATATTTTAAGAAAAAAAAAATAATAATTTTTAAATTGAACTATCAGTGGCTAAAATGTAAATAGGTCATAGTGGTTTAGCTGACGCAAGAGGTTGGGAACCCCTATTATTATCTCATTATTTGTAATCATCCATTATTACTGGAACAAAGGTACAAGATTATTTTAAAATATAGTTAATAACTAAGACTTTATTTTACAGAAGAATTTTCAATATATTTTACAGAAGAATAAAGATATAACAAATAGTACAGCAGTGAATTATGTGTAACGTGAACTAGAGTTTTACAGATTTAGGGACAAAGTAGACTAGACCAATTAGACTATTTTATTACAACAATCTTCTGCAACCTAAAATTTTAGAATGTGTTTACAGGGTAACAGGTTTACTTATTTTTTAAAAGTCATTTGCAGCTTTCATATTTATGACAAATTCTTTGATGTTTTCTGTGTCAAATCATCCGGTTGTACTCTAGAACAGCCCTTTTCCTGGATTTGTTTATGTGTGTAAGCCTGTGCCTTGAGATTGATCCCTTTTCAGATTTTGTTCATATTTTTGCACATGGTGTGCTTAACTTACTTTTACTTGTGGCCAATTACCGGGCTGTAGATTTACAGTTCACCAGATTAATATCCTGGGAGACATGCTTGGAGGCCGGCTTGCTTGCATATGTCTAAACACACACTCATATTGTGCAGATAAGGTCTCTCTCATGTTTACTGTACATGATGCTCATCATGCTCTAACTGACTAAACATTGAGGGGGGAAATGTAGAAAACAACTTGGGACAAATTGAGAGATATAGATTTGAAAGATATGAAGCAGACATAAACATGAGCAGTTTTAAAGTGAGAGAAGAACCCAAATCAGGGTCGATGGAAGGAAGATAAAGGAAATGGGGCAGAGATAAAAATGGAATGAGGAATGCAAAAAAAGAATGTTTGTTGTTTAGTTAAGATAGAATGTCGCAGCTTCACTATGGAACATTCAGTGCAGAATGTGTTGCAATCGCAGATGATGTTGCATTTTAGTGTGACTTTTGTGTTCATTTGTGTAAACTCATTTGTTTTTGTGTATCGTTATGCTTGTTTGAGTTTGTGTGTGTGTGTGGGAAGGGGGTTTGCAGATTGTACAAGTTGTGCTCTGTTTGGCAGATGTCCATTTTTTACTCTGCAGTATATGTCTGACAGATCCTAAGAACATGCTGTTCTGGAAAAGCTGTTTTTTTCCCCCCACACATCTCTCTGTCTTTCTTTCCTTCTCTGTGTATGAGATGAGCAGGGAGCTGAATCAAGTCTTTGTTCTTAGCCTAAGACACTGAAGACGATTATCTATATGAAGTAGGTGAGTCTTTTCTCTCCGTGTTTCTCAGTAGCAAAGCTCCTACAACCAGGGGTATAGAAAAACAACTACTTTTGCAAAATAAAATGAAATCTCTTTCAACAACTAAAAAGACTGCTAGATCACAGTCTTCTACATTTCGTGCTTGATCTGTTTGATTTGTTGTTGTTTTCCAATGAGCACTTTATTAGCCAGTATCATCATTTTTTGATGCTACTTTTTCCATTCTGGAGCTTTGCATGTGTAGCATAATGTATACTCACATGAGACTCCAGTCGAATTAGTAGCCTAATATACTCTGTTTTGTTTTACACATCAAGGGTTGTATCAAGGTCCATCATGATGACGATGCATCACCAACCGAATGCTATGCTTTATCCTGGTAGCCTCTCTAATTTCTGAACAGTGGTAAAACAAAGCTCTTTTCATCAAAAAGATACAACAGCAAAATAAGATGATTACAATATATTCAGTTTCGAGGTCATCCAAGCACCTGATCTCACCCATTGTCCTGTCACTGCTCTTGAACACATTGCACAGTAGTTTATTAACAGAATTTTATATCCACAGGCAAACCAAAATCATTCATTTTGCTGAGAATATCACAATATTCAGTAGCAGCTGACTGGTTATAAATGTACTGTAGTTTATATTAGCTAAATATCAATTCTATGCACTTTGATGCAGTGTAATGTATAATATAATGTGAGGAGAACTATATCTAAAACTATGATTTGTGACATAAAAGGAAACGAAAATTAACGTGAAAGGTTGCCAAAATGTCCTAAAGCAAACTCTTGCTGCCAATAAAGTGTCTTAATCCTAATGGGGTTATGTAAACTGTAGTCATTCAGGTGTATGTCCTAGACCTTCTCAACTTGAATGATAGTGTTACCAATGTTACTGTAAAACAAGACGAGTCATGTTTTCCTTCTGACTCAGTTATTGTGTTACATATTAATACATACACTTTTTTTCAAAGCACAAGGAAGAAATAAATGGCTGGTTGTTTTAATACACATTGTGTGTGTAAAGCACACCTGCTGAACTTAGCAACATTATCTGGTGGATTGGGGTTGAGAGGAGTGGTTTTAGTTAGGAATGTCTTGCCTGTGGGTTCCTCTTTCCCATTCAGGTCCTTCAAGAAGAAAGAAGATTTGCATAACGGCTGTTTTGTAATTTCAGCAATATGTAAATGAGATGTTTTTCAATTAAATGGTTCATCTTTTTCTGCTTTTCTTTGTTCCTTTCCTGAGCTTATAAATGTGCTGATGAAACTGATCTTGGATACATGTTATGGTGCATAGATCTTCATAATGTACTGTACATAATGTTTCGGAGAAAAGCAATATGCAAATTAAAATAATTCAAATATACATTTTTCCTCAATCATTTTGGCACAAATATCAGTACAGTAATGTCATTTTTAAAATTCTAGATGCAAAACTCACCATGATGATCAAAGTGCACTTTTTCAAGGGTTTCAAAAAATGACAACAATGATCTTAAATCAGTGATTTTATATATATATGTGTGTGTAAAAAAAAAATTAAAAATGGTTTCACAGGAGTAGTAGACATTAAACGGGTCATCGGAATGCCCATTTTCCACAAGTTGGTATGATTCTTTAGGGTCTTAATGAAAAGTCTATAACATACTTTGGTTAAAATTTCTCAATGGTAGTGTAAAAAACTAGCATGTTATTAGGAAAAGCGATTGGCAAAGATTCATAAAAAATCTTCTTCCCCTGTACCGGAGTCGATACAATGGCGGACAGCTCACTCAGATCACTGAGGGCGGGTCTAAAGTAAAACGGTCTTGTCAATCAACTATCGTGGGAGCGGTCTTAGCAGAACTACATCATTCTGACAGGAATCTCAAAACAGCCTGAATTGAGAAAGGGGATTTTAAAATAGGGATTAAAAAAAAACTACTGGGTGGATTTTTATCATTATAGGATACACACACTTACAACACACATTTATTGTCTAACAACTTGTAAAGTGAATTTTGCATCCAATGACCCCTTTAAAATCTTGTTGGCAAATGACCTTCATGCTTGTTCATTCAGGCCTGTTCATTCATCCATGCCAGACATACTGTAACACCTTTAAACCTCTGTGACAGAGAACCTGTGTCAGCAGAGCCTAACTCTCTGGCTTCATTTCTGCCTCTATTATAATATTTAATTTATTGCTATTAGAAGTTAATCAGATTGAGCAAGTGATGATGGAACAAGATTATGAAATACTGCAGGATCTAAAATTCTGTGAGAGTTGGTGTTGATTTGTTCATTCACAAAAGGTCTTCTCTGGCCTGTATAAGACTAAGAACAATGAGGGGTTTTAAAGGCATCCTCTGAAAAAGTTACTTTCCGCGCGAGTTGACCTCAGGATTGTAGATTGACACAGTGGAACTATCTTGATCTTGTGTATTGTGATGTGTTCCAGCCAAAAAATTTTGCTGTTTAACTTTGATATGTGGCCAACTGTTCAGCCAGAAGATATTATAAGACCAAGCCACAGCTATTTTCATTGCTTAAAGACCTCACAAATTGTTAGACAAATGTAGTTTCCTTGCCTGATTTGAACTATTGAAAAAGGGAGCTGGGTGGTCTATAAGTCTATAGGCAGCCATATTGCAGGAGTCATTGGGTTTCATGCATGTTAGTATAACGGTCAAGGAGTATGAAGCCAGGTGCCTCCTAATCATTGCTCCCTCGTGATGTTTTCATATTCCTGGTTGATAATGCACCCTCACAAACTACTAAACAACTGCAAATTTGTACATTAACTGCTTGATAAAGTCAAACTCCTTCCATGAAATGTCATTTAGAGAGTGCTGAATCTCATAGTAGAGTCACAGTAGAATTACACCTCCTTCATTCCTCCAAGAACTAGAGGCTTTTCTTATTGCATAACAGTGTAATATCCACACAAGACTTGTACGACAGCATTCCAAGAAGGATTGTAGCTATTCTGAGGGCAAATTTTGAGGGTCATTGACACATATATTGGCTTTCTGTTTCACTTTACACACAAACATACCTTAAATTAATGAAAACAGAAGCCCAGTAACCACATGCGTGCCTCTTGAAACATGTTTTAAGTTATTTTATTTGTCATTGAACTATTGCTACTTTCATTATAATTAAACAGTTCTTGCAGTTCTTTCAATTTGTTCAATGTGCTCAGGTCAGAATATTTCCTTCTGCAGTGATAGTTTTACAGCTCTCTATTGCCACCCATGGACAAACAGTGATGGACTTGAGTAGGAATATCACTGCTTTGACCTTGTAGCATTGCAAAATCATATTAACACTGCATTTAATTATTCAGGTGCATGTTTAGATCTATTTCCACCTTTATGCCTTTATTTCTTAATCTGAAGTGTAGGACTACTCACATGCAATGTGTAATCATAGCCTAACATAATACTGCCTTATTAGGCATTCTGTAATCATTTTCTAAAATGACCTCTGGTGGAAAACATTGAACCCATCAAAATGATAAAAGTTTGTGCCAAAGGCTTACATAAGAACGAGTGGCATGTGATGTGATCACCATATGGCAATGGTGTGGAGCTTGTGTGGTACAGGATTGAGCAGTGGTGATATATAGATGAATGGCAACATGTTCTGTGACCTCCAAAGGTCATTCATCCCAAGGCCAAGGGACACTGTGTTCAGCACACCATCAAAGCAAGTGTGTGCAGGAAACACCTTAACCTCTGTGTTGGCAGGACTTAGAGGTGAATAATGGGGTCTGGAGTTTGTATCGTCTGAGCTGGATGAAGGACGAAATGTATAATTTCTTATTGTGTACTGTAATTAGACAAACGCAACGTGAATCACTCCATGGATGGAAGGAAATTTAGAGACGAAGAGGTAAATTAAGATAAACACCAAGCTTGTGGACACAAGAAAGGTGTAAAAGACAGAACTAGGTTAAAGATGACATGAGGTTCTGTAGAAGCTCATCAATTCAGGATGAAATAACACACCTGATGAGAAAATGAGGTCAATGTACGTAGGTCCCTCCCACACACCCCTCTTTCCCCCTTTGATGCTTCTCCTTTTCTTAGTGTAAAGGTCAGATTCTTGCTCTTAGGATTTATGGTACTGTTGGTGTGTTTGTTATACAGCTCTTAATGTGTTTGTGTATGCTGCAGTGGAGCATAAATCTGCAGGTGTCATCTAAAGAAAATTTAAAGGTGATCTCAAATAGTTTGAATATTTTAGTGATATTTATCATCATATTGGACATCTTTATAAAGACATCCAAAATATCTGCATTTAGAAGAAGAGTCAGTGACCCTGTAAATGAGATCTGCCAGCCACCCTTGTTGTCCTGTTCTGCTGCTTCTTTTTGTACATTCCTGTGTATAAACATTTGTTTAGTGTAACTTTGAAAGGAGCAGCAAATTAGACCTGCTGGGCTTATATCACATACACGCTGATGCCAAAACACATCAAAGGGACATTTCATGGATTAATCACAGAGGAAAGACAGTATCATTACGCAAAGCCCACCACACATGTGCATGAAGAAACCCACGTACAACATGTGTAGTACAACCTGTCACAGTGTGTAACTGAGACCTGCACTTCAAGTCAAGTCAGTATTCATTATTGCAGCGCACGTTGTTTCAAAGCAGCTTTACGGAAAATACAAGTGTCTAAAATTCTGAAAGGTCCTTTTACAGTTTAGTTTTTCATATAAATAAATATACAATTATGATTCCTAACAAAAGAAAGTTTTCATAAGTGATTGTTGAAGCCAAACAAAAGGAGCAAAAAGTGGAAAAGACATGAAGAGCACATGCCTTGTTGGAAAGGGTACAAGAAATGTTGCGAAGCTTTGGCCATTGGGCTTTGATTACATCTGCTGGAGCATAGTCCCTCCCCTCTCCTGCAGAGCACACTATATATACACACACGCAGTCAGACGGATCTGTTCACTAGCTCTCCTGCTCTCCTACTCTGAGTTGGAACGTGTGAGATCTGTGTGTAGCCTGCCTGAGCTTGTGATTTTAAGGAACCGAGTAGGCACATGGTTGCTCATTTGTAAGTGTGATCCCACTTGAGAAAGAGATAGTGATAAAGAGAGGGAAAAGAGGGAACGGAGCCAGTGTCAGTATAAGAGAGACAGAAGAGTAAAGAGAAGAGGCAGGGAGAGAGTACAAAGCATTTCCACCTGTTGTACAATGGAAGACTGTGCAGTGTCTTTCTGGATTTACATCGGAGTAATGTCCATCTTTGTTGGTGGAGCGGTGAAGAAGTTTCTGGCATTCCAAATCGGTGCCATGCCCGCAGTGGTGGCATGGCTGGGTGCCACTCTGCTTGTGGAGAGACTGTGTGCCCTGTGCATGCCCGCTGTGCTGGCAAGATTGGTCCTCTGTCTGTCCTGCTGGCTGTACTTTACGTGGGCCACCCCCAAACCCTTCCTGCCAGTTGAAGGCAAAGCTGTCTTCATCACAGGTAAGACCAAACAGAAGAAGTAGAACAATAACATAATTTGGGCATTAAATGAATGGGCATGTGTCATAGTTTAGTCTGCATTTATAATTCATGCTCAGTGTCATTTTTTTTTTTTTTTTTCATTTGCGGCTGACTCAGAGGATCATTATGTGTTGACCTGAAATGCACGTGAATTGATAAGCAGAGATTGTACAAACAGATGGGAAATGTAGGTCATGCTGGGTGGATTCTGTTGTGCTAAATTGCCACAATTATTATATTATGATTGCTGTTGTTTCTGTGTCTAGGGATTCAGTAACTTTAAGAGGTTAAAGAAGAATGTGTTCCATCTGCATTGTGATCGACTCAACAACACTTCTTGTCAGCACATGCTGTGATTTTGAATGGGAAGTCCCATATTACTTACTCTAATGATCAGAGTCACTTCTGCTCCCCAAAACTTACTGTGTTTTAGGAATATCCTGTACTTCTCTATCCATAGACCATATCAAGCTGAATGTATGATGTTCAGCTTACTATCAGTATTGACCCATATTTTATGGCAATGAGGAAAACACTTGGTATGACTTAAATGATATTGGTCATGTGCCTTTCTATTCAAGCTAATCCAAGTTTGAGTGGTATAGGACATGCATTCTGATTGACTTGTCAATCTGATGTGTTGTGTGTTAACCTCTATTGTGTCCTGCCGCTGAACTAGAGAGTACTCTAAAATGATTTGGCTTTTTCTTAATTGGCTGAGCTAATCTGATTCTAAGTTAAATTATCTTATGCAACAAAATTCCAGTGTAAGCCATAAATCAAATCAAAGAGCTGCCGTGTTGTACCTGATGGTGTACTTAAAACTCATTTAGAAATTGCAGCTGTATTTCTCCGCTTGCAGCTTTGTAAACTGCTTCTTTATGTGCTCTTTGAGACTTCTGCAGTTACAGTGAGTGTACTGCTTTAAAGAGATAACCCCCCCCCCCCCCCCCCCCCCCAACCCTCGGTGAGGCTTATTAAACATACAAATAATGTTCAAAATCAAATTCTACTACAAATGCAGAAAGTTTTATGGTTGGGGATAGAGAAATATATTAGCACACTATCAAAACAATAAAAGTCAATGGGAAGTTCTCACTACAGAAAAGCAAACATATGTTTGTATGTATGAGATCTGCAACCAGCAGCTCTTAAAAAGAATCTCACCAACACTGTTGAATTGCTAGTTCAGACCTTGAGGAATAAAGGCATTTATGTGTTGATTTATTTGACTAAGTGGTTTAGAACTCCTGTTTAATCTGGATCATAAGCTCCTTCGGTAGCTATGTACTTCATTTGAGCACGTATCTTTTAGTTCAGTAGGATTTCTTGAAGCCCAAAGCAGCCCTAAACACTTAAATTATTTCTGCACCTGAGGCAAACCACAATACTATATGCATGTGTATGATAAATCTGTCACACTTGTATGCCTGCATACTGTATCCTGGGCTTTCCAGAACGAAAATGTTATAGTTTATTTTCCTTAAAACTCTTTAGGTGGAGTTCCCAAACAGGAAAGTTTTTCTGCTAATGATTTTATGTAATTAAATTCTTAATGTCAATTAATTTTTGACCTTGTCAAGTTTTTTATTTCCTTAAGTTGGCATGATAAATAAACAGGCCTTCCATTGGTACACTTAGCAGGGCAAAGGGGTTAAATTAAGTCGGTTACTCCAAGGCAGCTTATGTCCCTTTGAAGGACGTGGGATTCTCAGAAATAACTCATATGAGTTCCTCAAATCCCCCAAAGCTGTCTACTGTCTATTGGCATGGTAACCAGCAACCCAATCAATTCCTTTCATTACTTGTTTTAAATACACGTACACAGAACCAGCGTGAGCTTCTGAGGTTGGCACAGGGCACACTACTTGATTATGTTTTCTTAATTTTCTTGTCTTTGTTTTTGTACTACCAGCTAGCATGTAATGACATGGTATCAGAGGAGAACTGGCCCCCCGACTGAGCCTGGTTTCTCTCAAGGTTTTTTTCTCCATTCTGTCACCGATGGAGTTTTGGTTCCTTGCCGCTGTCGCCTCTGTCTTGCTTAGTTGGGGACAATTCATTTCCAGTGATATCGTCGACCAGATTGCAAAGACACTATTTAAACTGAACTGAGCTGGATGATGACATCACTGAAATCAATAATGAAATGCCTTTAACTTAAAATCTTCTTTTTTTTTTTTATCTTTTCATTTTACATTATTGACACACTATTTTCCTTTTTTGATATTGTGCAGTTGCTTTGACACAATATACATTGTAAAAAGCGCTATATAAATAAAGGTGACTTGACCTGACTTATCATACTATTAAGTAATATTTCTGATGGACAATATGTATTCTTACATTACGCTTTTCAGAGCTTTTATGCCAAAAAGCAAACGTAAGTGGAAAACCTGTAAACCTCTTACAAAGCCAGCAGAAAAGCACAGTCAGGGCTTGAATTGCTGTGAGGCAGGGGGTTAAGGTTACAGAATTGGCTGACTATACAAGCTAAACTCGTTAGTTTGGAGAGAGTCAAGCTGGAAAAACGCCTATAGACTACAAGGCTAGTATTCCTTGTACATGGTAATCACCAGCTTTGGGAATATAACATTAAAGTGTGTTGTTCACTATGCCAGAACTCCCAACATGTAAACTTCTGTAATCCTGACTCCTAATTAATCAGAGGCGTCTGTTTCTCAAAGAATGTTTCCTTTCTACATAATGAAGCCGGCTTTCTTTGATAAAAACGTTCTTGTTGTTAAGGAGGATTTCCATAAATTGCCCAATAAAGGGAACATTTACGTTCTCTGTACATAATTGTATGTTTTTATAAGAAATTCCTTCTTTTAACTGTGATGATGATATACTGCATAGCTAGCTAAAACTTAAGACTATGTGTTCACATCTTGCTTTCTCTCAATTTCACATTGCCAGTAAGTCATGACAGAACTAAGCTGTGATTAGCACCAGGTTCTAGCAGCATGAAGGTGTGAACTTCTAGTGTTAAATAAACACACGCTCTCATCTCTTCATCTGTCTGCACTAACGTTTGCTTCTTTTGACTATCCCCAGTCAAGTTGTGGAGATGTGTAAGAATCAATCAGCCTAATTTGTTCAGAACCCAACATTTCTATGAATAGTATGACGTCAGTCCGGATCTGTAAATGAGCTACTAAGTACCAATTGACATTAGTCTGTATGTGAGATGAAGGGCAGTGGGAAATCTGATCACTTAGCATGAGGCACACTCCATTGTGTTTAAATGCTGAAGACAGCAGGAGGAAGCACGATTAATCCCACATCATTCAGAGAGACCTGAATGCGAGCCACTCAGGTCTTGCATGTGAGTGAGGTGAAAGATGTATATGCCTTGGTCCCAAATATTATTTAGATAAATAAATTATTTATTTAAACACTTAAGCTACACTTAAGCCGGGCTCACACTGTGCGATTTTTAAAAGTCTTTTGCGATTGTTGCTTGTCACACTGTACGAACATGATCCCCATGTCAGACTGTAGGATCTCAGTTGTCTTAATGTCAGACTGTACGACAGTCAAGACGCGATAAAAACGGACGTACTCAAGAAGACTTGTCCGGAGTTTTACGTCATCAATACGTGACCCGCGTTCTCTCGCTATAATGGTAGCTAGCAAACAACAGCAACGTGTAGCGTTAATTACATGCCTTGATGTAAAAAAACCCCGAAAAAGACGACGTGTGTGGAGCAAGTCATGGCTGGGCAAAAGAGGACTTTATGGACTTCCAGTTCTACAGAGCGAACTTGAGGTAATTTTGTTATTCGAGTTTAAACATCCTGCCCCTTAAATAAACTTTAAGTAAAGTTTACCTTGTACATGTATTGTTTTTACAAATAATGGATGGTTTGAAGTTGTCGCGCTAATTGCGTCATCAAGTTCAGTGCTCCTATTGGTTCTTGGTTTGACGGTCGTCGTAGGAGATGTCACACTGCAGGAAACTTGAGGAAAGTGTCTGAAATCTTCTGACACTGCCAGAATTTAATCGGAGGAAAAAAATGATCGCAACGGCCATTAATCGGCTGTCGGTGAACATGTCAAACCAGCGATCTAGACAACCGATTTTAGCCTAGGATTATAGGAATCTTTTAGGATTTTCAAAATTTGTCTCAGACGAACAAATCGTGGCCAAAATCGCACAGTGTGAGCCGGGCTTTAGAATGTATAAATGTCATATATTCATATATTTTTCTTAATTTTTAATTATTTTCTTATATTTTGTATATACTGTTACAAAATCATATTTAGACTATATTAAAATATTATAAATTAAAATACTATACTTAGAAATATTGTTTCATTTGAATAATTTTATATTATTATTATTATTATTACACTGGCTTTTTTTTTTTTTTTTTTTAAAGAAGCATTTGGATTCTTTCTGATTATTAAAACTTTCTTGTTTCCAGAGAGCTGACTTTCTATATCCTGTAAACACGATCTTGACTTAACTGATTTTAACTGATTTGAAAAATAGAAAAGGCGTAAATGGAAGTTAGTTCTAAAAGTCTAAATTTATTTGTTTGCAGATGCCAATTGGTTTGATATTTTGCATCTAATGCAATGGCATTGAGGCATTTTTAGAGGGATAATTCACCCAAAAATGAAAATTCATTAATTACTCACCCTCATGTTGTTCCAAACCTATAAGACTTTCGCTAATCTTTGGAGCACAAATTAAGATATTTTTGATGAATTCCAAGAGCTCTCTGACCCTCCCATAGACCGCAAGGATCCTAACACGATCAAGGTTCAGAAACGTATCAAGGACATCCATGTGACATCAGTGGTTCAACCGTAATTTTACGAAGCTACGAGAATACTTTTTGTGCACAAAGGAAACAAGATTAATGACTTTATTCGACAATTCGTCTCCTCCGCGTCACCCTATGGCGCCATTTAAACAATGTATGTGGATATGTTGTTCAATGCATAAACGTATGGTGCTGCTGACACAGAACAGCACAACACAGTGTGTGATACTCTCCAAAATGGAAACGAATTGTTGAATAAAGTTATTTTTGTTTTACCCGTCATTTCGGTGACAAATGTTTTATAACGAGGTACATTCTGACACTGGATTTGCACATCGTTTGATAATAAAGACGGAGCAGTCCCAGCGACAAAGATCCCCGTCATGACTAGGAGCTGCTGTAAAACTGCATCAAGATCTGTGATTGTTGCCAACTGGCCCATAAGTGCTCGCGACTCTTCAGCTCCGCCCACGGCTCTCCTGCAGGAGCTCAGCTGTTTGTATCTTTCTTTTATAAACCTGATTAAACTGTAGACTCTTCAGAAATGTGAATGATGCGATACTACACTATAGGTTCTAAAGATTAACATGAGATTGGCCGAAACTGTATGTTATGTCCTCTTTAACCTAGTCAAGTCGCCTTTATTTTTTAGTAGGCTACTTACAGCGCAGATTTAAGCAAGTACTTCTCGATTTAAGCAGCAGAAAATAATGACTATGGTGCAAACGGAATCATTTTGTTGTTCAGTGAAGTTGTCTACTCCGACACCTTGGCTGCTGCTGACATGCTGCTTTTCAGCCAGTGACTTCGCAGGCAGCGTTTGTTCATGGAGGTCATGAAACTCATATCAGACAAGATTTCAGTAATTTGTTAATACTGATTACTCGCTATAAATGACTTCAGACACCATCTTTATTTTGCTCAACCAGACAGGATTGTGGGTTTCAAGGCAGCAAAGGTTGCATCTATTCTGCTTTTAATTATCGACCTAATGAAGGCATCTCAGGAGGCAGGAAGTAAGGTTAACATTGGAGTCAACATGTCTTGATGCCTTCTTTCCTCGAAATGTGTCTTTCAAAGGCAGCATTTTCCAGTTTTGGATGCAGCCTTCATTTCAGCGTGGATTCTGCTCTGGTATCAGACACGCTTGTTCTGTCTAGTCGTTTTGGGAACATGCTTCTTAAGCTCTTGGTTGTATTGGGAATAAAGCTGGGCGGTATATCGAGTTTGTACGATATATCGATATAAACGGTATCGCTTATACAGTAGTTTGAAAGCACATTCAGAAGTGGCTCATCAGGGCTCTGGCAGGCCTTTTCCTTACCCAATGTCCCTGGAGCAACTCCAGAATGCAGGCCAGTTGAGTGTGGGATGAGAGATGCTAGACCCGAGATATCTAATAATACCCATATCAATGTTACATAACAGAACACTGCAAATATTTACAGGAAAACGTAGGGGAGGGACACCTTTGGCACTCTCGCCATGCCTAGTTGGTCAAGTAAGGTGAAGAGGTTAAACAGATAAGGAAGGTTTAAGTGTAGCATCATGAGGCCAGAGTTCAGAGAGGATTCACTTGGCACAGATGCACGAGATGTAGTCAGACCTCAAGCTATACTCCACCACCAAATATTTTGAATTTATTACTCCCATTTCATTTAGCAGATTATGAATGCAAACATTCCAAGAGAATTCACATAGATTTTTTTTTTTTTTTTTCGTTTGCATGTGCAAATCTAGTACCTTAGTTGGAATGTTGCATCAAAAGCACAGTACAGGCTTTTTTCAGGGGGATGAATATTCACAGTATGGGGCCGTTTGTTTGAAATTTTGGCTCACTGGATAGGACTTGCAAAACATCAGAACTAATATGCAGATTTCCCTGTGTGATAATCTTTTTGGCTTTCACTTATTCATTTTTAAATGGAAAGTGCTAATTTTTCCACGTGTATATAGTTCCTAGCATTACCTAAAAATTTGAAGTACCAGAATTACCTGGAACCTTCTTATGTACCAGCTGGGGAACATGCACCCCTGGCTGGGAATAACTAACCTGGGCAATATTAATAGAATGAATAAATAAATCTGAAGAGTGACGATAAAAAGTTCAATTGCCAGGTAGGTGCATTTCTCAACAATGGCATAATTTATTAATAATCATAATCATTTAATGTCTGTCATTCTTGATTACTTTTCTTAGCTCCCCCTTCTCAAGCCTATCCTTCTGCAGGCTCAATGTGTTTATTGAAAAATATTTTGTGTATCTGTTATGGATAACTCACTGAGAATGCGAGGGCACATCTAGTGTACTGACAGATATGTGTGTGTCCTCCGAGGACCTTGAGATAACATTAGCTCTAAAATACAGAGGTGTGATTGTGTTTGTTCTCCCTGTACACTGAGTAACTATTAGCATAACTGGTGTATAATTGTTTGTCACACATTCACAAATTAGAGGTGAAAAGTGAGGACACTGACCTCTGGACGGTCTATAAAAAAATTCACGCATAACTGTTTTATTATTATCGGGGTTTTTTTAGGTTTACAACTTTGACTTCCCTGCCAAACTAAAGAAACGCAGAATGGAAGAAGTTTAGTTTGGATGGAAACAAAATTCCTAACAATAATAATTTTTAAATAACAAAGATTATAAAAACTGGCACTCACAGAAAACATTCATTTCTAAAGCCCAGCGGATCAATTATGTTGTAGACCTCACACTGAGAGAAATATTCATGTCTGTGTATCTATTCATGTCACTTTTGTTTCCAGAATCTGTAGTGTATTGTCGCTCAATTCCAAGAACAACTTGCACATCAGGGGTAGGAAAAGAACAAAGTCTGCTGTTATCCTACTTTTTTTTTTTTAATTCTTCTGCATGTTGGGGGTAAAGTTCCTGTGGGTTTATACATTAACTGTACTCAAATGACCCTCATAAAGATCAGATGTTACATTTCCTTATTAATGTGGTGTTCCCTGCCACCACTTCTGTAAAAGTGTGGTGTGTGTGTGTCAGATATCAAAATCATGTGCATGCATATGTAACCATGGCTGCATTTGTTTTTAACACACTCTATTTGCATTTTTAACATTTTAGCAATACAGCTCTCAAACCACAATGTTCCCTGGAACGGTAAGAACATTGTCCTCAAATCGAAGGACACTAACACCAATATCTCATTCAGGTGTGTAATCTAGTAAAGAGATAAGAGTTGTTTCAGAGATTGATGCGTCATACTATCATGCAACTTGATGTGGGGTGAAGACTATATAATTGTGCTTTTGGTTCCTGTTGTGCTGCTCTGGTTTTGCTGAACTTTATAGGCATTCAGAGGTCATAGCAGTGAGATTGCAATACATTTTACCAATGTTGATGATGCTTCCTCCAAGTTTTCAATTCTTTTTCATAAAAGAAAGTCCTAAAACTGGTGTAAAAAAGTGTTCGAAAACATATCCAAAACAGCTATTAGGGTCATGATAATATTGCCGTGGTGTTGCACAAGATGCCATTTAAGTGTAATTACTGTCAGATTTTGCCAAAATATGAGTATTTGGAAAACTTCTGAGTGTTTTGATTGTAATATGTTGGCATAGCATTCTCATGTTTCCCTCCACTGTCTGTGTAGGTTGTGATTCAGGGTTTGGGAACGCTACAGCAAAGCGGTTAGATGCCATGGGGTTTGAAGTGTTCGCGACCGTATTGAACCTGGACGGAGAGGGAGCCAAGCACTTGCGCAGAGTCTGTTCATCACGCCTTACCCTCCTGCAGGTAGACATCACCCAGCCTCAGCAGGTACAGCAAGCCCTGCTCGACACCAAGGCCAAACTTGGCATGAGAGGTGAGGATTCCAATCACATTCCAACATGCTTGAACACAATGAACCTAAAATACCCCAGTATGAATGTTTGTATATTCTGAAAACTGCCAACAACTTTTGGTTACCCTGAATAAACTTTAACTAGCTTGTGGTTTCCATTAACATTTCTGTTGAACCAAATCTTGCAACCATGCTATCAACAAAGCACCCCATTGAATTGCCTTTAAAGTAGGTCAAATAAATCAATTAATTTGTGCTCCATAGGCATTTTTGGCAGTGCTGTTTATTTTACAAGAGATTGAGCGTAGTCGGATATGTTTTTTGTGTGTGAGATTTTTGTTGTTTGTTTGTACGTGACCAACGTGGATGTTTAATCCAGGAGAAAGTGTTGGGAAGATGAGGGGATGGGGTCGAAGGGCGGTGTATAATTTAGCACTACATCAAGGGGCTGTTTTATTTTCAAGCATACACTCCACAGCATCAGGTGACTCATGAACCAATCAGGGAAAAAAACTTTTTCCATGCTGCCTTTTTTCAAAACTAAGTCACCAGTTCAGTATTTCATTCTTTATCCTCCTCAACTTAGATCTTTATCCTCCTCAACTCAACTTATCCTCCTCAACTTAGACTCCTCAACTAAGTTTAGGGAAAACTGAGGACATATGAAAGTGACGTGACATACGGCCAAGTATGGTGACCCATACTCGGAATTCGTTCTCTGCATTTAACCCATCCAAAGTGAACACAAACCCGGAGCAGTGGGCAGCCATTTATGCTGCGGCGCCCAGGGAGCAGTTGGGGGTTCGGTGCCTTGCTCAAGGGCACCTCAGTCGTGGTATTGAGGGTGGAGAGAGCGCTGGACATTCACTCCCCCCACCTACAATCCCTGCCGGCCCGAGACTCGAACCCACAACCTTTGGATTACGAGTAAGACTCTCTAACCATTAGGCCACGACTTCCCACATGTGAATGCTCATATCTCAAAGAGTTTCTGTAGATTTAGTTTCTTCCTAAACTAAATCAGTTGAGGCATAGGTTTCTTATTCTGCTAATAATTTCCCTAATCTATTGACCAAACAAAAGTTGAGGGCATTGGTGTAGAACATCGTTCTTTTTAAAGTAATAAATTCAGGCAGAGTTTTAGCTAAACTAGAGAGATATAAACCACAGTTCTGTGCAATATCAGTAGATAAAACCCTCTTTACTAAGCCACTCCGTATCTCTGTGATTCTGCAGATGGTCTTGGTCAATCCATTAGACAGGGTTGAAATTGTGTGACAAAGCTTATGTGCTGTATTCGAAACAATGTGTGTTCTCATGACAATACACGCATACAATACATTTAGGTGTCACAAGTTCCGACCAGTGCAGAGCTTTTTAAAAATGTGATGACCATCACAATCTTTTTTTTTTTTCGCAGTGTTGCTTCAGTAACTGTCACTTTAGAGCAGTGGTTCTCAACCAGCAAACATCCAAGTTGTCTGTATATTTTGAGTGTGTTTCAATTAATAAATTATAATTGATATCAAACAATATCAAAGAACAATTAATATTTTTTTTTAAAAACTTAACTTTAAAACGCTAAAAACACGAACTTCCAAAATTAGAAAATGAACTGTGGTTCATTCATTTAATATTTCAGTGCTCCCAATTTCTGTTAAAAGAAGCATCTTTTTGTAATTACAGCATAACATATAAAGTAACCTATATTATACTTGTGCATATTTTTTTTCCTCTAGATTTGTGGGGGCTTGTTAATAACGCTGGACGCTGTGTGAACATTGGGGATGCTGAGGTCTCGCTGATGTCCAACTACAGAGGATGCATGGAGGTTAACTTCTTTGGAACGCTTACCGTCACCAGGACCTTCCTGCCACTTCTCAGACAGGCTAAAGGCCGGATTGTGACAATCTCCAGCCCTTCAGGTACTGTGCATGTACACACACACACACACACACACGCGTGAGCGCTAACCATCCAGCTAGTGCACTTTTACAGATATTATCTATCCGAGCCACTCTACTCAGACTTCACCACAAATAAAAGAGAAATAAAAGAAACCGTCAGTTAAAACTGTACGTATGAAAACACTTTTATGAGTGTTTCCAGGTTCTTGTTTCAGTGCTAAATCTAATTAGAAGTCTGTTTCTCTCTCTCTGCTATCCACATAAAGCTGTCAGCGCTTATAAAAGGAGCTCTATCTGTTTATTTTATGCCTTCCCTCTGGCTTCATCACACCTAACCAAACACTAATGGGAGTCCAAACTGAAATCCTTCCTTTCTTCTCAAGTGTCCACTAACAATTTCGACTAAGGCTCTTACTGGAATTCAGTCAGTAGGGGAAATATGTGTACTTTTAGCTTTGCCTGGCTCCCCTGATTTTATCTCCATTTGTTTACTGCCGTTGTGCCAAAACAGTGTGATGCTATGATTAACAGCCTGGCACAGGACACCAGTGAGTTCTCCGTAAACACTGGCGCACGGCCCTTTTAAATAAAGATATCTCTATCCCTGTAGAAGAAAACAAAATGTTTCAGCTGTCATAAGCAGCAGATGCCACTGTCACAATACAGATGAACAGTCGTTCTCTCAAAGGGTTTACAGGAGGCCTGTTGTCTTAAAACATCCTCCCAGAGATTTGAACACAACCCCTTTTATTCCACAAAGCCTCGAGGCAAAACCACACAGTTTATAAACTGTCTCAATCTGCAGTTAACATCCACAGAGCTGTTTGGTTTTCACCGTTAAACTGATGATTTTTCCTGGCTACAGTCCAGATCTTTATTACCCCTACAATGAATGACACTCCTCCCTCTGTCAAAAAACAGCACAGTTATACTTCTGGAATGTGTCCCATAAAGCTCCTCACGGTGTCTTTACCGGTTCCCGGGCAACGTGACAGATTTGAAACCGTAATGTGGTAGCTCTTCTTACGTAGTTTTTTACAGTCTTTATTGGATTAGCCAGCTGATTAAAATGTTCAAGGATGTGCAGTGCAGTAAATCGTGATTAAGATAGCTCTGTTTTCTGCAGGTGAGCATCCTTTCCCTTGTTTGGTGTCTTACGGGGCTTCGAAAGCTGCTCTGAATCTTTTTACCAACACACTTCGTCATGAGCTGGAGCCATGGGGTGTCAAAGTCTCCACCATCTTACCCTCTGCCTTTAAGACAGGTAATTAACATTTTAAGAATGTGAAACCAAGTTACATAAGCCAAAATATTATATACTGCTGTTCTCTGTAGTCTTGTCAAGGGGTTGTAATTTGATGAAATGTAGACTTTCCGTTATCATAAAACACAGTGTGACAGGCCACTTATATGGACAATTTGGTGTATAAACTGCAGATGGCCCTTTTTAATATCTACTTCAATTAACTGGTTTATAGATTGCAAATTAAAGTACAGGCAAGAAGTGAACCATTCAGTTCTTCCCATTCTACACTACATTATTAAAAATATGTATAATTGTATATGCTTTAATTTTTGTTTTTAATTTATGTTCTAGTAGTTATTTATTATTGTCAGACGAAAAATTAGTACAAAAATACTTGAAGTTTTAATGTTATTATCGGAGGCTTAATAAAGCACACAAGCTATACAAGCAAATTAAACAAAGACAGCACTGCTGTGTCCTAGTAAAAGGGTGCTTCAGATATTCTTAGGCAAATGGCTTACATCTTGAGAGAAAACTGCCTGCCACATCAGTTCAGTTCTCATTTAAGTTGTTTATTTACATCTGAGCCTCAGGGATCAGTCAGGTTTTGAGTTGACCTTTGAGTCCTTTACACACTGACTGAACAGATAGTCCGGCCAAATGCAAGTCTGGAATTACAATATAAATAACTGAAAGTGTCCGCAGACCTCTGTTTATGTCTCCAATCTGTCCTGGATTGCTCCATGTCCCCCACATTCATTGGTTCATGTTGCCTCACGCTTTCTGCCATTTCCTTGTCTTGCAGGGCTGAGCAGTAACACGGAGTACTGGGAAAAACAGTACAAGAACCTGATCCAGAACTTGCCTCCAAGCCTTCTAGAAGAATATGGGGAAGAATACCTGCTGGAGACCAAGGAACTGTTCCAGAGTCACGCAAAAACAGCCATTGAGGATCTGAGCCCTGTCATCAACACCATTGTGGATGCACTCCTCTCTCCTCAACCCCAGGTTCGATACTATGCCGGGCCGGGTTTAATGCTCATGTACTTCATCTGCAGCTACTTGCCTTTGAGCATTAGTGACAGGTTCCTCCAGAAACTCTTTGTAAACAAGAAAGTGATGCCTCGTGCCCTTGGGAAACAACAAGGCCTGAGCCTCAATGACAATAACAACAGCATAAAGGAGAACATGAATAACAGTAACAACAACAACAACAGCTTCACAAAGATTATCAATTAGTTCTAGTAAAGAGTGTAAAAACATTTAGCACCACTAATGTGATCTACTTCTAGAGATATGTTTCCATTGTTATACTTTACTTTTCTCTTGTCTTCATTTTGTTGTGTATATATTGTGTAATATGTTGAGGGGATCACTGAATTGCACCAAATCATCTATGGTAAAGCCAGTGCTTAAAAGGCAGTTGATACTCTTGAGCACCATGAAGATAATAAAAAAATAAAATATCATGCCCACAGGCCATATTTATGATGAATACAAGTTCTCGGATAACAGATAAAACAGGGTTTATATATTTCTCAGAGGGCATAAATTCTGGGCATTCACCATGACATCTTAATTGAGTTTGGTGTGAAATTTCAATTTCACTAAGGCATGGATGGTCATTAACAACCAAATTCAGATGTGTTCCGATACTGCACTGAGAGGCTGATGATAATGTTACTATGATCAAACCAGGTTTGTTTGTTTCTTTGTTCTTTAAGTGACCAATGGGCTGAAGTGGTTCCTAAAGTCAGAAGTCTTTTTTTTAAATGTATTTTACTCCATAGTTTTGCATTTGTTATATTTGCTTATTTGTTTCCACGTCACATTTTTTGGCATAATTATGCCATTTTGTTCTTAAATCACTTAAACTGTGAATTTTATACAAATATGGAAAAAAAATACAAAAGAAATTAAATTGTTCACTTGATCATTCTTAGAGTATAATAAAGTTGACTTTTTAAACAGTCGATCTGTGTTTTTGTATTTCCTGTCAGAGAACATGAACAATGGCTCCCTTTAGTTGGTCAAAGATCTTTGTGAACGCTAAATGACCTTCTCTAATCACTGTACTGAAACCCAGTCACCCACTACTGTGGTGTTAATTAGCAATCGTATGTAGCTATGCTAATTGCTCATTTCAGTTTGTGTCTTACAAGCCATATTTAGCAGAGCTATTAAAAATGTTGATCTTTCGTTGAAATACAGTTTTTCTGTAAAAATTTTCCAAAATGTGCATTTTGATTTATTTAATATACTAACTAACATAATTAGAACTACAAGACTTTTTTAAAAGGAAAATGAATACTACTCAGCAAAGGTATATTCAATTTATCAAAACCCACAAAAACATTCACGGAAGATTATTTCTGTTATTTTGAACTTTGTATTCATTCAACAATCCTGAAAAAAAAAAAATCCACAAATACAAGTTTTTATCTAATACACATTGGACACAATTAATGGTACCCTTTTATTCAATACTTTTTGAAACCTCCATTTGCCAAAATAGTTTTCTCCTATAATGCCTGATGAGGTTGGAGAACACCTGACAAGAGATCAGAGACCATTCCTTCATCCAGAATCTCTCCAGATCCTTCAGATTCCCAGCTCCATGTTGGTGCTTCTTCTCTTCAGTTCACCTCACTCATTTTCTACAGGGTTCAGGTCAGCGGACGGGAGTGGCCATAGCAGAAGCTTGGTTTTGTGCTCAGTGACCCATTTTTGTGTTGTTTTTGAGGTTTGTGTTTGGATAATTGTACGGTTGGAAGATCCAGACATAGCCCATTATAAGATTTCTAACAGAATCAGTCACTTGTTGATTTTTTTTCTGTTGGTATTTGATAGAATCCATGATGCCATGTGTCTAAACAAGATGTCTAGGACCTCCAGCAGAAATATAGGCCCACAACATCAAAAATACAGCAGTATATTTCATTGTACACATGGGGTACTTTTTATCCATGTGCTCACCAAACCCATCTCGAGTGTTTGCTGCTAAAAAGCTCATTTTTAATTTTCATCTGACCATAGAAGCCAGTCCCATTTGAAGTTCCAGTCATGTCTGATAGCTCAATATGCTGGAGTTTGTTTTGGGATGAGCTAGGAACAATTTTCTTGAAACCCTCCCAAACAACATGTGGTGATGTAGGTGCTGTTTGATCATTTTTTAAAAGGTTTTCTGACCCCGAATCTCAACCTTTTTCTGCAATTATCCAGCTGTGGTCCTTGAAGAGTCTTTGGCCACTCAAACTCTGCTCCTCACCATGCATTAGGATGATATAGACACACATCCTCTTAAGGGGGGCTGGGGGGTCACTGGAGGAAGCAGCACAACTGTTTTCAACATTGATAGTAATAAGAAATATTTTTTGAGCACAAAATCAACATGATTTCTGAAGGACCATGTGACTTCAGTAATGGCTGCAGCCATTTGGGGGAATGTGCCCTTACATCCTTTTGTCAGGGTTCATATTTTCAAAACAGTAAAGTAACATGTATAAGGCCTGTTATAAAATAATTTCGATATCTCCTGGGATAGTAATAAACAACAAAGAGGAGTGAAGATCGGAAATGGGATAAGAGCCTCTCTGACTGACCATGTTATGAATCACAGTCAATATTTGAGAGAGTCTGGACACTGAACAGAGGATTCAGCCGAATGTAAGCAGATCTACACTGGCTTCAGTCGCCATTCCAGTCTCAATCTTTGAGCCCTTGCACAGACAGTGTCCCCTGCGACCTAGACCATTTTCTACACGCATTTCAATACAATTAATTTCAAAGTTTTTTGACCAGAGCACAAAATGCTCAGTTCCTCGTAAAAGTTACCAATAATAAGTCTGCTCAAATTTCCTGGAATCAGGACATTCACAGAGCAGGGAAACTGGCTCAAAACACCATCATGTTTATCTCATTAACTGCATTTATTGTTTTTGGAAAGAGCAGTGTGGCCTTTCTTTGATAGCTGAAACATAATAAGGAATAAATGAGACACATTGTCACATACCACATCACATTGGGTCCTGTGATTAACAAAGCAGCGCTTGGTTCGTAATTGATGAGAACTTTGTTCCTAAACAAAGCAAATGGTCCCTGGAAGTAAACACTGTAAACATGAGTGTCACTTGTGTAATAAACAGAGAAAAGTACTCTCAGCTTCGCTCCCAGCTGCAGCAATTTCAGAAAAGCATTAATCATTAAAAAAAAACTAAAAACTTTTAACAAACATATCTGCTGTTCATTGTGCCTTTTTTCAGTTTCATTTATTGTGCAAACTTTCGTACATGAGCTTTTTCTTTCCCAACCATTTAATGACTGTGAAGTAGCTGGGATTTGTTCATTTTTAAAGTATCTTCATTGTTTTCATCCTTGATACAAGCAATTTTACCAGACCGCGATGTAAACCCAAAGGCTGCTAGAGACAATGTGTTCAACACCAACTTCCTGATTCAAAAGGCAATACATCAACACAAGAAAAAACTAAAATCTTCTTCTTGGTCTCCAAGCCATGGTCTAGCAGTTACTGCTTTCACACGATGAGATTTGGTGCTCACACTGGTGATGCAAGTTCAAGTCTGCGATAAGTTTACATCATTTCCCAAATCCTGTTCCCCTTCAGAATATACTGAGAAAGAGTCAAGATTAATAACTCTGGTGGTGTCCTGAGGCAAAAGTTCAGCCAACTCTGAAAGGGAAAATTACTTAAAAAAAAAAAAAAACTGGGGAAAAGAAAATCAAGATGTTTCACACACAACTAAACCTCTAGCTGAAGGTCAGGGTGGGGATGTTGTTTAGGACACAAAACTCAAAAAGGGAACAACTCTGTTAAAGGGGAATCACGCTTCTTTTCTTTTTTTTTACACAAAGTAGGAAATTATTTACTGTGATGACGTGAAATTTCAGCAGTAACCATTTCTAATGAAATCAGAAAGAAAAATCCTGAAATGTTAATGTGAACTTTACCGTTAATTACATTTTCTTTTCTTTTATCAATTATGAAGCACTACTTCCAAGATGTCTTAATTACAAAACCATTTGCAGTGACTGTACGATCTGATGCTTTGAGATGTGGTGCTTATATAGGCAATACAAGTTCAAGTTTGAATCAACTATCCCATCTTTTACTGCTCTCATTTACCGCCACTGTAAGTTAACACAGCAAAAAGGCCTAAATTAAACTAGATACCGGGCCCAGTGTCCTATAGTTGAGAAATTTGGCCCAGAGGAAAGAAAAGAAATAAAATTCTGAGAAAGAGTTAAGATTAATAATGCTAGAGGTGTACTGAGGCAAGGGTTAAGCCAAATCCAAAAAGGAAAATTACTCAAAAAAGGGAAAAGAAACTCAAATGTTTCACACACAAGTCAACTCTTGGGTGGTGGTCAGGTTTTTAGGACACAGGGCAGGAGATTGTGCCACTCAAAAAGGGAACAATAACACACCACTAACATAAATAAACATTGTATACTCATCCAGTGTTACCTCACAGCTGGCCTCATTCACCATAATTGGACTGTTCACGGAATGTTCATTGTATGTAGAACTGATGATTAAAAACTTAAAAATTATATTAAAAATAAAATTTTAAAAAAGCTGCTTATAACAGTTGCTTAAAAACGTAGCGTTTCAAACCCTTTGCAGGTGTGCCACAGGTTTTAAGGCCATGGTGTCATCTGCCAATTCAACTCAGGAAATAGGAGTGCTACTCACTGTCTCAGCGCTGCAGATGTTACAATCCAGCACAGGACGCTTGCCAACATCAACACACTAAATTCCTAACACTAAGCATACATGGAGTGATGGAAAATGGTAATGTTACAATCCAATTCCAAAGATGGCGCCGCTGTGTTCGGACGCCGTTCGGGTCGCTCCGCTGAGATTTTGCTTCAACCTTCTTTTTTACTTACTTTTACTTTCTCTTTTTACACATTTCACGTCGGCACTGATCACCTACAACATAGAAACACTTTTGGACATTGGTAACCGCTACACCAACCTGCTTCAGGACACTTTATCCACGAATCCTGCGTGGGCTCTGGAGATTCCTCGGAACGCGGAGATAAACAATACCCCCCCGAGGCGACGGATCAAGAAACACCGCGGGAAGCGCGCTGGAATTCGAGTCAGACTCAGGAAAAGGGCTCACAGTCCTCCTCTTCCAAGCATTCTCCTCGCTAATGTCCAATCCTTGGAGAATAAGATGAACGATCTTAGAGCCAGGATTAGTTTCCAACGGGACATAAGGGACAGTAACATCCTTTGTTTGTCAGAAACGTGGCTTTCGTCCTCGGTCCCGGACACTGCTGTAATGCTGAGTCATAACTTCTCTGTCTTTCGGACGGACAGAACAGCAGAGGCCGGTAAATCCAGGGGTGGAGGAGTATGTTTCATGATCAACAAGAAATGGTGTGATCCCAGGAATATCTCCATTCTGTCACGTTCCTGCTCGCCTCATCTGGAACATCTTTCCGTTATTTGCCGCCCATTTTATTTGCCCCGGGAGTTTTCATCGATCATTGTTACTGCTGTGTACATTCCACCACAGGCGGACACTGGCTTGGCTTTGTCTAAACTTCACGATGTGCTCAGCGGCTACATTAACAAACATCCTGACGCTGCCTTCATAATCGCGGGGGACTTTAACAAAGCCAACCTCAGACAGGTCATGCCGAACTTCCATCAACACGTATCCTGTCCAACTAGAGGACCAAACACACTGGATCATTGCTACACTCAGTTCAAGGATGCCTACAAAGCCCGCTCACTACAGGCTTTTGGCAAATCGGACCATGCCGCCATTTTTCTAACACCGGGATACAAACAAAGGCTCGTTCAGGAACTTCCAGTGCAGAGAGTAGTGATGCGCTGGTCCTCCCACTCAGAGACTATGCTGCAGGCGGCGCTTGATGACGTCGACTGGGACATGTTCCGGGCAAGTTCTTCTGACGTCAGCGAGTTCACGGATGTAGCATTAAGCTTCGTAAACACGCTAACCGAGCAAGCTACAGAAACAATAACGATAAGGACATTCTCCAATCAGAAACCGTGGGTGGACAGAACAATCCGTGCCGCGGTTAACACACGCACTGCCGCTTACAATGAGGCTCTTCTGTCTGGGAATACGAGCGAGTACAAAGCATCGTGCTATGCTCTCCGTCGTGCAGTAAGAGCCGCTAAACACAGATACAGAGAGAGAATTGAGTCTCATTTCCAGCTCAACGACTCTCGACGGATGTGCCAGGGACTGAGGACCATCTGTGACTTCGGGAACAAATCCTCCGCGGAGGTGAGAGTCAGATCCGTTGCTGGCCGACGAGTTAAACATCTTCTACGGCCGCTTCGATGGCAACGGCGGCGGCACGTCTCTGCCGACCAGCGCGTCAGGAAGCAGCAGGCAGAGCAGCAATGATCCTGTAATCACCGTGTCGGAGGATGAGGTTCGGAGGCCGCTAAAGAGAGTGAACGTCAGAAAAGCAGCCGGACCTGATGGGATAACCGGCCGTGTTCTGAGGTCCTGCGCCGATCAGCTCGCTGGTTTGTTCACGTCTATCTTTAATGAGTCCCTTGCTACCTCCGTGGTTCCCACTTCATTCAAAAAATCCATTATTATCCCTGTGCCAAAGAACAATAAACCCTCTTGCCTGAATGACTATCGCCCAGTTGCCCTCACATCTATAGTCATGAAGGTTTTTGAGAGACTTGTAAAGAGCCACATTTGCTCCTCCATACCTGATACTCTGGACCCTCTTCAGTTTGCCTATCGCCCAAACAGATCCACGGACGATGCCATTTCTCACGTTCTCCACTCTTCCCTCACAAACATGGACAGCAACAATGGGAATTATGTAAGGCTGCTATTCATTGACTATAGCTCAGCTTTCAACACTATAGTCCCCATCAAGCTGGCATCTAAACTCACAGACCTCGGCCTAAACTCCTCACTCTGTGACTGGATTCAAGACTTCCTCACCGGCAGACCTCAAGTGGTGAAAGTTGGCCAGTTCACCTCAAACTCCATCACTCTGAACATAGGAGCCCCACAGGGCTGTGTCCTGAGTCCCCTGCTCTACTCTCTCTACACGCATGACTGCGTGTCCTCTCACAGCTCCACATCTATTGTCAAATTCGCTGATGATACTGTGGTTCTGGGCCTCATCTCCAACAACGATGAGACCACATACTTGGATGAGGTAGAGAGTCTCACATCATGGTGCCAGGACAACTGTCTCTCTCTGAATGTGAGCAAAACTAAAGAGCTGATCATGGACTTTAGGAAGAGACAGCAGCAGCCCTACACTCCTCTTATGATCAGTGGGACCCCTGTGGAGAGGGTGAGTAGCTTCAAGTACCTCGGTGTAAACATCTCCGAGAACCTGACTTGGACTACACACATCCAAACACAGGTCAAGAAAGCCAGGCAACAGCTGAGGAAATTCAGGGTCTCACCAGCAATCCTGAAAACTTTCTATTCAGGGACCATAGAAAGTGTATTGACTCAGTGCATCTCAGTGTGGTATGGAAACAGCTCCAATCAGGACTGCAAAGCACTGCAGAGAGTTGTGCGCTTAGCTGAGCGCATCTCAGGGTCTGCTCTCCCCTCTCTGCAGGACATCTACCTCAAACGCTGCAAAAATAGAGCTGTTAAAATCTTCAAGGACTCAAATCACCCTGGTAACCGACTATTCACTTTGCTTCCATCTGGTAAGCGCTTCCGTAGCCTGATGGCACAAACTGAGAGACTTAGGAGGAGCTTCTTCCCCCAGGCCATCAGGCTCCTAAACTCTAACTCTGTGTCATAACATCACTTGACTCCATGTAAATATCACCATATCAATAAGCTATTCATAATTTTTCTCTACCTCATATTGCTGCTATTTAAATACCCAGTACAACTTTTGCACATTATTTTTGCACATTCCTCTTATTACTATTTAAGTCAACAACATACTGACCTGCACATTTATATTTATATTTTTTATCTTATCTTTTATTTTATTTTATTCTGTTATTTTATTTTTTCTACTTTTCTTCTCTTAATATTTGTATACTTTATAATTGCACTGTCCTTGGAGCGGACCTGACCTACATTTCACTGCTGGTTATACCCTGTATAATTGTGTATGTGACAAATAAAACTCTTGAATCTTGAATCTTGTTTGTGCTGGCCAGACTCACTAGGCTAAAGAAGTAGATCCAAAACCATAACAGACTTCAAAGAACAGCCTCTGTTTCTAATATCACCTTTCAGCTGTTTGTTTTCTGCCACTTTAATCATAGGAAGATGAAGCAAAGTCATGAACACTAAGAAAACATTTTTAAATACACTTAATTTATAGATAGATAGACAGATAGATACCAAACAGTTTTAGCACTTCTTTTGCGTTCTGCAGAAAAAAGAACGGCATACTTAGGAATGACATAAGGCTGTGTAAAGTTAGATGGTGTTCCTAGAATGCAAAATACTTGTGTGATCACCTAATCTAAATGACATTGTTCCATAAATCCACATATATTTATAAAAGTAACCAGAAAAGGCCCTATATACCTATATATGTATATCAGTGGCGATTTCTTTAAGACTGCAAGGGAAGCTCAGCTTCCCCTATAATGTCAAAAAATTAATGGTCAAACATGTACTATTGTGTTAACATTTTATTGATTAAAAATGCGTTAGAACACGTTCATCTCGAAGACGAGTTCGTTCAGAATCAGCTACATATAGCAGGTAACTCGATTTCCTTCTCATATAGTCCCGTAGCATCAGTGTATTTGCCTGTTGAAGCCCAGCGTCCATTGACTTCTATGGAGCTGCTTTGAACAGTTTTTTTCAGTGCTTCAAAACACGACGCTCATTGGATAAATGCTGCGATTATGTCCCGCCCCCGGACGCTCAGCGTCTCTGGGGTGAATGGAGGAGTGGGCGGGGCTGGACGCCGGGCTTCTGCGTGATGATTGGAGGGTTTGTCGAAAGACTGCATCTCCTTTTGATTGACAGCGATTGTGTCCTATAAGAAGTCGCTGATGCTGAAGCCATTCGAGCCAGTGTTGCCAATTTAGCGACTTTTCAGACCACCCTAGCGACCTTTTTCCCCAAAAGTGACTAGCGACAAATCTAGCGACTTCTTTGACAAACCTTAGCGAGTCTCCGTGATCGCTGGTACTGCCGCAACGGCGCGAGGTCAGCGCGCACGCACCTCTTTCTCTGTTCAGTGAGCGGCTGAGAGGAGCAGCGCGTTCAGTTCAAATAGATATTATGTTGCTTCTCTAATTTTACATGCAAATATAGCCGAAATCACAGCACAGGAATTGTCTTGTCTTATCTTGTGTGTATTATTTGATTTCATCAGACGACGGCTCGATTATAAATTAGGATTTTTGTGCAGACTAACTTCTTGGGAGGGAGAGCTGGTTATGTATTCTTAAAGGGCTGCGTTTCAGTCACTATTTCATATTTATCCCTTTGACTGACAACATAAACAGTAAAATATATAAAGGAGAACAGTTTTATTGAGAATTTGGCTGCATTAAAATACAGTATGAGCACAGAGAGACAAACAAATGTAAAAGGCAATATGACACGATGACGAAATGAATATGCTAATTAGCGCATGACGTCATCTAGCGACATTTAGCGACTTTTCAAACTGGCTTTATCTACTTTCCATCGAAAGAAGTTGGCAACACTGATTCGAGCTCAGTCCCATAGTGGACTTTGCAAGTGTAGTCAAAAGACAAACTGCTGCAACCTATTTCTTGATATTTGCTTGGCGAAATTGCTGGCCAATTTTCATTTTACATTTCACACAATTATACACCACATTCCTTGTTTCAGTTTAACCTAATTCCCACATTTCCTCCGTCGAGTTTAATGTTTTTTTAGATCGTTTGTTCATTCATTCATTCATACAGTAGGCCAGGCGGTGAACTAGCCAGCTAGCAAACTGCACACGATGGCAGAATTTACGTATAAATAAATGGACAATTTTTATGATGTAGGCCGAAAATGAGCTTCCCCTCTTTGAAAGACCAGCAGCCGCCACTGATGTATATATATGTTTATGTATGTATTAGTGCTCAAACGATTAATCAGTTCAAGTCAGCTTTATTGTCAATTCTTCCACATGTACAGCACATACATACAGAGAATTGAAATTGCGTTACTCTCAGACCCTTGGTGCATACAGTTAACATTAAACACGTTCAGATACAGATAAATACAGTTTAAACATATGTACATACAACTATACAAATATACAAATGAGGATATTGTAGAAAAAAATAAGAATTAGATCGATAAAGTGGCATAAGGCGCATGGCAGATAGAGTGCAAAACCAGTTAAATAAAAACAACACTGTGTAGATAAATTTGTAGTGCAAAAGAGCTTATCAGTCTGAGGACATTGTAGAAAAATAAAAAAAGAGAGATAGATAAAGTGCATAAGACACATGGCAGAATAGATGGAGTGCAAACCAGTTGAATGTACAGAAACAAAACTGTGCAGATTTGTTTTGTTTTGTTTTGTTATGAGTGTAGTGCAAGAAGAGCTTATCAGTCTGTTAAAGTGACAAGTCGAAGTGACTGTTCGGATAGATTTTTGTCAGACTATCCGAAGAGGTAATTTGCAGTCAATGTTGGATGGGTAGTGATCAGCCAATGCTGCACAAGTGACAGGTGCCGGTCACAGTTTGTTGGTCGGTGGGGGTCCTATGAGTGTGGGGGGGTGGGGGGGTGTCACAGAGTCAGAGTTCCTAGTGTGTTGCTGTGTTAAATGGGGGTGAAAGAGGGGAGGGGGGGCAAGGACGGGAGGGAGTTCAGCTTCCTGACAGCCTGATGTATGAATCTGTCCTTCAGTCTGCTGGTCCTCGCCTGGAGACTCCGCAGTCTCCTCCCTGATGGCAGCAGACTGAAGAAGCTGTGTGTCGGGTGGGTGGGATCACCTGCAATGCGGAGGGCTCTGCGGGTGAGACGGGTGTTGTAAATGTCCTGGAGGGAGGGGAGAGAGACACCAACGATCTTCTCAGCTGCTCTCACTATGCGTTGAAGTGACTTGCGGCAGGATGCGTTGCAAGCGCCATACCACACAGTGATGCAGCTAGTTAGGATGCTCTCGATGGTGCCTCTGTAGAAGGTGCACATGATGGGGGCCGGGGCTCTGGCTCTTCTGAGTTTGCGGAGGAAGTAGAGATGCTGCTGTGCTTTCTTGGCCAGTGCTACAGTGTTGTTAGTCCAGGAGAGGTCCTCAGTGATGTGCACACCCAGGAACTTGGTGCTGCTCACTCTCTCCACAGTCGCACCGTTGATGGTCAGAGGGGCATGCTGAGTGTGTACTCTCCTGAAGTCAACAACAATCTCCTTCGTCTTCTTCACATTCAGAGAGAGATTGTTGTCACTGCACCACCCGGCCAGGCGGCTCACCTCGCTCCTGTAGTTTGTCTCATCTCTGTTGCTGATGAGACCCACCACAGTCGTGTCATCCGCAAACTTAATGAAAATGTTGGAGTTGTGTGATGGTGTGCAGTCGTGGGTCAGCAGAGTGAAGAGGAGGGGGCTCAGCACACATCCTTGGGGGGCCCCAGTGTTCAGTGTGATGGTGCTGGATGTGTTACTGCCGACCCGTACTGCTTGAGGTCTCCCGGTCAGGAAGTCCAACAGCCAGTTGCACAGAGAGGTATTGAGCCCCAGCTGGGCCAGTTTGTGAGTGAGCTGTTGAGGGATGATTGTGTTGAATGCTGAACTGAAGTCTATGAACAGCATCCTGACATATGAGTCTTTTTTCTCCAGATGTGTGAGGGCTGGGTGGAGGGCAGTGGTGATGGCATCATCGGTCGAGCGGTTGGACCTATATGCAAACTGGAAGGGGTCCAGGGAGGGGGGAGGACAGACTTGATGTGGTGCAAGACTAGCCGTTCAAAGCACTTCATGAGGATGGGAGTGAGTGCTATTGAACGGTAGTCATTGAAGCAGGATTGAGATGACTTCTTAGGGACTGGAATGATGGTGGTAGCTTTGAAGCATGTGGGGACAACAGCCTGATTTAGTGAGATGTTGAAGATGTCTGTGAAGACCTCAGTGAGTTCCACTGCACAGTCTCTCAGTACACGCCCAGGAATGTTGTCAGGACCCGGAGCTTTGCATGAATTGATCCTGCTGAGGGACCTCCTCACGCTGTCCGGGGACAGCGTATTCACCTGGTCACCGGGAGGAGGTGGAGTCTTCTGTGCAGTGGTGCTGTTTTGTGCCTCAAAGCGAGCAAAGAAGGCATTCAGCTCGTTCAGCAGGGGGATGGTGTTGTCACAGGTCTGTGGTGGGGGCTTGTAATCCGTAATGGTCTGTATCCCCTGCCACAGGCTCCGCGTGTCTCTGCTGTCGCTGAAACGATGGGCTATCCTCCTGGAGTACTGTCTCTTGGCCTCTTTGATGCCGCGGGATAGGTTGGCCCTAGCTGTCTTCAGGCCCTCCTCATCTCCAGCTCTAAAGGCAGCGTTCCGAGCCTTCAGAAGTCTGTAGACCTCCCCTGTCATCCACGGCTTCTGGTTGGCCCGGACAGTGATGGACTTTGTGACTGTTACATCATCAATGCACTTGGAGATGTAGGCAGTAACAGTCTCTGAGTACTCTTGGAGGTCTGTAGTATTGTTGTATGTGGCAGCCTGTTTAAACATATTCCAGTCAGTGGTGTCAAAGCAGTCTTGAAGTGCCTCTGACGACCCTTCCGGCCACACTTGAATCTCTTTGTGAACTGGTTTGGTGACTTTAACGAGCGGTCTGTATGCAGGCATTAGCATGACAGTGATGTGGTCTGAGGCTCCGAGGTGGGGGAGTGGGAGGGCCTTGTAAGCTCCTCTCTGGGTGGTGTAAACAAAGTCCAGAGTGTGTTTTCCCCTTGTTGGAAAGTCTATGTGTTGGTGAATTTTTGGGAACACACTCTTTAAGTCTGCGTGGTTGAAATCCCCAGCCAAGATAAGAAAAGCATCTGGGTGGGCTGTCTGCTGCTCACTGGTGTGCTGGTACAGATCATTTAGTGCCTCACTCCTGTTGTTGTTGCTGGAGCTGGGAGGGATGTATACAGCAACGAGCAGTATGGCTGTATATTCCCTCGGTAGATAGAACGGCCGGCACTTAATAATCATAAACTCCACCACTGGTGAGCAGTGTTTGCAGACCACAACAGCGTCGCGACACCATGCATCATTGATGTAAACACAGAGACCGCCGCCGCGGATCTTACCTCCCTTGACGAGAGCTCGATAGCATGTTAGCTGGTTGAGCTGTATGGCGCAGTCCGGTACGCTGTTGTTAAGCCATGTTTCCGTAAACACAAAAACACAACAGTCTCTTACAGTCCTCTGAGTAGAGCGGAGTAGTCGGATGTAGTCCAGTTTATTGTCCAAAGAGCGTA
Source organism: Barbus barbus (assembly GCF_936440315.1). Classification (NCBI taxonomy): domain Eukaryota; kingdom Metazoa; phylum Chordata; class Actinopteri; order Cypriniformes; family Cyprinidae; genus Barbus; species Barbus barbus. Next base: position 20,960,913 of record NC_136730.1, on the reverse strand, counting down.
CGTTCGCCAGTACCATGGTGGGGATAGCTGGCTTGTGTGGGTTGGCCGCTAGCCTAGCTCGGATACCTCCGCGCTTACCCCTCTTCTGCTTCCTCTCACGCCGCTTGTAGCGCCTCCGCTGTGGGCGAGATGCAGTAGTGGGGGTCGGTGATGGAGTAGGCATTCGGAGCAGACCGAGGTCCTGCAGCTCTTCAGTGTGCGCGGAGTTTAACTCTAAAAATGTGGTTCTGCCGACATCGAGCAGAAACTCACGACTGTATGCGCGCTTAAAGACAGGTAGACGAGACGAAGATGTGCAAAAACATTGTGACTTACAAGACAAAAAACACATTTGTCGGGAGAGAGAGAAGCCGCTGCGACTGCGCGCGCCGCCATCTTAGGATAGTTTACATAATATATGTGTATACTGTGTATATTTATTATGTATATATAAATACAAACACATGCATGTATATATTTATGAAAAATATGCCAGGATTATATGTTAAATATATGTATATATATTATATAATATAAAATATAAGAATATAAATATATTCACGAGTTCACCCTTACATCTAATCTGATAGCAAATATTAAGCATATTTTGGCGTGCTGTCCTGGGGGAGGGCTCCGAGCCCGGAAGATGGCCTGAACCCAGAGAACTCCCCCTATCCCTAATATGGGATCAAATAGATTAGGGGTGAGGAGTTGGGGTGGAGGAGGGATGCCGGAAAACTGTCATTGGACAGAGGTAGGGAGGCTGCATATTTATACGCATTGTGCTCGTTAGGATAGTTAGCTAAATGAGTTGCATCTGCGCCACATTAGTTGATTATCTGATCGTGCTCTTCCCGAACCTTGTTAATAAAACATCATTAGATGTAAATATGTCAATATTTTCAAAATATTTACTGTATGCATGTGTATTTATATGTACATAAATATACACAGTACACATACATATATTATGTAAACAAAAATTGTATTTTGGATGCGATTAATCATTTGACAGCACTAGTATGTATGTATGCCATCTGTAATGCTTCATGAATGGGTTGACGTTTCAATGAAAATGCTTTCTAACATGTCAACACATTCCGGTTCACGTCATGCACTTCAAAGGCCATTGTGTTCCTTCTGTTTGTTTGTTTGTTTGTTTGTTTTCTTCCTGGACTGTGGGACACATTGTAGACAATGTATATCATATTTATTCCCAGCACTTGCCACTAGAACATTGGGGCTGATTCACCGGGCCATTTGTCAGATGGCCAAGCTGAGTTGAGAAGCACAGAGGGGCTTACGACACCACAGGACACGCATGCCCATCCAAACCAGCAGTCTTTCATAGAATGAAATGGGTCAACTGGGCCTCAATACCATTAATTTCATCCATACAAATAAATAACGGATTGCCAACCATAGGCCAATTGTAATGGTGTCTCGCTATACATTCTCCCACTGGCTTACTGGAAATGAGGTCACAACCTTGATTTACATTTTTAGAGCAATTAAACCAGATCTAAATGACGCTATTCTTCAGGTTCACTTTCGAAGAATGATGCCCGTTATCTGATGCAAGCTTTCGCAGCTTTGCATAGGCATGGGAATGTGATGTCAGTTCATGTGCAGTGACTGTAAAGCAGTTCCTGCCCATCCAGACACAAAGATTGTGGCGTTTCTGGATGCTTATATGTCGCTTTTGTTTCACTCTGTTTGTAAGTGGAGGTCACTGGGTACAAATCCGCTTACATCAGTCCTCAACGACTTCTCTCATTCACTACTTGACAAGGGCCCACAAAAACATCATTAGTAGGCTATTTTTGCTCATCTGGTTTCCAACAGAGATCTTCTTGTCAAAGAAAAAGCCCATGGAGATGAAGCTGCCCAGTGCACTTGTAAAAATGCCTGTCAAACACCAGGGCAGCCTGTGCAACCATTTCCTGCTGGTGCAAAGGAACACACAAAACTTTACATGTGTATCTGCACCCTATTCATCTTCCTGAAGAGGAAGTCCACAAAGATAAATGCAGTACTTGTACGTTTTGCCAGTTACAGAAGATGACAGTGTGCATTTGACAGTGTCCTGTATCACAGCGCCCTCCCATACTCTTAAAATATCATCTTTATTTCGGTATCTAATTAGAGCTTGCCAAATGCTTGTCCTTCTGGGCACTGGTAACACGTGGCAACTACCACGGAAATACTAAAACTACATTTCCTAGTATCAGCAAAAAATAACCAAAGGCATCTCTCGGAGTCATCTTAACATAGGCCTCTCACCGCTAATTATGGGATACGTGTCCAGAAGGGTGCAGAGGGCATCACCCTGCTCAGTTGCAGGGATTCAGAATCCAATTAGAGAATAGTTAACATGCTCTTAAAGGAAAGAATGCGTATCACCTAATCCAAATGACATTGGATTCACATGCACTTTTACAAAAGTAACCAGAAAATATTTATTTTACATATACATTGAACTGCATCAGATTTGGATAAACCAAATGCTTTTTGATTGCTGTTTGATGAACATGTAGAAGATTATACCACATGTAGAACTATAGTAATATGAAGTCAACAATATTTCAGCACCAACATTGGTCAAAACAACTACAGTGCATATCTACAAACCAAATTAAAGAAAACTTCTGGGGGCGTTTGAAAGATTTATGCATTTTCCAGTACTACTACCATGACCTGTGTGGCAGTAAGAGGATGAACGCCGTTTAACCTCAATGTGCTCCTCTTTTGGCTGCTAAGATAATTTGCATTCACAAAGGTCGCTAGAGTCCAAGCCATTTTCTGTCTTCTAAACTGCAAACGGTCCAGAGCACTGTGGAACTAAAAGGCTGCGATTGTGTGCAGTAATTAAGCGTTTTTAATGAGGCCTGAATCTTAATGTTTTAGCACGTAAGAGAGAGGATGGGGTCATCAGGGAGTGATCCAAAGCCCCCCCCTCCAAAAAAAAACCCATAAGTGATGTTTATCCAAACAGAAATACAAAATGTACCGCGTGGGTGTTTAGAGCATTACTAAGCCCTAAGACCATTTCTTATTCGCTGTTTTAAAACACAGATAACCAGCCGTTCAACTACATGTTCAAACCAAGTCAGGTTTGAACAAGACTGACAAAGCTCTGCCAGTAAGTGGCTGGCACGGCATTCACATGTTTAGGTATAGATTAGTTTTTAGCAGAGTACAGGGAGTAACACGGAGTTAATACAAACATGGTTTCATTAGCCCCTGAGGCCTACCGCAGGTTTTGGCAGATTCTAAACTTCCTGTCAACTAGAACATCATATACTTAAACATCTCAATACAATAGCACAATGCCCTAGACTAATTATGATTATTATGAATATCATACATCTGTGTCAGAAGGTACAGTAAATCCTTTTTGTTCAGCTGAATGTCCGTCTATAGTAAAATGCAAATTCTGAAGCTGGTGATGTCGCCACAACGTCAAGTTCAAGGCAAACAGCATACATCGATTAAGGATGACTGGGCTCTTTGCACCATCTGGTGGTGGATACTGCAACTACCATTCATACTATTGTAGCTCTATACAGCTTGTAATAGTGACTGTTTTTGTCTTTTTTCTCTGAAAGACAGAATTGAAAAAATACAAACACAGAAATTCTTTATATATATATTGTTTATATATATATATATATTTATAGATTTAATTTAGATCACTTAAAACACAAACAATATGGATACAATAGTACAATAGATTTAGCCGAGAACAAGGTCTTTCTTAATATTATATCCATTTGACCTCACTGATTCAGCTGTTAATCATAAAATATGATCTACTCCATAAATTATGTCAGCACAAATTTTAGCACTAATTTACAAATGGCAAGCACACAACTCTCATTTTAACAAACACACAGTGAAGAATCTATACACACAAAAGAACTTTTTTTCCCCATGTTAATTCCCAGCCATTCTCTTTTTTTAAGGATAAACAAGCAAAACAGTTACTGTGTGTAAATCAATCATAAATCCATTCTTATGTAACTGCACAGTTCAACTGAATACAACAATTTACGCAATATGATTTACAGAAATTAATTCTGCTTGTTTCACAAGAAGGCTCACACTTTAAATTACCAATGATTCTCTAACACTCATCAGATGCGGATACTGGGAGATCATGAGTTCAGGGAGTTTTTAATCTGAAAATGTTCATTAATTGTATACAATGCATAAATAATAATATTGGAATGTATGTTTTATAAGCCTACCACAGGAAGAGTATGACAATTAGATGTCTTGAGTTTTTTTGCATTTCACATAAACTCTCTCCTGTTTTCTTGTAATTCCCTGCATCCTTCATTTGCAATGGGCTGTGACTGGCTGCCAGGTGACATGGTTTCGCAGTCATGCCATCATGAAGAAAAAAAACATTTATTACTTTTCTAAAACTTTTCTTTTAAAAAAATCCCAACGGTGGAGGGGGAATGCAATGGCATTTTTTTTGTCTGTCAAACAAAAACAAATGATCCTTTTAGTCTAATAAAGACAATCAGAATGAAAGGTAAGAGTGGCATAATGCAAGAGACAGGGAGGAGACAGAATCATAATTTTCAAACCTCAACATAACAGAGCACAGTTAATACATGCCATGTGGATCATTACTCAAGACTAATATGAAGTACCATTAGAATATGGGGATGTAGTTGTCAATCTTAGCCCGATGTCTTTGGGCAATACACTCAGCAATCCACACAATGTTCCTGCACTCTTGCTCCTTCAACTTGACGTAGGCATAGAACACACTGAAATGAAACTGATTCAGGAAGGCCAGCTTATTGAGTTTCACCTGTAAACACATAACCCACATTTCAAACAGAGGCATTTGCTAACATCAAAAACATCATTGGATTATGATTTTCAGAGCAGTAACATTCTCTCGCTTTCACATTGAGCAAAAAGCTTTGCTCACCTCATGCTCAAAAAAGCGATCCTCAAGGGTTTTGTCTCCTGGGTTGCTGCCAGCACCCTCAAAGAGAAGCTTGTATTCCTGAAGCAACATGAAGTCAATTTTAATCCTCATCATTCTGGTGGCCAAAAGTACCAGAGACACACACGCTATGTGAACTCTAAAGGAACAGTTTACCCAGAACGATCATTCTGTTATTTAATTGAATGTTAGTTTAAACTCATTTTGGTCTACACATATACTTACAGGGTAGTATTCAGCCACAGCTTTGACCTGCTCGTAATCATCTGCGCGGGCTAGCTGTGCAAGACCCTCTGGGTAGAGCTTTCCACAGTGAGGGAAGAGTTTAGCTCTGTCTTCTTTGGAGAGCTCCGTACCAAAGGAGTTAATGGTAATGATGAATGCTCTTCTGTCTGCCTCAAACTGATACAAAAACAAATCTTTGCTTTAGTTCTTAAAAACACTGAAATGTGTCAACTGAAATTATAATAACAACAAAAAAAAAAAAATCCTATTTCAGACTCAAGGTCCCTATACTTGATTTCACAGGTGTTTACTCACCTCCAGAATTGGGCACATGGTATCTGCGGTTGTGCCACCCAGTGAAGAGCAGAACTTGTAGAAAGCTTCTAGATAAGCCTGGAGACACAGAGAGGAGATCAACCACAGATTTCATAGTTAAAGGTCTTTAGAAATAATTGTTTATATAAAAACCAATATAATAATAATAACTGTTGTAATAGTGACATTGCGCTGGTAACAGGCCTAGCACTTGTAATCCTACATACCATAATGCTATTTTGTTGTTATTATTACTAGCTATTACTTTTTCATTATTATTTCTCATGTTCATCTTGTCTTAGCATTTGTATCAACTATTCATATTTAATGCAAATGAAATAAGCAAGTTGTATTCTGTAAATAACTGTGTATGTGATGAATTAAAAAAAACTTGAATTTTGAATGAAAACAAGTGTTTAATGTTTTTCTTTTAAAGAGTTTTTCTTTGTCAACAGCACCATAACACTATAATTCAACATCTTGGTATGTGCCTATTCAGAAATTGACTTTCAAAAATAGACATACAATGAAAAATATACAATTGTGATGGTGTCAACATTAGATGCTTATGCATACTTGTCATTTCATATGAAAATTCCTAATGATTGTTTAAGATTTACATCCTAGCATATTCCATCACAAGGCTGACCTTGTAAAGAGTGTTGCGAATTATTTCAATGTTCATCTCATCCAAATCCTGCTCAGAGATGCAGTCCTGAAAGAAAGCAGCTGAGACAAACAGAAACAGCCATGAACTGTGATGTAGAAATAAGCACCTTGGTATTATTTAGAGCATGTTTTGAGTTTTTTCACAAAATTTCTGAATACTTAAATACTGACAAGATTCACAACTCACTGACTTCCCTTGGCAACAAAACACGAAGTGAATGTGATTCATGTGTGAGTTTTTCATATCAAGCTGTCTTACCAAGTGGTGTATCCACCAGGATGGCATTATAGAGCTCTGCTGGAGTTTGGGCGATGTTAACAGCCTCCATCTGTTCAAAGCTGCCAAGTGGATGGCACTTGGGCACCAGCTCTGAAATGGCCCGCTGATGGAGAGTTCCAGTGATCAACAGGATGACGTTGTCAATCATATAGCTGTATCTGAAAAAGCAGTAAGATGGAAAAGAGCTTACTATTGAGTGCTGAGAGAGAAAGAATTTTAAAACAAAGTGATTAAGTCAAAAAATGCCAGCGAAAGCAAACAAAAATATTCTTGACTATGGATATTCACTAAACACAATACATTTGTAAATTACAGGAGCTCAATTTTATGTGAGACGCCTCAAGCGGTGTGAATTCGAAGCGTGGTTTGCTTATACTCTTGGATGCTTGACTGCACTCACGTGATGAAATCCATGAAGCTGGCCAGAGGCTCATAAGACTGGTTCCTCATATGGCGGAACTCAACCACCATCTTCTCTTTCAGCTTGTCATCAATGACGGACACAGTGAGGGGAGAGGCTTCATTGGCCAGGAAGCTTCCATAGTCAGTGCTCTGCAAGTGAAGCTTCAGGTCTGAGGAAAAAAAACAACAAGAGACCCCTTTAATGACTAAAAAATAAACTGATTTTATTCGTAAACGCAAAGCCTCATTCTTCAGTGTTAAAGGGTTGTGTTCTGGCTGTGATTTCTATATTAATCTCGGAAACTGTTTTTACACAATTTCCAGTTCCCTAAAACACAGACAAAAATTCCAAGTGAGTCACTTGCCATTGATTTCTAAAGGGAGAGACAAAATTAGCTATAATGTATTAAAAAATATTGTTTTCATTTAAAATAATGCAAAAAAATATGGTTCTTTAAAGGACTAATTTCATAGCAAAGTGTGAAATATTAGGATATAATGCAGCACAGCTTCAACAAATAAACAAAGGACATCTCAATCAGTAAGAAAGATATTAATCCTCAATAAATGTGTTATTTTGTCTTATTATTTATGAGTTCTAAGCCTATGCAAAGAGGTATTAACAGCAAGTTAAACAGCACGGTTCCTGCCGGGTAATGTATCTGATTGCATTGATATAATAAATGAAAAGGTTTCTTCCTAAATTTTACAGGATACACAAAGTAGAAGGCAAACTCTGTCCAATAAAAGTTTGCTTTTTTTCTAATTAAAGCAAATATGTGCTTTGAACAATTAGAGCTAACTTGCCGACAGAGAAAAAAAATGTACAAAGTCATAAATTCTCCAAACACCAGTAAGAAGAAGAATCTTCCCATCCTACAGAAGTGACGCCATGATATAATCACATGACCAGCTCCAACAACTACCATTTCTCAAATTAAACCTGCATATTTCTTTTAGATAAAAAAAAACGTAAACATTTATTATTTATCTCGAATATTTGCATAAAACGCTCCTTACCCGACTGAAAATTTTTAAAAACGACGCTGAAATTCGCTGGTAACCAGTCAGTCAGTCAGGTCAAACAGAGGCCTTATAATAATAATAATAATAATAATCCTGTGCATAATTAAAATAGAGCCGTACTCTAAACATTCGCGTACAATCACATAAAATGAACGCATAAATAAACAGGTCAGAAAATAGCTGATACACTGAATGTTTCGCTGTTAGCATCACAGTTAGCATGTGCATTTAAATACTAGTAACATTAGTGAGAAGCAACATAATATAATGATCACAGGACTTCAGTTGTTAACTTAACATTAGGTCTGAGGAAAATTAGGAAAATTAGGACATGAAACCTGATCTTCACCTGCTAACGTTAAAGGGAATTTAAATGCTGGCTAAAAAAAACAAGCTAACTGACATTAGCTAGGCTGTGCTATAGATATACGACGATTTATCAGCGAGTTACAACAGCAATGATAAAATTCGGGTTTGCATCTTTAAACGACAATAAATGTCAATAACGACACGCAACTGTATGTGAAAATATCGCAAATGAAAGCGGACAGCTAGCAGCCAACACACAAACACTCACCTTCCAGAGTTTCACACTGAACGAGATTCAAATAATCCGCCTGAGATAAAATACCAGCCTTAAAACCTCTCACCAGCCCCTCTAGATAACCATTATCCACATTAAAATATAATTCAGAGAACGGCATTGTAAGAAAATAACACTACCGGCGTACTAGCTTAAGAGAGAGATAGACGTCGCCCAGTCTTGAGTGATAGTGCTGTTCTTCCGAGTCGGATCTTTTCAGTGAAATATTTAAACAGGTTCACAAAACTGTTCTGAATGATTCAATGAACCAGAATAGCTATTGTTTTGTTTTGTTGATTATATGGCAGTTTAATCAATACACATACGAAGCCCTTAGTTTTAACACATTCACGTATATTTTTACCCGAAAAAAGTATACATTTCAGTTTTGCTTATTTTTCATTTTATTCTGAACTGAATCCTAGCTGCTAAACTGGTACACTACAATACAATAATACATAACGATAAACAATTATTAATTTCATTTGGAAATAGAAATAATCTTTATTGGAACGTTTTAGACTGGAGCTGCGATGACGTAAAGAATAGATGAGAATTGTCTTGAAGACAGAATCTTTCAAATGAACTGTTCAAAAGAACCGATTCGAGAAAATGAGTCGGACTTCCCATAGCTGAATGAGGGAAGTCGCGGAGACCTGGACACACGCACACGCGCACACGCACACGCACACGCACACGCACACGCACACACACACACACTCACGTGATTGAGCATCTGACTATCAAACCTTAAACACTGATCTCAGCCAATCACGAAGAACCCCAGAGCTTTGTCTGGGCTGAGCAGAACCTAAAGATTCCACATTTATTTGTTTGTTGGTTGGTTTAATGTCAATGTGAATGTTTTCCTTTGAAAAAAAACTAAAATTAAAAAAAAAAAAAAAAAATTATATATATATATATATATATATATATATATATATATATATATATATATATATATTTTTTTTTTTTTTTTTTTTTTGTAGTAGCCTCTACAGTGCATAGTATACACCATCCTTACAAACCAACTAATGTGTTTTTTCTTCATTAATTAAAGGCCAATGGCTTTTGAAAGGCAGTGTGTATGGTGCACTCTGACCAGGATAAGTAGGCCTATAGCTACCATGAACATTATCCTTGATGTAACCAACCTATAAGATAATGGAGACGCTTGTCCAGATGATGCTGTTCACCAGAAGATTATTAATTAATGTACATTTTCACATGAACAATGATCAGATTTCTGTGAAGTTATCACTGCCCTCTGATAAATTATTTTCGCTGCAGAATTAAATGTTGATAAAGTGTCTTTCAGCGGAAACGCTCAGTCCATTATTTCTTCAAATATGCCATTTATATGTTCCAGAGAGCAGGATATGAACTCAAATTAAGTTAATTTAATATTAATCAGCTAAAAGCATGTCATAGTTTAAAATAGCACCAAATATTTGTTGATGAGAAATTGTCTGGTAACAGCTAGCATTTCATATACACAATATTTATTTGTATGTTTGTTTATTTATTATAAAAAATGGGTGAACTTCACCATACAGATGTTTCTACGCCCATAGCCTTTATAGACCAGTCTTTAAATATATAAACTAGTAATGCTGACTTGACCTGTTTGTTTCATACAAAATGCTCTAACACAGATTTCTGTTAATTACGCATTCTGGTTGGCACTTATAAACAATTCAGACCAATCTGACCTTACAAAGAGAAGTACTGAACTGCATACTCATAAACAATTTATTTCCTCACAAATGGATGCTGTATTGCGTCATCAGCGCTAAAACTGCAGGCTGGAGAGTTCAGCTGATTGGAGCTGTATTAGCTTCATAATGAAGTGTTTACTGGTCAGTACTGAGCTTTAACTAGACCTATAGGATGGGGGAGCATGAAGATTAAATGAAGAGTTTATTTGAAAAAAACAGATAACTCTGAAATCATGTTTTTTATTATGTTATCGTGTTTTTATTGTGTTTTATTTTGTTTGCTAGTTAGCTAGTTTGATTGAGATGAATTGGAATGCACAATGGAAAAAACATGATTTTTGAAAATTGTTAAAAACAGAGTTATCTGTTTTTGCAAATGAACTCTTCAACTGTAGTAAGCCTGAAGGGCATATATATTCAAGCCTTTAACCCATTACTTTACCAAATATGTTTTTCAGCAATTCATGTCTAATTATTTTATTTTATTTATTTTTTTTTTTTATTGGTGGGTGGCAACGCAATGTTATATTTAAAAGAAAATTATATCCAATTATAAATCATGCATAAATATAAAAACTGAATGTGTAAATAGTAAAACTATAAGTATGCCTTGCTGCAATATAAATAAGCCATAACCAAAACTAAACAATATTTAACTAATATTTGTTCTGAGTATTGGTTCAAAATGCAGCACCATGTTTCATACTATACTGAGCTATACAAAGTAGCAATGCATTTTTGATACTTTTCATATAATTTCATACATTTAACTTAAGTTAAATATGTCAAAGTCTAAAATAGCTTTCACAAATTCTATATATTCCCCTTTTCCTGTGTTGATGTGTTGAGTGCATGGGTTTATGTGTGTGTCAGTGTTTGTGTTGGAGTTAAGTGGATGTACAAGGCACAAGAGACCACACCTCCATACACTGATCGGGACCATGTGTCGCACCTCAAGGAGCCTTATAAATCACAGAGTCCAGTGCAGACTCTCAGTCTCAGTCTTGGACACAGAACCCTGCAGGTAAGTCAGACATACTTTACTTATACATGTGCATGTGCAAACAGATCCACTCACATACTGTATGTCAAATACAAACCAATGCATATACAAAATCTATCTGTCTACATGCTCACAAACATAAACACGATTTCAAACATTTAACTTCAATCTGAGTGGTTCTTGACTGCACTCTCTTTTTCAGTGAATACAACTGGATCTCTAAAAGTGTGGGTGAAATTTATCCTGTTTTTTGGGATTCAATGAATATGATTCTGAACATAGCGATCATCAGCTGTTTTTTGATGAATGTCATGGTGATGGCATCACATCCAAACCTGAGGCGTAGTGAAAACTCCTTTGTTCTATCCGACACAGGTAAGGTTTCTAGATTGATGTTATTTTCCACAAACATGAAGTATATATTTTTCTGTTGATAATTTCAGAGATAGTCCTTTCTTTTAAAAATGTTTTTTGCTAGTACAGTTTACTGTGATTTGACACAGTACAAATGTTTACACATATCTTATAGGGGATGTTACAAAAATCTTATTCTAAAATGTGTTCAAAATCAACACATTTCAAATATTTTTGGATAATATATACAAGTAGATATCATTTAAATTATGATTTATTCATGATGGAAGTACACAACATTTTTGTAAAAATGGTCAGCATTTCATTGTGTAAATCCTGTGTTAAATTATGTACTAAATTAATGAATTTCAAATTTATGTCATGGACTGCTTTTGTAATTTTTTGTGTTTGGTGCATTTGTGTTTTGTACATCATAGACTTACTATCTGAAGTGGAACACCTTGAAATAAACTCAGCAGAAGAAAAACTGCTAGAAGACCTTGGATCCTATGATGACGTGAGTAACTGACATTTAGAATATGCATTTAATATCAAGTGAGTTTACGTATCTCCAGGTCATACATCTCATGACTGTAAAAATGACAATGAAAGTGCTCAAATTATTTAAAAATATAATTTTATTTAAATCATCCCATTTTTATTTTTATACGATCTGTTTACAGTTTTAATATGCTATTTTTTGCATTTAAGCATTTAACTCTAAGGCATAGCCCAGTGATACACAAATAGATAAGGTGGTGACTCCGGGTGCATGTTCACGGTGTGTGTGTGTTCACTGCTGTGTGTGTGCACGTTGGATGGGTTAAATGCAGAGCACGAATTCCGAGTATGGGTCACCATACTTGGCTGAATGTCACTTCACTTCACTTGGATGTTCGGATTTACCTGGACATAATACTTATTCTTACAATTTTGAGCACCACTGCTTCAAGCTATAGAATTTAACTCTGTGATGATGGCAAGACAATTTATTTATAAAGCATTAAAAACAACAGTAAGTTGACCAATGTGCTGTTCAGATTCTAAAACATGCAAATATATATAAACATTCAACACACATGTGTTATGCAGCATGGACGTCAAACCATTCAACATAAAAAAAAAAGTCACTGAGCAGCATTCTGCCAAAGAAGCCTTGGAGAAGAAATAAATCTTTAAAAGAGACTTAAATGACACCAATGTGCACTGTAAAAAAAAAAAAAAAAAAAAAAAAACTTGAAAGTTTAAGGCAACCAGCTTAAGCAGATTTTTGAGTTTTCTCAATTTCTTGTTTTAAGTTTATACAACAAAAAGTTGAGAAATTTCCTGAAAAAATAAGTTGAGAAAACTGAGATTTTTGCTGCTGAAGCTGGTTGCCTTAAACTTTTAAGTTGGCTCAACTCTTTTTTTTTTTTTTTCTTCTTTTTTTTTTATAGTGTGCAAAGGCAAACTGTTCCAGAGCTATGGAGCAAACACTGCAAAAGCATGATCCCCCACATTTTACGTCTTGACATATGGTAAAGCATTTTTGTTTCTTTTTGTTGCCACAGGATCTGGGTAAAGCTGTACAGCTGCAGAGAAGAGGTACACGTTCCTCTAGCCGCTGCATCCCTCATCAGCAGTCCTGCTTGGGTCATCACCTGCCTTGCTGCAACCCCTGTGATACGTGTTACTGTCGTTTCTTCAAGGCCTTCTGCTACTGCCGTAGCATGGATCACACCTGCAAACATGAATATGCATAGAGCCAAATTCTACTCCGAAATGACTAATTGTTGCTTTACATTTATAGTTTTATGGCTCTAGAATGTATATGTGGATAGTGGAAATATACAGCCACACTATCAACAGGGAAGTTTGTTACAATATAACAAATATAATGGTTAATAATAAAGCTGCACAAAGCATAAAGAGTGCACCTTGGCTCTTAAGATTTCAGATTTGTATTGCTGCAGTTTTATGGTGTAATTTTATTGCAATTTTGATGTCAAAATCTACTCATATTGCCATAAATTGTATATATACGCATTCCATAAACTCTGATTATTGCAAATGTGTAGCTTGTAAAATAAAAAAGGTATCAAATCACCTGACATCAAAATTGAGTTGTGTACAATTTCGTACATACACCGAGAGCCAGAAGAAAAAGCTAATTTCTGCTTTACAAAACGTTACCAAAAACGCATAGTATATATTGGGTGGTTCTTTAATGGAAAGCTGCATATAGTGAGTGGGGAAATGAGTGGATAATGAATGAAAATACAGTAAGCGTGCAAAACTTTCAATATTTTAGAAAAAGCATACACCTTGTAAAATTGGAGGCAAATAGTGGCTATTTTGAAAAGGCTAAAATATAATGCCTTTTTGATCTGTTAAACATTTTTAATCACTGCATTCAGTAATTCCCGTAATTCCATTTGAGTATCATTGCACAGTTTTGATGTCTTCACAATATTCTAAAATGGGGGAAATAATACTAGTAAAGAATACTGGATAAATTACCTGTTAATACAATTACTTTTCAATATATAGCCATTATAATATATTGAAAAGTAGTCATGGGCAGTCGTGGCCTAATGTTTAGAGAGTCGAACTTGTCGAATGTCTAAGTCGAAGGCCAAGTCAAGTCACCTTTATTTATATAGTGCTTTTAACAATACAGATTGTGTCAAAGCACTTAACAGTATCAAACTGGAGGATAGAGTGTCAGTAATGTATAATAATAAGATTAAACACTCAATTTTCAGTTAAAGGCATTTCATTATTGAATTCAGAGATGTCATTGTCTAGCTCAGTTTAGTTTAAATAGTATCTGTGAAATCAAATTGACGATGATCACTAGAAATCAAGTGTCCCCAACTGAGCAGGCCAGAGGCGACAGTGGCAAGGAACCAAAACTCCCTCTGAGAAAAAAACCTTGGGAGAAACCAGGCTCAGTCGGGGGGCTAGTTCTCCTCTGGCAAGGATATTATTGTTTATTTATTGTTTAATTATTGATTTAATTAACAGGTCATGGTAGAGTCTCGTTTCCGGCAGGGATTGTAGGTGGGGGAGTGAATGTCCAGCGCTCTCTTCCACCTTTAAATCTATGACTTGAGGTGAGACCCTTGAGCAAGCCATCGAACCCCCGACTGCTCCCTGGGCCCACTGCTCCAGGTGTGTATTCACGATTTATGTGTGTGTGTGTGTGTGTGTGTGTGTGTGTGATTCTGAGTATGGCATACCATACTTGGCCACATGCCATGTCCTTTCCTTTCCTTTTCTGTCCTCATAATGATTAATCCAAACACATTTGAACCAAAGGTCATGTCATGCATCTTTATTGATGAAACTGAAAGACAGTATTCATGGCTGCTTTAGTTAGCAGCAATGGTCTGGTCAATCCAGGCACGGAGCTTGGTGACACGGGCGTAGAAAGCAGGGGTGGAAGTGGAGCAGGTACTGCTTCCCCAGGACACGATACCAACCAGATTCCAGATTCTGTTCTTCTCACAGACCAGAGGACCACCAGAATCACCCTGGGAGTCACAAAGTAGAGTTTGTAGTCAAAACATTTACTAATGATCGTGTATTTATTTAAATATATATAATCGTATATATATATTTAGTTCACCATGCAAGAGGAGACACCAGAGGCTCCAGCACAGATCATTATATCAGTGATGTTGCTTCCCCAGTAACTCATGCAGTTGTCATTGGTCAGCAGAGGCAGAGCGGCCTGCTGGAGCAGGGCAGGGGTATCAGCAGCTGAAAGGGCAGATTGTCAGAATTTTAAAAGAAAATTAATCAAGACAGAGAACAGATGCAATTCAGGCTAAACTACAAAAATATTAACAAAAAAATAAATGCAAAAATATAAAAATGCTGAAATGAATTAGTATTCTGAAACTCACCCTTGTGCCTAGTCAGGCCTCATCCAGAGGTCACACACTTCATGCCTCCAGGGAAGCTGTCGGAGGTTCCAGGGAGGCACACGGGAGACACGTGAGTGTTGAGCTGAGCGGGGGTGGCCAGCTTGATCAGGAGGATGTCATTGTTGATGGTGTAGCTGTTGTAGTTAGGGTGCTTGATGGACTTTGGGAAAAGGATACAGACACGTAAGCATTCAGATTTTCAAGTAGCAATCATGTGTGGGAACGCTCTCTTCAGTTTCCTGTTAAAAGACTGTCTCCAGTGATTCAGGTACAATACACTAGTGCTGCAGAGCTTTTTAACAGTGGTGAATCTGCTGCTGAATCTTCAGCGAAAAGAAATCAAGTACATGATACAAACACCATGTTCTGCAATAGAATGGCTTTCACTAGATGGTTCTCTTAATGAATAGATCAAAAATGTTCCAGTGTGTTTTCTTTTTTATAAAGTCTTTATTGAACTATATCGATTAGATCCGTTAGTGAATCAACACCTGACTTACATACTTACTGAACTGAAAGTTGTCATTATTAGTAGCCCATATTGTTATTGGCAGGAGTCAATGAACTGTAGATAGGAAAATCACTGATTGACGTGAATAGGTCCTGAACCTGAATAGTAATTTTGAATATTTTCAGAGATGTTGAGCGAATGAAGATTGTTTTGTGTGAGCATCATTACTCACTCATTGTCCATATGATGTGTTTTTAAAAATACACATTTTATGTATAGTTTTTATTAATTTATGAAATTATTTTGCTATATATTTATGTAGTGAATTTGGATGGAGGCTCCCCCACTGCCAGATATTGAGAGTCTACACACCTTTCCAACACTAATGGTCTGAATGGCCTCAGCATTAGATGAGCGATCATGCTCACCCAGGATGATGCGGTGAGAGGTTCTGTAAAAAAAAAAAAAAAAAAAAAAAAATGAAACAGTATAATCAAAATAACCCCCAATCTTTTAAAGCTTTAAAAATCCCAATAGATTCCTACAGGCTAAACATGAAGTGAAGTTACAGGCTTAGTCTTTAATACTGTCTTACCTCACATTGCAGTGAGCAGCAGTCACAACCCACCACTCATTGATCAGGGAGCCACCACAAAAGTGGAAGCCAGTGCAGTCCTGTAATAAATTTAAAATGATGTAATAATTTAATAAACCCTTTAAAGCTATTGTTATTGACACAGATTTTACCTGGGCCAGGAGTGAGGCCGTGCCTCCTCACCATTCACAATCCTGGAGTAGCCAGTAATAACAGGGGAGATGGCAGGAACGCCACAGCCTGACAGAGTAAAAAATAGAGCCAAAGCAGTTTACCAGATTCATGTGTTCTAAGGACTATTTAATTAAAGTTAGCCAGGCTTAAAGTCTGTTATTAGAGTATCTTATTATTAAAAATAAAAAACAGGTTTGTACCATAGGCTGCACCAAAGAAGGCGAGACAGGAGAGGATCCACAAGAAGGCCATTGCTGCACTTGAATGTTGTCTGCTCCTTTGAGGGCTTTATATATTCTTTCTTCATTCATATGCTGGACATCTTATCTTGCCACTGTGGGATAAAGATAATGCCTCCACCACCTGGTTGCTTTAAATCAGCTTTTTAATTTAAGTCTTTCAGTTGTGCATTCCATTTACATTTATGCATTGGACTGCAACTAAAACTGCACTGAAAGTAACCGTGTCATCAGTTAATTCCCTGGGAGTCAAACCCTTAACCTTGTAATTTCTAGTACCATACAGTACTGTTAGAGCTACAGAAATACTACCAAATACTGAATTATTGAAGACAGGATGCTGCTAATTTTCCCAGATTCACAGTGATTGAAAATCGCTCTAATACTGTGAAATACATTTCTTAGAAAAACTGTCCAAAGATATTGTATTTTAAGTGATATAAGAGTGTAATTTGTTAATATTCAGTAACATTGATTCAAATATCCTATGCTTTAAAGCAATAACGGTATATTTATAAAAAGATAGACAGTTTTATATGTACATGTATATTATGTGTAAATTCAAAGTGTAAACTATGTTAGATAAATAAGTGTATAAGGGTATAAATAGTGTTGTGTGTTCCACGTTTATTGTCAAGTGTTCGAGATGGATTCCCTGAGGGAAGAAACTGTTCCTATGCCTGGCCATTCTGGTGCTCAGAGCTCTGTAGCGCCAACCAGACAGCAACAGTTCAAAGAGGGAATGTGCTGGATGTGAGGTAGACGGTGGGCCGAGGGTCCGTATCTGCTTTACTTTTCGAAATGGAGGATCCCCATGGAGGGAGAACCTGGATTTGTAAAGTTGGGACGGTTGTTTTATTCTCAACGATATGAAAAGTGTTGCCACTCCCATTTATTGCACATTTTCCCAGAAATCATAATGCACGACCCGTAAATATGCAGGCAAACGCGGTTGCCTACTATATCAGTTGAGCCAATAGCGCGGCAAGATACTGACATGGGATTATTATTAACCAATCAGATGTAGCTTATTTAGAACAGCTGTTACACGTCACGGATGATTTAGCTATCAGACACGAGCAGCAGCAGCGCATTGATCATCGTCAAGGACATTCTTTGTGTGATTGTAAGTATTCATTTAATTAGAATACGATATCTATATAAAATGTTTGTTTTGTACACTGTGTTGTTCAAACGTGTGTAAGCGTCTCGTTAGTGTCGTTTTAAGTTGGGTAACGTTTCAGCTGGCGAACTAGTAGTAGCCAGAGCCGTTGTAGAATAACATATTTAACGGCTCTGGCAGTAGCTAGCATCATGCGATTACATATTTGATTTGGTGTAAACATTCCATTCTAACGGTAATACTTCGTCCAACTCACATAGACTACAGCTCCACTGTATGTTGGCGGATAATTACCTCAGACCGTTTTGCAAACGTTCGCCAAAAACTCAAGGCAAACATGAACCTGTTGATGTTTTAAGACATATAATTAATTATCAGTTACATCTGACATAACCTTAAAGGGTCAGTATTCTAATATTCTAACCAATATTCAATATTCAAACCATCGTCCTCTGGTTGCCAGGGTAATAATGTCCTGACAAGTGGACACTATCTTTCTGCTGTCCTCTGAAGTGACATCAACACGTTCATCTGATGGTTGTGATGACATTCCTGATATCCATGCAATGAAGTTAAAAAGTTGGTGAGGCACTACACTCATGGCATTTTCCAGTGTGAGGTCACCTGCTGTGGGAGGCCATGGAATCTTTGGGGGTCTTTTTGATGTCTTTTGGATGATTTCTTTAAAGGATTAGTTCACTTTTAAAAAAACTTTTGCTGATAATTTACTCACCCCCATGTCATCCAAGATGTCCATGTCTTTCTTTCTTCAGTCGAAAAGAAATTAAGGTTTTTGATGAAAACATTTCTCCATAAAATGGACTTCATTGGGACCCAAACGGTTCAAGGTCCAAATGACAGTTTCAGTGCAGCTTCAAAGGGCTTTAAACGATACCAGACGATGAATAAGGGTCTTATCTAGCGAAACGATCGGTAATTTCAAAAATAAATAAAAAAGTTTAAGTTTTATAAGCACAAATGCTCGCCTTGCTCTGTACTGTGATGCGCGTTCGCGACGTCACGTAATACGCAATGACGTTGAAAAGGTCACGGTTGACTTAGGCGGAAGTACCGAGTCAGTAGGCTTTTTAATATTAAAACACCCAGGATACGCACAAATGGGCATTTTAAACGATAAACTGATACAAAGACATTTGAATATGTGTATATGGTCCTCCTTCCGTACATTTGTAAACACTGACTGTGTACTTCCGTACAGTCTACTGTACTACTGTCTACAAACATCTGACAGACATCTCTTTTTCAGTTTTACATACATTCTAAATCATAAACATCTTAAAGACATCTAATAGACGTCTATTTGACATCTAAAAGGAAACGTCCTATAGACGTATTGCAGATGAGCAAACACTCTAAAAAATACGTCTTGCAGATGTAAATGCAGATGTCAAATAGACGTCTCCGAGATGTACTTGTGCTATCAGGGAAGCCCTTATTTTGCCATACAGCTGGACAAGGCGACGGGCATAAGTAATGCCGCGTTACTGTTAGTTTTTGTACGATACTGCATGCACAGTAATCTTTTTGAAGATCTGCTATTTTGCAAAGAACTTCCAACGAGAGCAGCGGCAGATAATGTCATGCACTGCCTTGACGAGTACTTCACTGAAAAAGGTCTTGATTGGAAATACTGCACAGGTTACTATGACGGGAAAATATCGCGGTGTTGTTAAACAAATCCAAGAGCGAGCGCCAGAAGCAAAGTGGACGCACTGTTTCTTTCACAGGGAAAGTCTTGCAACAAAGCAGATGTCACCAGAACTGCATGAGGTCATGAACATTGCTGTGAAAACTGTTAACTATATTAAGAAAAATGCACTCAACTCAAGGTGTTTTGCAGCTCTGTGTGAACAACTTGATGCTGATCATTTGCAGCTCTTGTACCATAGTGAAATACGGTGGCTTTCAAGAGGATGTGTGCTCAATCGTCTTTTTGAACTGAGAAAAGAAGTGCACACATTTCTGGAAGAGCAACACTCCCCTCTTGCTGAGCATTACACTGATCAATTTTGTGCAAAACTGGCCTACTTATCTGATATATTTGATCAGTTAAATCAGCTAAATGTATCAATGCAAGGCAGAAACAGCACAGTGTTTTTGGTTTCAGACAAAATTGAGGGATTCAAGAAAAAACTCATTCTTTGGGACAGAAGAGTCGAGGAGGGACGATTTGACATGTTTCCACATCTGAGTGAAACTTTGGAAGCCTCTTCTCATGTGAACATATCAAGTGTCATAACCCAGCACTTGTCTCAGTTGTCTCAAAAGTTAGCTGACTACTTCCCAGAGGACCCGCAACATGGAAACCTTTGGATTTTGGACCCATTCTCTGTGGATCCTGCTTCAGAAGATATGGCTCTGTCCACTGTGTTGGAAAATGAACTAATGGAACTATCAGTTGACAGTAGCCTAAAACTTCAACTCTCACAAGTTGACCTTGCTTCATTTTGGTTACTGGCTGCAAGTGAATATCCCTCTCTGTCAAAGCCGTCAATCAAATTTCTATTGCCTTTCACCACCACATACTTATGTGAGACAGGGTTCTCCACTGTGACTATCACAAACTGAATGCTACTTTGGATGCTACTCTCCATGTCAGTCTCTCACCTGACCCATTTCACCAAGACTTGATCTTATTATCTCCAAGAAGCAAGCCCAAGTGTCTCACTGAGGGTCTGCAGAATATGCATTTTGTAGCAAGGTTTGTCTCAGTATATACAGTATGTTTTTTCTCATGTGAACTACTCCAAAACCCATTCATGTAAATATGTTAATGAGTGGTTGTTGATGAAAACTGTGTTATTGACGTGTGACACACCTGTTAGATGTCCTCATTTTTGGATGTGTGGGACGGGTTATAAGTAATGTGTCCAGTTTTTCTCCAGTTGAATTGAAAAAAATAAATAAAATACATGTAATATTCTCCTCCTTGAACTGCCACCTTAACGTGGTGGAGGGGTTTGAGTACCCGAATGAACCTAGGAGCTATGTTGTCCGGGGCTATATGCCCCTGGTAGGGTCTCCCAAGGCAAACAGGTCCTAGGCGACGGGTCAGACTAAGAGCGGTTCAAAAACCCCTTATGAAGGACAACAAAAAGAGGACCGTGATGTCGCCCGGTATGGCGCAGCCGGGGCCCCACCCTGGAGCCAGGCCCGGGGTTGGGGCTCGTATGCGAGCGCCTGGTGGCCGGCCTCCCCCCATGGCCGGGCTCAGCCCGAAGGAGCGACGTGGGGCCGCCTTCCCGTGGGCTCACCACCTGCAGGAGGGTCTCTGGGAGGGGTGCTGGAAAGTGCTCCAACCAGGGCTGGTGCAAAGAGGATCGGGCAGCAGTCGAAGGCGGCGGCCTCGACGACCCGATCCCTGGACACAGAAGCTAGCTCTAGGGACGTGGAATGTCACCTCGCTGGCGGGGAAGGAGCCTGAGATTGTGCGTGAGGTTGAGAGGTTTCCGACTAGAGATAGTCGGGATCACCTCTACGCACGGCTTGGGCTCTGGAACCACACTCCTCGAGAGAGGATGGACTCTTCACCACTCTGGAGTTGCCCATGGTGAGAGGCGGCGGGCTGGTGTGGGTTTGCTTATAGCCCCCCCAGCTCAGCCGCCATGTGTTGGAGTTCACCCCGGTGAACGAGAGGGTCGTTTCCCTGCGCCTACGGGTAGGGGATAGGTCTCTCACTGTCGTGTGTGCCTACGGGCCAAACAGCAGTGCAGAGTACCCGGCCTTCTTGGGGTCTCTGGGAGGGGTGCTGGAAAGTGCTCCAACCAGGGACTCCATCGTTCTACTGGGGGACTTCAATGCCCACGTGGGTAGCGACAGTGACACCTGGAGGGGCGTGATTGGGAGGAACGGCTCCCCTGATCTGAACCCGAGTGGTGTTCAGTTATTGGACTTCTGTGCTAGTTACAGTTTGTCCATAACGAACACCATGTTCAAGCATAAGGGTGTCCATCAGTGCACGTGGCACCAGGACACCCTAGGCCGTAGGTCGATGATCGACTTTGTGGTCGTTTCATCTGACCTGCGGCCGTATGTCTTGGACACTCGGGTAAAGAGAGGGGCGGAGCTGTCAACTGATCACCACTTGGTGGTGAGTTGGATCCGATGGCGGGGGAGGAAGCTGGACAGACTCGGCAGACCCAAGCGTACTGTGAGGGTCTGCTGGGAACGTTTGGCCGAGTCTCCTGTCAGAGAGATCTTCAACTCCCACCTCCGGCGGAGCTTCGACCGGATCCCGAGGGAGGCTGGAGATATTGAGTCCGAGTGGACCATGTTCTCCACCTCCATTGTCGAAGCGGCCGCTCTGAGCTGTGGCCGTAAGGTCTCCGGTGCCTGTCGAGGCGGCAATCCCCGAACCAGGTGGTGGACACCGGAAGTAAGGGATGCCGTCAAGCTGAAGAAGGAGTCCTATCGGGCCTGGCTGGCTTGTGGGACTCTTGAGGCAGCTGACGGGTACCGACAGGCCAAGCGAACTGCAGCCCGGGTGGTTGTGGAGGCAAAAACTCGGGCCTGGGAGGAGTTCGGTGAGGCCATGGAGAAGGACTATCGGCTGGCCTCGAAGAGATTCTGGCAAACCGTCCGGCGCCTCAGGAGAGGGAAGCAGTGCCCTACCAACGCTGTTTACAGTAGAGGTGGGGAGCTGCTAACCTCGACTGGGGATATCGTTGGACGGTGGAAGGAATACTTTGAGGATCTCCTCAATCCCGCCGTCACGTCTTCCATTGAGGAAGCAGAGGCTGAGGGCTCAGAGGTGGACTCGTCCATCACCCAAGCTGAAGTCACCGAGGTAGTCAAGAAACTCCTCGGTGGCAGGGCACCGGGGGTGGATGAGATCCGCACTGAGTACCTCAAGTCTCTGGATGTTGTGGGGCTGTCTTGGCTGACACGCCTCTGCAGCATCGCGTGGCGGTCGGGGACAGTGCCTCTGGGGTGGCAGACCGGGGTGGTGGTCCCTCTTTTTAAGAAGGGGGACCGGAGGGTGTGTTCCAACTACAGGGGGATCACACTTCTCAGCCTCCCTGGGAAAGTCTATGCCAGGGTACTGGAGAGGAGAATACGGCCGATAGTAGAACCTCGGATTCAGGAGGAACAGTGTGGTTTTCGTCCGGGCCGTGGAACACTGGACCAGCTCTATACCCTCTACAAGGTGCTGGAGGGTTCATGGGAGTTTGCCCAACCAGTCCACATGTGTTTTGTGGATTTGGAGAAGGCATTCGACTGTGTCCCTCGCGGCGGCCTGTGGAGGGTGCTCCGGGAGTATGGGGTCCGGGGTCCTTTACTAAGGGCTGTCCGGTCCCTGTATGACCGAAGCAGGAGCTTGGTTCGCATTGCCGGCAGTAAGTCAGACTTGTTCCCGGCAGAGTTTCCGCTAGAAAAAAATGGTGCCGGTCAAAGTGACCGGCAGAGGTTTCGTTTTCCGGACATTTTGGTGATGTGCCGGTCAAATATCGCCTCTTAATTAGTCAAGTTGAGGAAAACTGGAAGCAGGCTATGTAATTTAAAAAATGACATAATCAGGCCGTATAGAATGCAACGTTTATTAGCCTAACTTTCAAATAGACGGAAAAAACATGGTTTCACATTCATAGTTTAACAAACCAATCCCCCTTCCCCACATAAAATATCTGAATAGTAGCCTATTGGTTTTACTCAAGCGAACTTAATTA
This sequence comes from Barbus barbus, assembly GCF_936440315.1. Classification (NCBI taxonomy): domain Eukaryota; kingdom Metazoa; phylum Chordata; class Actinopteri; order Cypriniformes; family Cyprinidae; genus Barbus; species Barbus barbus. The sequence continues at coordinate 20,937,210 of NC_136730.1, read as the reverse complement.
TACACTCTCAATATGTCTCATTTAACTGGTAACATTTAAATTGGCCACCGTGAAATGACTCCTTGTCAAATTAACTGGAACAAACAAATGACTAGGCCTATAACACTGTCATTTTAGGCTACTTTTTACACTGTTTTGCAGTGCTGAATTGTGCAGCTGCCGACTTAAAATCAAAACTTCCCAGAGTCTCTCCACAACTTGCAATGCGCATAAGGCGCGTAACCTTGTTCTCCGCAAGGCGACTTCGCTGCTTCGTCTTGATCCGATTCTGCAGCGAGAACCCCCTCTCTGCAGGAACACTCGAGACAGGGATTACACAGGCTATCTTGGCGAGCTTGGTCCACTCTGGATACATTTCGTTGAAATCACATATGAGGACTTCGCAGGCTGTGGAGAAATGCAATCCTCCATAGCCACGGAGCTCTGTCATGACAGCGAGGGCATCACGTCGCAGGCTTATGGCATCGATAAGAGGAGCGCTGTCCGCAGACTCAATGCTTGTAAAATGGCAAATAATCCTTCTGATCGCTGGTTCTGCATATTATTGAAGAGCTATAAGATAATATAATAGGTGAGAACGATATTAGAATTATAGGCCAACGCTTATTATAAATAGACGTCTCAGGGGCCATTCACATATCGCGCCTAAAAACGCGTGGAAAACGCTAGGCGCGCCGCTTTCTCTTTTTTTCCAAAGCGCTCGGGCGGTTGCGCTCCGGAGGCGTCTGTCGTTGCTAAACAACCATCAGCTGCGCTCTCCGTTACAACAAGGAAATTTCAGCAATGTATTTCCAACACCGAAAAACACTTGCTGTAACTCTGTTACAATATTTATTTACTAAGAAAAGTAAAAAACGCCGCAGTGTTTGGGTGCACCCCATACTTCAAAAACGCTGCTGAGGTTTCAAAGTAACGGAAAAGTGAGGAAGCTGATTGGTTGGTTCTTGTCACATGACCTGCGGTGCGCTTGCGGCATTCTGAAAAGTTCAGATGTTTTTATCTCGATGCGGCGCGGACGCGCCTGGAAAAAACGAGCGCAGCGCGCATACCGCGCGTCTCCATTTGAAATAACGAACTTGAGCGCGCAAAAGACGCGATATGTGAGCGGCCCCAGGCGTGCGCTTTATTTTAAATGCAGCATGCGATGTTGTTTAATAACTTTCAAACGGTAGAGCCTGTTCCTTTATAACATAGCCAAAGGTCGGTGTATTTTTGCTTTATACATTTTAGGTTTATTCTCAAATTCAGATTGTGTTAGTGGGGCGGGATTATTAGGCCATTTTAATCTGACAATTTGACCGGAGAGATTTAATTTTGTCGGACATTTAATTTTTTTTCCGGCCAATGTCCGGCAATTACCGGACAACGGAAACCCTGGTTCCCGGTGCATGTTGGACTCCGGCAGGGCTGCCCTTTGTCGCCGGTTCTGTTCATAAGTTTTATGGACAGAATTTCTAGGCGCAGCCGGGGGCCGGAGGGTGTCAGGTTTGGTGACCACACGATTTCGTCTCTGCTTTTTGCAGATGACGTTGTCGTGTTGGCTTCATCAAGCCAGGACCTTCAGCAGGCACTGGGACGGTTTGCAGCCAAGTGTGAAGCGGCTGGGATGAGAATCAGCACCTCCAAATCCGAGGCCATGGTCCTCAGTCGGAAAAGGGTGGTTTGCCCACTTCAGGTTGGTGGAGAGTTCCTGCCTCAAGTGGAGGAGTTTAAGTATCTTGGGGTTTTGTTCACGAGTGAGGGAAAGATGGAACGGGAGATTGACAGACGGATCGGTGCATCTTCTGCAGTAATGCGGTCGATGTACCGGTCTGTCGTGGTGAAGAAAGAGCTGAGCCGCAAGGTGAAGCTCTCGATTTACCGGTCAATCTACGTTCCTACTCTCACCTATGGTCATGAGCTTTGGGTCATGACCGAAAGGACAAGATCCCGGATACAGGCGGCTGAAATGAGCTTTCTCCGCAGGGTGGCTGGGCGATCCCTTAGAGATAGGGTGAGAAGCTCGGTCACTCGGGAGGAGCTCAGAGTAGAGCCGCTGCTCCTTCACATTGAGAGGGGTCAGCTGAGGTGGCTCGGGCATCTGTTCCGGATGCCTCCTGGATGCCTTCCCGGGAAGGTGTTCCGGGCGCGTCCCACTGGGAGGAGACCCCGGGGAAGACCTAGGACACGCTGGAGAGACTATGTCTCCCGGCTGGCCTGGGAACGCCTCGGTGTCCCCCCGGAAGAGCTAGAGGAAGTGTCTAGGGAGAGGGAAGTCTGGGCATCTCTGCTTAGACTGCTGCCCCCGCGACCCGGCCCCGGATAAGCGGAAGAAGATGGATGGATGGATGGCATGTAATATTTACATAATGCTTCAAGTTTGTTTAATATGCAAGATTGTTTTAAACAGTCATGTTCATATTGCTAATTGTATTTGATAAATTACACTTACAGTATGTAAACTGGGGCGAATGAAATTTGTTGAACATTTCTGCTAATGAAAAGAGGGAATGTTCCCCTCTTGTGTGTCTGACCTGTTACAGGTATGTTAGTCTGGATGTGGGGCTGTAGTATTAATTATTTTTTAAAAGAGTGTTCCTCTTGTGTGTCTGACCCAGTCATTGGTCTGACCTGCCCTGTTATTGCTACAGGAATAAATGGTTACTGAGTAAACCTGCCAAGTCTTTTTTATACAAGGAGAGTTTGCAGCTATATAACTGATTTGACCTAGTCTGCTACAGTGGCATAACAGATTAACAGCAGAGTGTGTCGTTATACGTTTTTAATTTTCTGATATTCTGTGTTCATACTATCATATTTGGACTAACAGTCATTGGTGGGCCACGAGTTACAAAAGGTTGAGAACCCCTGACTTAGGTGTTCTTGTGCTTGTTGGTGATGTTTGTATTGATGTGTCAAGTGTTTGTAATTCGGGATATGCATGGAGATTGGTATTGTATGCATACCATGGAATGAAGAAAAGATTATGTGCCATGTTATTATGATTTTGTGAAACTATGGGCCGAGAGGCCATGTATTTCTGGAATAAATTTGAAACTTGAAACTTGAAAAAAAAAAATTGAATAAAATTAAAATAATAATAAATAAAATGAAAAACAATAGTAAAGTTATGCTTTATGATTAGTAAAAATGTCAAGATGCTTTTATGTAAAAAAAAAAAAAAAGCTGCACTGTAGCACTTCACTGTAGACTTGAATGACCCATGCAGTATGTGCATGTGCTGTACTATGTAAAGGTGTCACCTGCTCACACCTGTTATCTCAACATGTTGCATACAGCATTGCATTGCACAGGATGGAAGTTTTTCATGTTTCATTTCCATTATTTCACCAAACTGAAAAAATATGACAGACATTTCATAGAAAAAGAAGAAAATTGTTTGTCGATGCATTAGCATTTGCTTTTCAGCAATAGTTTAGCATTCCAAAGTCATGTTTTGCATGTGACCAAATTACTGAAATACTGAAAATTGATTAAACATTTCTTTGTACAAAGATAAACCATGTGTAAATTATTGTTTAATCTTTTTTTTTTTACAGTTGCAGGCAAAAGGTGTTTTTGTAATGGAATTTGAGAATAAGAAGCTTTTCCCAAACAAAATTATTAACCATTTTGGTGACCATTGGCTTGACAGTACAATAAAACACAACACTTCTCAAAACGATTCTTAAAATATTTTCTTGTGTGTTCCACAGAAGAAAAAAGTTGAAGATGGAACAGCATGGTGGTAAATGATGACAGAATTAAAAATTTTAGGTGAATTATCTCTTAAAATATTTGTTAATTTCAAGATTCATTCAAGATTCAAGAGTTTTATTTGTCACATACACAATTATACAGAGTATAACCAGCAGTGAAATGTAGGTCAGGTCCGCTCCAAGGACAGTGCAATTATAAAGAATACAAATATTAAGAAGAAGTACAAACATAAAATAAAATAAAAGATAAGATAAAATAAGATAAGATAAGATAAAAAAAATATAAATATAAATGTGCAGGTCAGTATGTTGTTGACAAATAGTAATGAGAGGAATGTGCAAAAAATAATGTGCAAAAAGTTGTACAGGGTATTTGAATAGCAGCAATATGAGGTAGAGAAAAATTATGAATAGCTTATTGATATATGATATTTACATGGAGAAAAATTATGAATAACTTATTGATATGGTGATATTACATGGAGTCAAGTGATATTATGACACAGAGTTAGAGTTTAGGAGCCTGATGGCCTGGGGGAAGAAGCTCCTCCTAAGTCTCTCAGTTTTTGCCATCAGGCTACGGAAGCGCTTACCAGATGGAAGCAAAGTGAATAGTCGGTTACCAGGGTGATTAGAGTCCTTGAAGATTTTAACAGCTCTATTTTTGCAGCGTTTGAGGTAGATGTCCTGCAGAGAGGGGAGAGCAGACCCTGAGATGCGCTCAGCTAAGCGCACAACTCTCTGTAGTGCTTTGCAGTCCTGATTGGAGCTATTTCCATACCACACTGAGATGCACTGAGTCAATACACTTTCTATGGTCCCTGAATAGAAAGTTTTCAGGATTGCTGGTGAGACCCTGAATTTCCTCAGCTGTCGCAGATGGTACAGTCTTTGCCTGGCTTTCTTAACCTGTGTTTGGATGTGTGTAGTCCAAGTCAGGTTCTTGGAGATGTTTACACCGAGGTACTTGAAGCTACTCACCCTCTCCACAGGGGTCCCACTGATCCTGAGAGGAGAGTAGGGCTGCTGCTGTCTCTTCCTAAAGTCCATGATCAGCTCTTTAGTTTTCCCCACATTCAGAGAGAGACAGTTGTCCTGGCACCATGATGTGAGTCTCTCTACCTCATCCAAGTATGCGGTCTCATCGTTGTTGGAGATGAGGCCCAGAACCACATTGTCATCAGCGAATTTGACAATGGATGTGGAGCTGTGAGAGGACACGCAGTCATGCGTGTAGAGAGAGTAGAGCAGGGGGCTCAGGACACAGCCCTGTGGGGCTCCTATGTTCAGAGTGATGGAGTTTGAGGTGAACTGGCCAACTTTCACCACTTGAGGTCTGCCGGTGAGGAAGTCTTGAATCCAGTCACAGAGTGAGGAGTTTAGGCCGAGGTCTGTGAGTTTAGATGCCAGCTTGATGGGGACTATAGTGTTGAAAGCTGAGCTATAGTCAATGAATAGCAGCCTTACATAATTCCCATTGTTGCTGTCCATGTTTGTGAGGGAAGAGTGGAGAACGTGAGAAATGGCATCGTCCGTGGATCTATTTGGGCGATAGGCAAACTGAAGAGGGTCCAAAGTATCAGGGATGGAGGAGCAGATGTGGCTCTTTACAAGTCTCTCAAAAACCTTCATGACTATAGATGTGAGGGCAACTGGGTGATAGTCATTCAGGCAAGAGGGTTTATTGTTCTTTGGCACAGGGATAATAATGGATTTTTTTAATGGAGTGGGAACCACGGAGGTAGCAAGGGACTCATTAAAAATGGAAGTGAACAAACCAGCGAGCTGATCGGCGCAGGACCTCAGAACACGGCCGGTTATCCCATCAGGACCGGCTGCTTTCCTGACGTTCACTCTCTTTAACGCCCTCCGAACCTCATCCTCTGATACGGTGATTACAGGATCATCGCTGCTCTGCCTACTGCTTCCTGACGCGCCGCCGCCGTTGCCATCGAAGCGGCTGTAGAAGATGTTTAACTCGTCGGCCAGCAACGGATCTGCTCTCACCTCCGCGGAGGATTTGTTTCCGAAGTCACAGATGGTCCTCAGTCCCTGCCACATCCGTCGAGAGTCGTTGAGCTGGAAATGAGACTCAATTCTCTCTCTGTATCTGTGTTTAGCGGCTCTTACTGCGCGTCGGAGAGCATAGCACGATGATTTGTACTCGCTCGTATTCCCAGACAGAAGAGCCTCATTGTAAGCGGCAGTGCGTGTGTTAACCGCGGCACGGATTGTTCTGACCACCCACGGTTTCTGATTGGAGAATGTCCTTATCGTTATTGTTTCTGTAGCTTGCTCGGTTAGCGTGTTTACAAAACTTAATGCTACATCCGTGAACTCGCTGACGTCAGAAGAACTCGCCCGGAACATGTCCCAGTCGACGTCATCAAGCGCCGCCTGCAGCATAGTCTCTGGCTGTGTCCAAATTCAGGGTCTGCATCCTTCGGAGTACTCATTTGAAGGATGTTACGTCACAGCGCCGCGACGAAGGCTGTCCAAATTCGTAGGATCCTTCAAATGCGGCCCACAAATACGTCCTCCTTTTCCCCGAATTGGAAGGATGGGTGTGGTGGATCCTTTCCCGTCCTACCTATCCCATAATTCTTTTTGGCAGAGCGTAATGGCGGACGAAGCGAGCGGTAGCGGAGTGGGAGAGGAGTTTCTCTGACAAAACAAGCTAAAGTTTATGCTTCGGCTCAATTAATTTGTAGGAGAAATTAGTAGAATAAGTTACTTAAAAACAAATAAAAATAGGCTATAATGGCTTACCTGGATGTGACTGTCTTGTAGTCTGATATAAAAAACTCTCCGACAACAAGCAAAGAAAGTATTTAATTTATTTAATTGCTTTATTTCTTCCAAAAGAATTAAAATGAGGAGAATAACTCTTTGTTTGTCCATTTTCCCGCTTCTTGCTTGGCGCTGTCACGGTTGCTAGGCGACAGGATATGAGCAACGGGTAAGGGAGGGAACTGAAAGAAGGGTAGGCTGTCCAAATTCACAAACACCGACTTCCGGGTTTTGCGGACGTCAGAGGATCCCTCCTCCTTCAACCGGGTAGGAAGGATCCTAAGGAGGATGCAGACCCTGAATTTGGACACAGCCTCTGAGTGGGAGGACCAGCGCGTCACTACTCTCTGCACCGGAGGTTCCTGAACGAGCCTTTGTTTGTAATTTAGCACTTAAAAGAGTCAAATTAAATGTGAACATCCTAGATAATGATGGCTAATATTTTCATTTATTTATTATTTGAAATATTTTTTTCTAATCGAAAGCATGAAAAACTAAATAAAAATGTCTTAATAATAATTATAAAATTACTTATAATAATAAATAAAATTACTTAATTAATTAATCAATCAAAAACAAGTATTCACACATTCAGTTTATAAAGAATGACCTTGTTAAACATGACCATGTTCAAATACAGTGGTGTGAAATCATGGGATACTGTACAGGTGAAGACCAGCTGATGCAGACTCTCAGGGTTAATATTTGACCATAACGTCAAGTCTTCATGCCCTAATGAGTATAACCATGCTTCGGTGTTAAATAGGACTTTCTGCCGTCAGTAATTCTGTGTCTTCTGCACAATGTATTTCCTGTGGCTGCTGTCCTGCGTTGCCTTCTTTAGTGCAGCTTACGGTGAGGAAGTGTGTTTTTTTTTTTTTTTAAATTCCCCCTGTTTTTCAAAGGTCATAGTCACAGTTGCTGAAAAGATCAGTATTGCTAGTCCCCATCCTATGTTAAAAAGACGCTTTGCATTTACAAAAAACATTTGGTCCTGATCAATTCTACTATCAAATTTCATTATTTACAGACTTATTGCATCTGTTAATCCCTTTTCTTCAGGTTGTGGGATTCCTGCCATTCCTCCTGTTGTCAGTGGCTATGCCCGCATTGTGAATGGGTAGGAGACAGGAGAGAGGATGTAGTTCACTTTGTGTCAGAATTATTGATTTATTACCCTCATAAAAATTCCACCCCCCTCCCATAACTGGACACCTGTTTGGACACCTGTTTTGTACACCCCTAGCCCCCACCGTCTAAGCGGCCATTTTATTGACCTTATAGTGAACTTAAGAATTTATGACAATGTGTGTGTGTGTGTATGTGTGTGTGTGGGGCCAATGTTATGTGGTTTAAACTTTAAATGGTGAATTTGTGTTAAATGGGGTAAAGGGAAGTTTTTATTAAAGTGTTTTCACATACATATCAAGAAAAAAAACATCAAACATGTACGTAAAACGTACAAAGACTGTTTATTTCCCTACAAGTGGAGACTTAAAACAGGAAAAACGTAGAAAATAAAACAAAAAAGCATTAGATACACTATCTTAAAACTAGTTCGTTTGACAAAGTTAAATAGAAGTGAGCGCGTTCGTTTAAACCTATTTTGTGGTTTTTAAAAAGTTGTGAGTTTATAACAGATACGAAGTTAAATAATATAGATGCGTTTTTATCTTACGATGGTACGCGTGTTTTTCCCTTACAAGTGGACACTAGTCTTGTTAAAACAGTTTTAGGAAAAACTAAAACAAATAAAAAAGCATTAGATACGCTATTTTTCCTATCATTAGAATTTAAAACTAGGTCCTTTGACAAAGTTAAATAAATAGAAGAGTTGCGAGCGAGTTCGTTTATCTATAACAAAAAAGAATCGGATGCGTTAGTTAAAACAATAAGATATTTATCAAAAAACTATGTCTTGCTTTTTTTTTAAAAAAGTTTGACTTTATAACAGATACAAAGTTAAATAATATAGAGACGATGTCTCTTACCGTGGTGTGAAATAAAAAATATCAGACCGTTAAACAACAGTATAAGATACCTGTAAAAATCTTCTGACATTACAATTGAAAACCTAGCCTTTGTCCCAACTTAGAAAAGTTAAACAAATGTCTATCTACGGCGATCGTTAAAACACCAGCATAAGATACTTGTCGAAGTCTATCTTGTGGTCTACCATTAGCTGCACTGACAGAAAGTTAGAAAATGAAAAGACCAGACTATTTTACCCAGCCTCCGTGAGATAACCGCTCCCTTCCATGTCAAAACTCAGAATGAGCTTACGCTTGCCGTCAGGTCACGCCTACATCACCGCCCCCCTAACGCTGTAAGGACAGACCGGCCTGAAGATTTGCATGTTAAAAGAATTAAAGTGATGTTTTAACATTAGAACAAAGTTATTTTTTAATAAATATTTTACATTTCTTAATGGATGAAAGCATTCACCATTCATCATAAAGCTTTTCACTTTTGAAATTAGGTTAATCTATACAAGTTTTCTTTTAAACATTCACCTCTAGGACACAGGGGAAAAATGTTGTTTTCAAAAACATTGTTTGAAAAATGTTCTTATTTTATTTAAGCGTCTTAATTCCTATAATAGACCTTTGATATCTGTCAAGCTTCTGCCGTGGTATAACCCAGACTTTTTTTTCGTTTTAAAAACGAGATTACACAAGTTTTCTTTTAAACATTCACCTCTAACCCACAGGAAACTGTTGTTTTATTTTATTTTATTTGTTATTCATACTTAACACCTTTTATTTATTTACTCTTTGATATTGTCAATCTTAAAACTTCTAGTGTGCTATGTCGGTTAAAATACACATGTGTGAGGACAAACTGAAATGTATACAGAGTAATAAAATCAGCACACCTCTCTGATTTTCTTGCCGTAAGACTTGTTATCAGTTGAAACAGACGTACAACCTCTAAACATTTACATCAACACACAATATGCAAAATATCACCGCTCATGCACCGCAATGAAACGAGAGAAGTTTGAAGATGGCGCGCAGAATCCTTGACGCTGTGCTATATCAGTTGCACGCGCAAATATCAGAATGAAAAGTGGTAAGAGAGGATTACACTGTGATTTTCTCACCGTAACACTTGCGTGTGTTATCTATCAATTGAAACAGAAGTGCGTAATTAAACCTCTAAAGTTTTACAACATACACCTGCGAGCGCGCAGGGTCTGATGCGAACTTTGCCTAAAGTTCACTGATCAAAGCATCTCTATGGCATCTATTTTATGACGTGCACCTGCGTGTGTGAACTCTGTCGAAGGTTTAGGAAAAAGTTCACAGACCGGTCAAAGGAAGTGTGACCTATTGAACCTTTTCATGACACACATCTGGTGAAGTTAGGTATAATTGAGAATTGAGTATTTATAATGTATTTATAATCTATTCGAATGTGACTTTAAACTAACGTTTAGGATGTGATGAGATAGTCAAAGAAGGTGATAACCACAAACTTAAATAAATACAGATCCCCAAAGATGATGGTTTTAATAAAATGCTGTAGGAAAACATTCTTTAATTTACTTCATTTTACCTAGTTTTATTTCTTTTTTCACTCATATATTTTTCATCCGTCAACACAAACACACACACACCTACACATAAACATCCACATAAACAACCATACAGTTAAATATTTAAACTTTTATGATGTCTCATACAAACCTTTTATAAATAAAAAACTTTTAGAATCACACTGGGTATCTTTACAAGGTGATGAAAAGCAGCATGATTAAACAATGATATAACTTTTGTTTTAAAAAATACGTTTTTAGATCTTCCAAACCTAAAACCACAATGTTCTAAAGCAAGGATTAGAAGCAGTCAAACGATCCTCTGATTAACGCAAGACACTTACAGAGATATTTTCTTTAGGAATTGGACCTAAATTAGATAGATAAAGAAAACACACACACACACACACACAAATCTGAGTATGCTAAATTTTAAATACGAGCAAAATCATATATATTGTTTTTACTTGTTGTTGTTATTTAAGAAATGTTTTCATTTTAATCTACACTGTAGATAGTATGTGTAGTGTAAAAGAACAAATATACATTTCACTTAAAACTTCAGTAAAATAATTACACCGGCAGTTTTAAACATGATTAAAAAGTTTTAAACACTTTGTGTGTCACTAAAGTAAGTCATGATGTCAATTGTCTTTAAATTAAACTTTAGTTTTATTCTTCAATTTCTTTAAAATAGCCTGATGATAATGTGTCCCAAGTGGTTTTCTCACGAGTAGATAACTCTTTGGATGTCTTTGTGACAAACACATAATTTTTTACTTCAGAAAAGTTTTCGAAACGTATGACTGAACTTTTACTCATTTGACAGACCTACGTTTCAAATTATTTACCCGAGGCGTTTAACAGCCAGAGGGGTTACATGTTATTTTCTAATGTTCGTGGGAACCTTTATTGGTGTAAATTTCTCACCTAGAACACAAAACTTGTAAATCTTTTGGATTGTGTATGTTTTAGGTGAAGACAGCTCTTTGCGAAAGACAGCTCTTTAAGTCTTGCTGTTTTAACCTTAAACCTATTACAGCTGAAGCAAATCAAACTATTGCACTGAAAGCTGCACATTCATTCAAGTTTGAACATGTTAAAATCTCTGCACTCTTGTAAAGACACATAAAACACACACACACACACACACACATACACTAAAACAAAACCCTATACAGTTAAACATTTAGACTATTATGATGTGTACTATTTATGTTTTCATCTCTACAAGATGAGGAAAGCAGCATGATTAAACAATGATATAACTTTTGTTTTAACAAATAAGTTTAGATCTTTCAAACCTAAAACCATGATGCTCTAGAGCAAGGATTAGAAGCGGTCAAATGATCCTCTGATTAACGCAAGACTCTTACAGAGATTTTTCTTTATGAATTTGACCTATATTAGACTGAAAATTACTTAAGGTTGTCTGCAACAAAAGTATAAGATCCCACAAATGCTTCTCAGAATCTTTACAACAGATTAGACTTTCTTTCTCACCTTAAAAACGGTATTATTAACCGCAGAGTTTAAATGTAGCATTTGTTCACAGTATAATGTTCTATTAAAATAAAAACAACTGGTCTATATAGGTTTATCTGACTAAGATTTGATCAAATAACTGATATAAGAAACATGCAAATATTTGATAAGTCCATCTTATCACACCACAACCTGACGTGTCTGATGGTTTATGATGGTATCTTCCTGATACAGATGTGTTAAGTGTCTGTAAAATAGTTTAAAAAGTCATATTTTTAGCTTTCACGTAGGATTTGTGTCCACGCTCAAGTGGTTTTGTGTAACAGAATCCTGAGACAAATGAAAACAGAATGCGTGAAAGGGTTTTCTCTTTAAGATATTTGTAATGACAGACTAAAAGCTTTATAAAACAATCGTGTGTATGGATTTCTCTCGTACATGTATACAGTAACCGATGAATACACAAAACAGTATTAATACATAACCTCATAAATTCAGCGTGATTCTATCATATCAATCAATAATAAAAGATTTAATTATATACCGTATCAGACTTTCTCTTCAAAACACAAACTTTCTTAAGACTTTTTTAAATGTGTTGAACAATCGGTTTTGGGGGAAAACAGTATAGTGTTGTGTTTCTAAGTTAGGATGCTTGTAGTTAATCCCGTCTTTATCTAAAATATTTTTGTATTCAAACTGTCTCACGCACACACACACATGTTGGTTTTAATGTTTTCTGGGGACTCTCCATAGGCGTAATGGTTTTTATACTGAACAAACTGTGTGCGCTATTGGCCTACACCAACCCTACACCTAAACTTAGCCCTCACAGGAGACTTTGTCCATTTTTAGATTTTCAAAAGAACACCATTTAGTATGTTTTTTTTTTTTAAGCCTTTTGAATTACGGGGACATAGGCAGTGTCCTCATAAACCACCTTCATATTGTAATACCTCTGTCATACCCACGTCATTATACAAATTTGTGTCCTCATAAACCACATAAACATGTACACAGGCACACACAGCTTTCCCGGTCAGCCGCAAATTGCCAACAATATTCTTAACTTTGTTTTATCATTCAGCTGTAGCTAAAACCTATAACGGAGTTATACTATAGATGCTGAAAGAGCTCATTAACCTGTTTAACTCTAAAAATGTTAACAATGTCGCTCACGACTAGTTTAACAAACAAGGGTACGCTCATAAAACAAGTCTGGAAGCGATTTGAACCATTCTAACAACAAGTACAACCGCTGCAGAAAATAGCACCGCAGTAAACTCTGGATGTGATAACGACCGCCTTATCAGATGTTCAACATATTATTACAAGGCCTTGCTTATAGTTTATGATGAAGCTAGAAAAATATAAGAACACAACCAAATCCTAACACTATTTCACGAAATAACGCAACAACGGGTGCTCCGTTTCAACATATACACGTCAAATCTGTTTTACCCTAAGTATATCGTATTCTTCTTATATATATCTATCTATATATATATAGATATATATATATTTGTTTAGGCTAAATAGCTACGTTTTAACAATTCTTTTTGTTTTTACAAAGATGTTATATTGAACGCGTGTAACTAATACCTCCTTCAAACGTTGCGGCCTTTCAGGTCAGCGAACCACAATACCCAGCATACACCTCAGACTACAAACGTGGCCGTCGGGGATCCATATCCCAAAATGCTTGTGCGTGACAGCGCTCTAAACCGTAGGACTTCTGATTATACGGGCGCACAGATATAAAAAGACACGCATTTCCACACTTTTTGTGAAGTACACGCACCTTTCCGTGTTGTGATGATGTAAACCCTTTTTGTGGTCTCTGTTAGCGACGTGAAGTCCAATACATTTCTGCGAAACGATTCTTTCCCACAGTTCGGTTCAAATAACCAATTCTTTGTCTCATTAAGTCGTCTCGCTGTAATCAAAATGGGTGTGAAAGGTGGGATAACATATTAACGTGATGTTTTGGTACGTGTCTTACACAACTGTGCGTTACTTAACGTTTTTATTAAGTTTTAATATAAAAGGTAATAGTCTGTTAACAATTTTGATGCTTTTATTATGAAATCGTACAAAGAACCACTAAAGTACGCACTGTTTGTTAACACGGAATACTCAAAATAATAACCTACTACGAGGTTTATTTACAGCATGCCGAATGTAATACAGTTAAACAGAAACATTACAACATTTCAAACTTGTTAAACAACAGCTTCAATACATTCCTCTTATGAAAACGATTAAAATCGAATGCTGTCAAACAGAACGTTGTCTGCAAGTTCCCAACGTGTAAATTACCAACAAGTTCTCAATATTCTCAATATGAAAATATGTTCAAAACGCATAAACATCCATCACGCATATAGTTTGTGCGTCGATTTAACACGTTCTGTACATGCGATCAAAAACACGACCGACAGACAGACAAAACCTCAACGATAGCTGAGATGGATCAGGAGGGAGGACAAAATTATTATTCTTCGTCACAATAACATACCGGGTCCGAGAAATTTGATACCCTTACTACAGATTTTCGCGACATTCTTTATTCTAGTTGTTATTTTCCTCTTATTCAATCATAAACCTGCAAGAGTTAAATTAATTGATAACATTTGAACAAATTCTCTAAGTGAAAAAATGAAATCCTGTGTTTTACGTTCAGATTTGTCTGATCGTTTTGCGATATTGCATCATTCTGTAATTCGGGTTAACAGGGTTAAATTCTCAAAAGAAATACAACAACGATTAAATGACAGTCCTTCTACATGACACCGCTTAAGACTAAGCAACACTAAAGGACTTCTTTCTGGTCTGTCTACGATGTGTGCGTTCACAAGACAACCCGTGCACGAAAAACGGGGGTTTGTGTCTTTCTGTTAGCTACATACGACTATTTCACTTCAAACTTTTCTAACTATTACGCTTGAAGCTACGCGTTTCACAGTACCTGAGGAGACCTAGAACAGTAGCGCCGTTAAACATGTAGGTAGATGAAAAATGTTGAATATAAACTAGAATGCAGCTCTGATGTGACTTATCTCAGTAATAAACAGTCGTGTTTGCTAACTAACTATTGGGATTTATGTCGTGTTAAAACGCATCGGTATACTGCAGATGAGGACAAAAACTGTTTACCGCACGTTTTCATAAAAAGAAGAACTAAATTTTGAGTACATCTGTTTTCTGGGGTCAGGCTTAAAAGACAGACGTCGAAAACGTGGGTATCAAAGCATTGGTGTGGTCAAAATAAAAAAGACATAAATCGTCCCACCTTTTACTTAAAATGACGTATCAGCTGTATGTAAGTCATTTACCTAACTATTGTTTAGAGACATACGAAAAAGAAACACGTATCTGCGTATGTACTGTGAAACGCGTAGCTTCAAGCGTAATAGTTAGAAAAGTTTGAAGTGAAATAGTCGTATGTAGCTAACAGAAAGACACAAACCCCCGTTTTTCGTGCACGGGTTGTCTTGTGAACGCACACATCGTAGACAGACCAGAAAGAAGTCCTTTAGTGTTGCTTAGTCTTAAGCGGTGTCATGTAGAAGGACTGTCATTTAATCGTTGTTGTATTTCTTTTGAGAATTTAACCCTGTTAACCCGAATTACAGAATGATGCAATATCGCAAAAAATATTCAATAAATATAGCCTCTTCATTCACAATATTGTATCAGGTATAAGATACAAGATCCTTTCTTATTACATTGATAACAAACAAACAAAAAACGTACTATCTCTACTGCTTAAATAGTTACATTTAAACGTTTTAAATAAAGACATTTTTATGAAGTCAGAGAACAGAACAAGGAGTTGTGACAACCTTTTATTTCAACAATATATAGTTGAGTATACAATCATACATTGAAGTAGTGACGAAAATTATCAAATTTACAAACAAGCTGTAGTAACGACATTATACCGGTGGTCTAGCCAGAAAAGAAAATCTCTGCAGACAAACATGTTTTGCTCAAATATAAAATCAACCAGCGATTCAACAATTTCACACGTTATAGAATCACAATTTTTTGCAGCCAACGACGTGCATAAATCTGTTATACACGTACACAGACAGAGAACCTCGTTAATGTCCATTTCATCCTCACATTCAGACGTTACATCCAGAATTTTTCTGGTTATTAAAAAGGCAGACTCTTTGCTGGTGAGAAACATGCTACTCAAATCAGGCCATGGGTTATTTTTCAGGCTTCTTACAACGTCCATTTCGTTCTTGAGATTTTTTACACGCTCGGTATCCCCCGCACAATCGTGATTCGGATCGCAAGCATGCTCGATGACCGTTTGCATCAGTTTGATCATCTGTCCTCGGTAATGCGGTTTAACAGCGGGGTCGTCTTTTACAAGACACGTTTTTCCAGTACCGTAGTCGCACTCCAGTCGCACATCCGCAACATCTCCAGAACTCCGGTCACGATCCATTAGCTTTTGCGCAGCGTCAGACGATTTTTTCAGAATTCGATTCTTTCCAAGAGATACGTTTTGTCCCCTAACCGATATAGAACATTGTCGCCGTTTCCTAAAATCTTGATTGACCGTTTTAATCCACGATGGTCCTGTGGAATTTCGCTTTCAGTTTCCGGTTTATGGTTCAGATCCGCCGAGGCGTTATCAGTAGAAACATTGCGGGGGGCGTCAGGCTCAGATGAATTGGATTCTTGAAGCTGATTCTGTCGATCCATGTATATAACGTTTTGATTGTTTTTGGTAGCTCCGTCGTCTGCACTTTCAAACCTGGTAGCAACGCCGTAACTGAGTTTGTCAGACCAGTCATCGTCGGTTTTAGATTTCGGAGCCGCCCTCAACCTGTTGGCTGGTGTACAGGGTGGGGGTTGTCGCCAGGAATTCCTAAACATCGGTCACGGCTAAGATAAGTTTTTGTTTGTTTGTTATCAATGTAATAAGAAAGGATCTTGTATCTTATACCTGATACAATATTGTGAATGAAGAGGCTATATTTATTGAATAAAAAATAGCAGAAATATCGAATTATATGAACAGCACAAAACTAGCAAGCGTAAGGCCTAACAAATACAATTAGGCGGGGGAAAATAAGATAAGGATGGTGAAACTGCGGTAAACAAATTCAAGCAGAAAGAGCGCACAAAGTCATGGAAACGTAAAAATTGTTATGGTTTCAAAGCTTAACGCTATGAAAAAACTTTGCGGTTTATATCTCACAACGGCGTGAGGAGACCTAGAACAGTAGCGCCGTTAAACATGTAGGTAGATGAAAAATGTTGAATATAAACTAGAATGCAGCTCTGATGTGACTTATCTCAGTAATAAACAGTCGTGTTTGCTAACTAACTATTGGGATTTATGTCGTGTTAAAACGCATCGGTATACTGCAGATGAGGACAAAAACTGTTTACCGCACATTTTCATAAAAAGAAGAACTAAATTTTGAGTACATCTGTTTTCTGGGGTCAGGCTTAAAAGACAGACGTCGAAAACGTGGGTATCAAAGCATTGGTGTGGTCAAAATAAAAAAGACATAAATCGTCCCACCTTTTACTTAAAATGACGTATCAGATGTATGTAAGTCATTTACCTAACTATTGTTTAGAGACATACGAAAAAGAAACACGTATCTGCGTATGTACTGTGAAACGCGTAGCTTCAAGCGTAATAGTTAGAAAAGTTTGAAGTGAAATAGTCGTATGTAGCTAACAGAAAGACACAAACCCCCGTTTTTCGTGCACGGGTTGTCTTGTGAACGCACACATCGTAGACAGACCAGAAAGAAGTCCTTTAGTGTTGCTTAGTCTTAAGCGGTGTCATGTAGAAGGACTGTCATTTAATCGTTGTTGTATTTCTTTTGAGAATTTAACCCTGTTAACCCGAATTACAGAATGATGCAATATCGCAAAACGATCAGACAAATCTGAACGTAAAACACAGGATTTCATTTTTTCACTTAGAGAATTTGTTCAAATGTTATCAATTAATTTAACTCTTGCAGGTTTATGATTGAATAAGAGGAAAATAACAACTAGAATAAAGAATGTCGCAAAAATCTGTAGTAAGGGTATCAAATTTCTCGGACCCGGTATGTTATTGTGACGAAGAATAATAATTTTGTCCTCCCTCCTGATCCATCTCAGCTATCGTTGAGGTTTTGTCTGTCTGTCGGTCGTGTTTTTGATCGCATGTACAGAACGTGTTAAATCGACGCACAAACTATATGCGTGATGGATGTTTATGCGTTTTGAACATATTTTCATATTGAGAATATTGAGAACTTGTTGGTAATTTACACGTTGGGAACTTGCAGACAACGTTCTGTTTGACAGCATTCGATTTTAATCGTTTTCATAAGAGGAATGTATTGAAGCTGTTGTTTAACAAGTTTGAAATGTTGTAATGTTTCTGTTTAACTGTATTACATTCGGCATGCTGTAAATAAACCTCGTAGTAGGTTATTATTTTGAGTATTCCGTGTTAACAAACAGTGCGTACTTTAGTGGTTCTTTGTACGATTTCATAATAAAAGCATCAAAATTGTTAACAGACTATTACCTTTTATATTAAAACTTAATAAAAACGTTAAGTAACGCACAGTTGTGTAAGACACGTACCAAAACATCACGTTAATATGTTATCCCACCTTTCACACCCATTTTGATTACAGCGAGACGACTTAATGAGACAAAGAATTGGTTATTTGAACCGAACTGTGGGAAAGAATCGTTTCGCAGAAATGTATTGGACTTCACGTCGCTAACAGAGACCACAAAAAGGGTTTACATCATCACAACACGGAAAGGTGCGTGTACTTCACAAAAAGTGTGGAAATGCGTGTCTTTTTATATCTGTGCGCCCGTATAATCAGAAGTCCTACGGTTTAGAGCGCTGTCACGCACAAGCATTTTGGGATATGGATCCCCGACGGCCACGTTTGTAGTCTGAGGTGTATGCTGGGTATTGTGGTTCGCTGACCTGAAAGGCCGCAACGTTTGAAGGAGGTATTAGTTACACGCGTTCAATATAACATCTTTGTAAAAACAAAAAGAATTGTTAAAACGTAGCTATTTAGCCTAAACAAATATATATATATCTATATATATATAGATAGATATATATAAGAAGAATACGATATACTTAGGGTAAAACAGATTTGACGTGTATATGTTGAAACGGAGCACCCGTTGTTGCGTTATTTCGTGAAATAGTGTTAGGATTTGGTTGTGTTCTTATATTTTTCTAGCTTCATCATAAACTATAAGCAAGGCCTTGTAATAATATGTTGAACATCTGATAAGGCGGTCGTTATCACATCCAGAGTTTACTGCGGTGCTATTTTCTGCAGCGGTTGTACTTGTTGTTAGAATGGTTCAAATCGCTTCCAGACTTGTTTTATGAGCGTACCCTTGTTTGTTAAACTAGTCGTGAGCGACATTGTTAACATTTTTAGAGTTAAACAGGTTAATGAGCTCTTTCAGCATCTATAGTATAACTCCGTTATAGGTTTTAGCTACAGCTGAATGATAAAACAAAGTTAAGAATATTGTTGGCAATTTGCGGCTGACCGGGAAAGCTGTGTGTGCCTGTGTACATGTTTATGTGGTTTATGAGGACACAAATTTGTATAATGACGTGGGTATGACAGAGGTATTACAATATGAAGGTGGTTTATGAGGACACTGCCTATGTCCCCGTAATTCAAAAGGCTTAAAAAAAAAAACATACTAAATGGTGTTCTTTTGAAAATCTAAAAATGGACAAAGTCTCCTGTGAGGGCTAAGTTTAGGTGTAGGGTTGGTGTAGGCCAATAGCGCACACAGTTTGTTCAGTATAAAAACCATTACGCCTATGGAGAGTCCCCAGAAAACATTAAAACCAACATGTGTGTGTGTGCGTGAGACAGTTTGAATACAAAAATATTTTAGATAAAGACGGGATTAACTACAAGCATCCTAACTTAGAAACACAACACTATACTGTTTTCCCCCAAAACCGATTGTTCAACACATTTAAAAAAGTCTTAAGAAAGTTTGTGTTTTGAAGAGAAAGTCTGATACGGTATATAATTAAATCTTTTATTATTGATTGATATGATAGAATCACGCTGAATTTATGAGGTTATGTATTAATACTGTTTTGTGTATTCATCGGTTACTGTATACATGTACGAGAGAAATCCATACACACGATTGTTTTATAAAGCTTTTAGTCTGTCATTACAAATATCTTAAAGAGAAAACCCTTTCACGCATTCTGTTTTCATTTGTCTCAGGATTCTGTTACACAAAACCACTTGAGCGTGGACACAAATCCTACGTGAAAGCTAAAAATATGACTTTTTAAACTATTTTACAGACACTTAACACATCTGTATCAGGAAGATACCATCATAAACCATCAGACACGTCAGGTTGTGGTGTGATAAGATGGACTTATCAAATATTTGCATGTTTCTTATATCAGTTATTTGATCAAATCTTAGTCAGATAAACCTATATAGACCAGTTGTTTTTATTTTAATAGAACATTATACTGTGAACAAATGCTACATTTAAACTCTGCGGTTAATAATACCGTTTTTAAGGTGAGAAAGAAAGTCTAATCTGTTGTAAAGATTCTGAGAAGCATTTGTGGGATCTTATACTTTTGTTGCAGACAACCTTAAGTAATTTTCAGTCTAATATAGGTCAAATTCATAAAGAAAAATCTCTGTAAGAGTCTTGCGTTAATCAGAGGATCATTTGACCGCTTCTAATCCTTGCTCTAGAGCATCATGGTTTTAGGTTTGAAAGATCTAAACTTATTTGTTAAAACAAAAGTTATATCATTGTTTAATCATGCTGCTTTCCTCATCTTGTAGAGATGAAAACATAAATAGTACACATCATAATAGTCTAAATGTTTAACTGTATAGGGTTTTGTTTTAGTGTATGTGTGTGTGTGTGTGTGTGTGTGTTTTATGTGTCTTTACAAGAGTGCAGAGATTTTAACATGTTCAAACTTGAATGAATGTGCAGCTTTCAGTGCAATAGTTTGATTTGCTTCAGCTGTAATAGGTTTAAGGTTAAAACAGCAAGACTTAAAGAGCTGTCTTTCGCAAAGAGCTGTCTTCACCTAAAACATACACAATCCAAAAGATTTACAAGTTTTGTGTTCTAGGTGAGAAATTTACACCAATAAAGGTTCCCACGAACATTAGAAAATAACATGTAACCCCTCTGGCTGTTAAACGCCTCGGGTAAATAATTTGAAACGTAGGTCTGTCAAATGAGTAAAAGTTCAGTCATACGTTTCGAAAACTTTTCTGAAGTAAAAAATTATGTGTTTGTCACAAAGACATCCAAAGAGTTATCTACTCGTGAGAAAACCACTTGGGACACATTATCATCAGGCTATTTTAAAGAAATTGAAGAATAAAACTAAAGTTTAATTTAAAGACAATTGACATCATGACTTACTTTAGTGACACACAAAGTGTTTAAAACTTTTTAATCATGTTTAAAACTGCCGGTGTAATTATTTTACTGAAGTTTTAAGTGAAATGTATGTTTGTTCTTTTACACTACACATACTATCTACAGTGTAGATTAAAATGAAAACATTTCTTAAATAACAACAACAAGTAAAAACAATATATATGATTTTGCTCGTATTTAAAATTTAGCATACTCAGATTTGTGTGTGTGTGTGTGTGTTTTCTTTATCTATCTAATTTAGGTCCAATTCCTAAAGAAAAAATCTCTGTAAGTGTCTTGCGTTAATCAGAGGATCGTTTGACTGCTTCTAATCCTTGCTTTAGAACATTGTGGTTTTAGGTTTGGAAGATCTAAAAACGTATTTTTTAAAACAAAAGTTATATCATTGTTTAATCATGCTGCTTTTCATCACCTTGTAAAGATACCCAGTGTGATTCTAAAAGTTTTTTATTTATAAAAGGTTTGTATGAGACATCATAAAAGTTTAAATATTTAACTGTATGGTTGTTTATGTGGATGTTTATGTGTAGGTGTGTGTGTGTTTGTGTTGACGGATGAAAAATATATGAGTGAAAAAAGAAATAAAACTAGGTAAAATGAAGTAAATTAAAGAATGTTTTCCTACAGCATTTTATTAAAACCATCATCTTTGGGGATCTGTATTTATTTAAGTTTGTGGTTATCACCTTCTTTGACTATCTCATCACATCCTAAACGTTAGTTTAAAGTCACATTCGAATAGATTATAAATACATTATAAATACTCAATTCTCAATTATACCTAACTTCACCAGATGTGTGTCATGAAAAGGTTCAATAGGTCACACTTCCTTTGACCGGTCTGTGAACTTTTTCCTAAACCTTCGACAGAGTTCACACACGCAGGTGCACGTCATAAAATAGATGCCATAGAGATGCTTTGATCAGTGAACTTTAGGCAAAGTTCGCATCAGACCCTGCGCGCTCGCAGGTGTATGTTGTAAAACTTTAGAGGTTTAATTACGCACTTCTGTTTCAATTGATAGATAACACACGCAAGTGTTACGGTGAGAAAATCACAGTGTAATCCTCTCTTACCACTTTTCATTCTGATATTTGCGCGTGCAACTGATATAGCACAGCGTCAAGGATTCTGCGCGCCATCTTCAAACTTCTCTCGTTTCATTGCGGTGCATGAGCGGTGATATTTTGCATATTGTGTGTTGATGTAAATGTTTAGAGGTTGTACGTCTGTTTCAACTGATAACAAGTCTTACGGCAAGAAAATCAGAGAGGTGTGCTGATTTTATTACTCTGTATACATTTCAGTTTGTCCTCACACATGTGTATTTTAACCGACATAGCACACTAGAAGTTTTAAGATTGACAATATCAAAGAGTAAATAAATAAAAGGTGTTAAGTATGAATAACAAATAAAATAAAATAAAACAACAGTTTCCTGTGGGTTAGAGGTGAATGTTTAAAAGAAAACTTGTGTAATCTCGTTTTTAAAACGAAAAAAAAGTCTGGGTTATACCACGGCAGAAGCTTGACAGATATCAAAGGTCTATTATAGGAATTAAGACGCTTAAATAAAATAAGAACATTTTTCAAACAATGTTTTTGAAAACAACATTTTTCCCCTGTGTCCTAGAGGTGAATGTTTAAAAGAAAACTTGTATAGATTAACCTAATTTCAAAAGTGAAAAGCTTTATGATGAATGGTGAATGCTTTCATCCATTAAGAAATGTAAAATATTTATTAAAAAATAACTTTGTTCTAATGTTAAAACATCACTTTAATTCTTTTAACATGCAAATCTTCAGGCCGGTCTGTCCTTACAGCGTTAGGGGGGCGGTGATGTAGGCGTGACCTGACGGCAAGCGTAAGCTCATTCTGAGTTTTGACATGGAAGGGAGCGGTTATCTCACGGAGGCTGGGTAAAATAGTCTGGTCTTTTCATTTTCTAACTTTCTGTCAGTGCAGCTAATGGTAGACCACAAGATAGACTTCGACAAGTATCTTATGCTGGTGTTTTAACGATCGCCGTAGATAGACATTTGTTTAACTTTTCTAAGTTGGGACAAAGGCTAGGTTTTCAATTGTAATGTCAGAAGATTTTTACAGGTATCTTATACTGTTGTTTAACGGTCTGATATTTTTTATTTCACACCACGGTAAGAGACATCGTCTCTATATTATTTAACTTTGTATCTGTTATAAAGTCAAACTTTTTTTAAAAAAAAGCAAGACAGTTTTTTGATAAATATCTTATTGTTTTAACTAACGCATCCGATTCTTTTTTGTTATAGATAAACGAACGCGCTCGCAACTCTTCTATTTATTTAACTTTGTCAAAGGACCTAGTTTTAAATTCTAATGATAGGAAAAATAGCGTATCTAATGCTTTTTTATTTGTTTTAGTTTTTCCTAAAACTGTTTTAACAAGACTAGTGTCCACTTGTAAGGGAAAAACACGCGTACCATCGTAAGATAAAAACGCATCTATATTATTTAACTTCGTATCTGTTATAAACTCACAACTTTTTAAAAACCACAAAATAGGTTTAAACGAACGCGCTCACTTCTTCTATTTAACTTTGTCAAACGAACTAGTTTTAAGATAGTGTATCTAATGCTTTTTTGTTTTATTTTCTACGTTTTTCCTGTTTTAAGTCTCCACTTGTAGGGAAATAAACAGTCTTTGTACGTTTTACGTACATGTTTGATGTTTTTTTTCTTGATATGTATGTGAAAACACTTTAATAAAAACTTCCCTTTACCCCATTTAACACAAATTCACCATTTAAAGTTTAAACCACATAACATTGGCCCCACACACACACATACACACACACACACATTGTCATAAATTCTTAAGTTCACTATAAGGTCAATAAAATGGCCGCTTAGACGGTGGGGGCTAGGGGTGTACAAAACAGGTGTCCAAACAGGTGTCCAGTTATGGGAGGGGGGTGGAATTTTTATGAGGGTAATAAATCAATAATTCTGACACAAAGTGAACTACATCCTCTCTGACAGGGCCTCACTCCTGGCCCTGTCTCACTGCAGGTACTGTGTGAGGTCCAGCTAGCAAAACCTCAGTCAACTTTTTTAGATTTCTGTTGCAATCCCTGGAAATGAGTTCACAGCTTACACAAAGTATCATTTCTTTCTTTGTTGTTTAAATGACAGGACTTCAGTGGCTTCCACTTCTGCGGTGGCTCTCTGATCAGTGAGTACTGGGTTGTGACAGTTAAATCATCATGTTAGCTATGCATGAATGCTGGGATAGATGTGGATGTATTAACCTCTGTGGTTTATCTGCAGAACTAGTCACCGTGTGATCCTGGGAGAGCATAACAAGGAGAGCAGCAACACTCAGGAGGACACGCAGACTATAAGAGTATCAAAATGAGGCTCAAGAACTTCAAACTTATTCCTCAACAACACACAAGTGCTAGAGACTTAAAGCATTTTAAATAAGCTTCAGAGTCCTTTTTCACTCCACAAATTTATGTAAGCAATGTGCAAATTATTTAGAATACTAGATGGAACATGATAAATCAAAGGTACAAATATATGCCCTTTAGGTACTAATGTGTACCTTTAAGGCATTTTCTTTAAGGCATAAGTAATATTAAGTGGCATTTAGAGGTAATTAAGTTACAAAAATATATGTTTTAACTTTGGTACCTTAGGATATTTCCCCAGTGACAGCTGTGGACCTTTTTCTGACAGTGTGTACTAAACCTATACTCTGTATTTCTCTTCATTGTTTTTTGTGTGTGTGTGTGTGTTTGTGTGTGTGTTTTGTGTGTGTGTGTGTGTGCGTGCGTGCGTGCGTGCGTGTGTGTGTGTGTGTGTGTGTGTGTGTGCGTGCGTTTTTGTGTGTGTGTGTGTGTGTGTGTGTGTGTCTGTTTTTCTAGGTGTTCACCCATCCTCAGTGGAACTCTAACACCATAGAGAATAACATTGCCTTGATCAAGCTGACCGAACCCGCCTCACTGAACTCCCATGTGTCCCCTGTTTCTCTTGCTGAGACTTCAGATGAATTTGCCCCCGTCATGACCTGTGTAACTTCTGGCTGGGGAGTGACCAGATACAATGGTTGGTTACCTGACTAACAAATAATCACAGTTTATAATACACACATGCTTTTGGTTCTATATCAATAGAAATATCTTAAAATCAAGTAATATTTCTAAAAAGCACACCTATTTCTAAAAGCATACAACAGCAAAATAATGATTATAATAATACATTATTAAATTATTGAAATTATTATTATTATTAACATGATATTAATATATATTGAGCTCTAATTATATACACAGCTGTTCAAAAGTTCGGGGTATTTCATTTTTTTTCATCATTTAATTTGTTTAGCCTATATAGATTCTGTAAAACTAATAGTTACATTTAGTCATTCATTTCTCAATGTATTAGAAAATAACAAGAGGTCTAAAATCGATGACTTTCCTGTAGAACAAAGAATAAAATGTATTTTCCTTGTAATGTGCATTTTTGACAGAGGAGGGCGATAAAGACTCACACAAACTATTAAGTAGTATATTTTTGGGCAGATTAGTCTACTTATATTAGTCAATATATACAATCTCTGTTTTCCAGTAAGCTATGCAAACATTGTCAAGTTTTTAATTGTCACAGGCAGTCCAGTTTTAACGAATTGAATGTTTTTGTCATTCAAGGTTATACTCAAAGCAATAGCCTTTACATATCAAAATGAGGATAGGCATTATTAAATTAGATTCTGATATTCTGTGGTTATTTGATAGATAAATCTAACTGAAAGATGTTTTTGCCTATGCATATTTTGGTGCGTTCAGGTTCTAACAGCCTCAAACCTTTCAGGCCTTCAGTCTGTTAAATGAGGTAAAACATCATATAAGGGGTCTCCATGGCAACATCCTGATCCTCCTTGAGACACACATACAACAGTGGAGTCAGTTGTTTCACAGAGAGATGTAGGGGACAGAAACAAAAGATGAAGAGAAGGCATGAGACAAATAATTCAATAGGAGAAGCTCTCATTTTCTCTCACTGAGAATGCCAGTATGGAAATAAAGTGAATTCAGAGCTTCAGTACAATACACTGAAAGAAAGAACAAAAACAATATCCCATTAACCAATTCTTAAATTCAAGCATAAACTGATGTACTAAAAGCATGGACTCTTCAGCTCTCTGTTCAATGTTGGTTGAATAACATATTTTTCAAAAAATTATTATAATAATAAATAAATAAAAACATGACATTCGTTTCAAGGTGAGCTTGAGATGCCACTCAGAATAAAAACCAAGCAATTGTGGAGCATTGCTTTTCAGATATTTTCCTGCATCATCCACCCACAGTGTTGAGACTGATCAGAATTGAACATTCAGAATTAATGAAATATGATAAATTTATTTCAGCTCACAGTTTCAAACCTACTGTAAATTGCAATAAATTCTTGTTGGGTTTTTTTATGGTTGGCAAGGGGAGGAAAGGATCACAAGAGTTCAAGGCCATTGAGGACAGCTGGATCGACTGAATGATAACAGAATAACTCTTACAAATTTCCCTTCGGACTGATTCGAGTATTGAGAGGGTCCAGCTCAGCCGAGTGTGGCATAAGTGATAGCATGGTAGTAATGTCTGTGGCTCTGTATAAATCCCTTGCAGTAAGAGCAGAGGCGTCATGCCCATTCAGAGTGAGGGGGCACGTGAACCCTCACATTTTTGAGCCAAGTGGATTTTGAATGCAGCTTCCAAAAGACAAAAAATAGGCAAATAATATTTTCTATATTTGATACAATCACACCGGCGTGATTAAATCGTTCAGTGCCTCATATCATCAGCTGCTAAATTCAAATCTGCGTTCGCTGAGCCAGAGACAGACGCGTTTTTAGTGTTGCGCTTCATAACCAATCACAGACGATTCTGTTGAGCTTATGAATGCAATGACCATTCAGAAGTGTTCAGATGAGTCATCGCTAAAATGCCGGTGTTTTCTTCACTCGCTCGCTGACTGAACTCGTCAGAAACCTTGTCAGAAACAACAGAGTGCAAATGCGTGTATGAATGAATCTGTAAGTAATACCAAAGACTATAGAATATCCAAGACGTGTCACTCGTATAGTTTTGAATGGAGAAAAATGCATCGCTTAATGTGACCGCTCAATCGCAGGAAGCCCCGCCTTCTGTATGAAAGAGCCAATCGCTAATCAGTAAAGTCAGCGCGTCACTGCAGCTGCCGTTAGAAGTCCCGGTTGCTATAGAAACAGTCAGCGCTCTGAGATGCGCGCTCAGGACTGCGCATGCGCACTGGCTGATCTAGCCTGAAAAATAAGCTTTTTATAGCGCTATTTGAGCAAAAGAAACAACATTTATGACACAGTTGTTCTCGGATTTCATTGGTGATTTCAAATAGGAAATTTAATCGTAAGCTTAGTGAACAGTTTTGGAGCTGCACTTGGATGGCGTTTCAAAGATGGCCGCCGAGTGACAGGACTGGTCTTAAAGAGATTTTGGTAATACTCTTTTCACTGGAAACAGCTTCACTCATTATAATGTAAGTTTCTGAGAGTGCTTGAACTCTAGACTGGCAGTGAAAATGTTACTTTTACTTTACTTTTAGTCATTTAGCAGACACTTTGATCCAAAGCGACTTACAAATAAGAAAAAGTAACTAAAACTAAAAGTTAACACTCTGTAAATACACACCCATTTAAGAAAATACAGAAATTAAATAAAATTGACAAATGCATACAACAACATTTCAATAGTAAACATATAAAGGAAAAAAAATAAAAAGCGATACTTGTATCCTTTGCCGGTGTCCTAGCCCGGTGGAGTCGAATGTCTTCACACTAAGAGGGCTTCACACGAGGGCTGCCGCGGTATAATAACCTTTTTTATACCTATCTAACAAATCACTGCTAGAATTCAGCTGAACCCACTTTCCTATTAATCACTAAAAATGGCCAAGCAAGTGCACACACTGACAAGATACGCGATACAGTACGAGACCAAACGCGATTTGAAATGTTCTTTGATAATGTAAATGTTTTTTGCTCTCTGTATAATGAAAGTGTTATGATTAGTAGCCTAACTTACAACGCTTTTAATATTCACTTTAAATATAAAGTTAGTCGTACAAAATATGTTATGGCATGACACCCATATCTGTTACTCAAGTAAACAGACAGGTTTTTATGCATAGGCTAGTTAATAGACTACATTATTAGGCTACTTTGACCATCATAATCTAGGTGACAATCAAGATATTTCATGATATATTTAATGCGTTTGGGAGTGTTTTGAATAACAAGCTACCCCCCCCCCCCCCCACCCTCCCCTCAAAAATAATGAGTGCATGACGCCCCTGTGTAAGAGATGCATAAGTGTTAGCATATTATCTGGAATATTCTTAATATTTGGGATCAGATTCTTACAATTAAAAAGTTAAAAAGGAAGACCGAATCAACTGTGGAAAAAATGTGATGCTTTGTACATTTCAAAAATTAGAATTTGATTTAAAAATGACCACAGTTGAAAAACAGTACTCTATTTACAGTTTTTCTACAAGTGTCTTCAAATGGGCAATAACAGTTAACAATTACACTATTAACAGTCAAAAAACATATGCATTAATAATTAAAAATAAATGTAGTCCAGTCTTACAAAACATCTACATAAAACCATTTAGCAATAACATCCAAGTATGATTATAGTTTGTAAATATAACATTGTTCATTGCCAGTTCATCAATATACATTAATTCATGTTAATTTATATAATTTATAACTGAAACATATTAATAAAATGCATATTATAACTAAATAATAGTACTGAATCTGTAGAAATATCCTAATAAATGCAGTAAAAGTAGGCTACTGTTCATTGTTAGTTCATGATTACCAAAGCATTAACTAATGTTAATAAAAAGAACCTTATTGTAAATGCCACCATTCCTTCCTTGAGATGTACTGTCATGAACGGATATTTAAAAAAAAAAAAAGATTCTTGAGGCAATTATCCTGGTACTTAAGTAGGTGCATATGAGTGTTTTAATTTGTGGTGAAGGATGTGAAGAGCATTTCTATACTGAAGAGAGCACGCAGTGCAGCAATTATTTTATTAAGTACATTATCCTGTACAAGCATAGTTCATGATGCTAAATTCTCCAGCAAGTCTATTTTCTTTATCATTAATGTTTAGTGTAATTTTTTAGGTTAAACTCTTTGCTCTATATAGCTTTCCCAGTATTGTTTATGGATAAATACTTGAAGCGTTCTGACACAAAAAGTGTGAAAAAAAATATATGGTATTTTTCAATTTATTTGAATGTAATGACTTTTTATTACATTGTTACATTTGGCTTTAAGAGGTCAAATTGCATGATGTCTCTAATGTATCCCTTTTTATTTTCTCTTTCGTTTCATTCATATCATCATTCTCAGCTCCATAATAGTCTCAGGTGCTTTCTTTACATCACTTGTTCCATTTTTCCTCTTTTTCTTTCTTTTGAGTGCTCCCTCATAAATAATTTGTGTGCCTAAGGTGCTCACTCCTCAATAAACCAGATAGCTTTAATGTATTCCTTCTGCTCACCGTTGGACAGAGAAGAACAAAACTGCCAAAATTAAAGTCAGCAGGACATGTGCTATACTTTGCTTCTGCCCAGAGATGTTCACAAGTCTTTAACTTGGAGTCTAAGTCAAGTCTCGAGTCTTGGTCACGAGTCCGAGTCGAGTCTCAAGTCATCCCATTCCCATTCAGAATCCTCATGTATTGACATCTTCCTATTTATGAAGCTATCTTATAGGATATAGACAAATATATGATCTATGATTTGCTTTGTAAAAAAAAAAAGAGGTATTAAGATGTAAGGTTAATGTACATCCAGCCTGTTACTTATGTTTTAATCCATTACCATGTTCAAAACAGTTTTTCTGTAATCAAAATCTATAATAAGAGTCTGATCTACCACGACACCACATAAGGAAATATTTGACACAGACATTACAAAACCATACAAATTAAGTATTTCTTTATGATATAAGTCAGGGGGTATTCAATTAAAGTTCCAAGAGGCGCAGCCTCTATATTTTCTTCCAAGCAAAGGTCCGGAGAAAATAAATAAATAATTTTTACATGTATTGTATTTTTAACATTTAGATACATGCGAGGCCATGTGACAAAAAAAAAAGGGTTTTCTCCTGAAATCTATACTATTTTAATATTTTATATAGCCAACTAACAACTATGTCACTCGAGTGCCCATCTCTGCTTCTCCCTATGGAGTGAACAAGTGGATGCATTTTTGAGTGTGTGGGGTTTTGAAAAACTTTCAACCAACATCACACTGTCTGTCATAATACTTATTTTGTACCTGTTTCTTTGTTTACCCTTACCAAAAAGTAGTATACTTCAAGTTTAAGTATACTTATGTAAAGATCAAGTATATTTTTAAGTATACTTATATAAAGATCAAGTATATTTTTAAGTATACTTTATGTAGTAAGTATACAAATATCAGTGTACTAGTTGTGTACTCGTAAGTGTACTATTTCAATACTCCTTGGAACTAAATTGGCCCACTTTCTAGTATACAAAATATACTTTTAAGTATACTTTAAGTATACCATTAATAAACTTTGAGTACACAACTAGTTTACATTAAAGTTTTTAGCTTGTACTGCAACTATACTAAAAGTGAACTTATAGGTATGCTGATAGTTTACTAATTAAATACTTGTAGTAGCATTTTAGTACACTTTGAAGTCTCAGTAAACGACTAGTTTAGTAGTTTTATA
Source organism: Barbus barbus (assembly GCF_936440315.1). Taxonomy (NCBI): domain Eukaryota; kingdom Metazoa; phylum Chordata; class Actinopteri; order Cypriniformes; family Cyprinidae; genus Barbus; species Barbus barbus. Next base: position 20,906,415 of record NC_136730.1, on the reverse strand, counting down.
CTGCAAGTATACTCGTAAGTTTTCTTTAAGTGAACTTTACATCATACTTTAAGTATACTACTATGTCCCTATTTAGGTATTAATTTGTATATATTTTGTTATATGAATATCTGAACATACAAAACATCAAAACAAAGAACAGGGTATCTGCTTGTAAACAAAAGCATTTTAAAACATGCATTCTTTAAAAAAAAAAAAAAAACTTGAATGTGGGTAAGTTTCATAAATAAAGAAATAAACAACATTTTGAACAAAAAGCTGAAAAAAAGACTATGAATTGGATTCAGAATGATAATCAGTCGATCAACACCCCAGAGCTTGACAGTCATTATTACCTCTTCATTGGTCGACATTTTATCCCATAAGTTTGATGCTGTTTTATGTCCGATGATTGTGTGTTAGGTCACATGTGGAAGCATCTGTTGTTTCAGTTTCATCTTCACTTGTATTTTTTGGAAATTCTGTACAGCAGATGTGTACTAGCGCCCCTACCATATAACATGAGCACAAGTAGCTCAAATATATTTAGACTTTTTCTTATAAGCATAAGTCAAGTATACTTAAATGTCATTTTAACTATATTTCTGAGAAGTACGTAAAGCCCATTTCTGAGAAATACATAAAAAGTAGACTAAAAGTGTACTTTAATATTTTATAGTTTAAAAGAAGTATACTAATAGCACACTTGAATAAACTTCTTTTTCGTAAGGGTAGTTGTCAGATTCTGAAAGAACTGCATCTAGAGCACAGTTTTATTTTATTTATTTTATTTTGTAATGTTTTATCTTAAATAAACAAACCTGATGTTATCGGTCTCACTTCTGATTTCTGGAAGAAGAAAAAAAGAACACAGGAACTGAACACACTACATTCCTACAGCCTTCAATTTCCATTCCATTCACTATACTTTCTTACTCACATATTCCTGAAGTGAATGGAGAACACACTGCAGTTTGCTTTAAGATTTCTAAAGTAATCTATAAATGTGCACTAATTTATCATGCAGTTTCGGAATGCTTCTGAAGATAAATTAAAAATATTTGACAAAATTGCAACACGGCTATTCTTTATTTGCCTAAACATATTTCTTGCAATAACCCCTTTCATTCAAGCCACAACAGAATTAAAATGTCCTGATTATGATGAAAAACACTATAGGCCACAAAAATCCAACATTAAAAATATGATGTTTTCATATGCATTTAGAAGAGTGTCATTAGGGTCTAGTGTCTGTGCATAATGACCCTTATATGCATAAAGACCCTTATATGTGTCTGTGTTTTTTTTTGGGGGGGGGGGGGGGGGGGGGGTTCTTTATGTCTAAATGGTGTACAGTGGAACACAATACCATTGGTTGTGTGGTTGCATAAACTCAGCAATGTGCCACTTCATCAACATCAATTTTCTGCTGACAGCTCTTAACCTTATTCTAAGTATTAGAACACTGGTCAATATTGTGGTCTGTTCAAAAGACAAACAGGAATTATGATGGAGATGAATTTGGTTTCTGATTCCGATCACAGTACACTAACAAACCTGAACAATAGTTTTTAAATTCTATGTGCCAGAGAGTTAAGATAAACCCATTTGGGATTAGAGAAGAGGCTTTTTAAAACCTACACACCAATAAATAAAAAGATTAAGTGTGTGACAGAAGGAGTCAGGGAGAATGTAGAAGTCCAGGGAAAACATTTGGAAACCTTGATTAAAGGGTTGGCAAATCATTCATCACCTCCCCACAGAGTTTCTAACCAAGCACTTTGAATAAAAAACAAACAAACAAACAAAAAAGCCTTTAAAATGACAGTAAACTAAAAAAAGCAAGGAACTTCTACCAGCTAATTTCCTACTCCTTAACATACTCAGCCTCCTCTCCTATCGATTGCACCTAACCCATGGCCATATCATTGTCCTGTCCTTGACTTTCTTCAGTGTTTATTTACATAGGACTTCTCATTGGTGTGAAAATGCTCAGTGATTGCTTCCCAACCTTGATTTTAGGTCAACCTTGAAGATAAATTGATTCAAGAATGAAATGTCTGAATCACTGTCTTTATAAATGCATACTTAAAGGTGGCTTTTATTATTTTATTATAGCCTATCACAGAATGTTATATTTCACAGCACTGTGGATATTTTTCAAAATTTCTGTCTGTGCTGGGAGAAAACAAAAATATCAGATAACCAGATCAGTCAGGTGAGACAAATATTACTAAAAATTAAATGCCTTAAGTAATTGACTACGGCTCAATGTTACATGCAATAACATGCTTAGCAATCAACTGTTCAAATCATTATGCTGCAACATCTCCCAATTTTCTTTTATAACTGCCAGGAATAATAAGTAAAAATGCCTAACCGATACTGTACATTAGTATGTTTCTTTCTGCATGATCCATCCCATGTTATCACACATGAAACAGATTTACAGTCTCACATTTCCACACTGCCCACCGATACCTCTCAATCCCAATGTATTCCTTACTCATATGAATGAGAACCATAGTTTGTTCATGCACTGATCAATTTTGAGATTTTGGGCTATTTTACTTTCATATAGCAAAATAGACTAACTATCTTCTTTCAGATAATGAAAATAAAACATTTAAAATGCACATTTAAGTGTTTATTTCATTACATTTGATCTATTTGCGTTTGTTGCTTTCAATTACAATACATCTTTAAAGATAAAAAAAAAAATTCTCCTGCAGTCAGTAATCTCCACTTCAATAGCACTTTCATACACCAAACTAAGTTTTATTCTTATCAAAATTGTACAGACAAGTTATTTTCATATATCAATTCTTGGCTGTTCACAGTATTTTCTGATTTAATGGAGAGACAAAATACAAACATACAGTATATTAAATCCCTTCTGTAAGAAAAAAAAAAAAAAACTTTAATGTGTCAACATAATGAAACAAGAATTTGGATTTCTTCCGATTTCTGTTCTTAAAATATATTCAAATTAGTGCATATTTAATGAGTGTCTCATTTGCATATTTAACCAACTTCAAACAATGTAATACAAAACAATTGTCTTAATATACTCTACAGAAGAGAAGTTTGTTGATATCTTTTTTTTTTCTTTTTCCCTATTCACCTGTGGTGTCAAGTCCTATTCTTCGACCTCCTGCTACTCACCTCTGGGAGGCACAGTGCATATGGGTCTCTGTTACACCTGGACTACCTTGGCACAAACACCAGAATGCTGTTTGTGAACTTTAGCTCTGACAGAAGTAAATATAACACTATCTTTGTGCCAATGGATCACAAACACCTGTTCTACAACCTGTCAAACTCCACAACTGTGAGCACTGGAGTGCCTCTGGGCTGCTCTTGGAAATGAACCCATCTCTTTTTGGAAATAGGTGTAACAACTGCAGGTATAATTGAGTCGCTCAAGTTCCTTGGGACCACCATAACCAATCATAATACCACAGCACACAGCACATTACCACAATGGAAAAAGAAGGCCACAAGTGTGCAAACTTGTAAACCATGATCCTGGTCTAGTTCTGGGGGGAAAAAACTAAACAAAAAACATCACAGTTGGATTTGGCACTTCCCCGTGCTTCTTTTATGGGCAATCAGCCACACGTTGTCTGGTGAGAAGAAAATGGTGCCAGAACAAGGTTGCAAGAAATTAAACAACCACTGTTTCCAAAAAAAAAAAAAAAAAACCCACTGGGATGAATTTCAGAGCTTTTAAAACCAACTTCAGCATCACATAAGCTTAATTCTATCCTAGAGCTGTCAACCTGATAAACAAGGACTGGAAATGAGAACAATCATAAACAAGTTGAATATTAATTTCTTAACTCAACAATTCTCTTGCACAGATATTATGATTCTAAATCATACTTCAACTGAACAACAGGCTACTGATTTCTGTAGGGTATATTTAGTGTTGTCAAAGGATTTTCATTCAAAAGACACTGCACAGTATATCCGCTTTGAAAAGAATATTTAATGTAAAATCCCCAAATTGAGGATTTTAACCACTTAGTGCTTAAAGGACATGCTAAACTACTAACACTCAAACTGCTCGATTTTAAACTTGAATGATAAATGAAGCATTGTGTGGTTACTGAAAGAGATTTGTTAGCCTCAAGTGTTCAGCTTGCACAGTTGGTCAGTGATGTTTAACAACCATTATATGACTATAAAAAGAATATAATATATAAACATAGCTGAGTGATATTTCATTGGGTGTTTACATTGAAAAATGTAAAACAGTGTCGTTCATTAGTAAGCACACAAGACACTGATTGTACAAAGCAATTTCAAGGTTAGTGTTTCCATTGCTATTATCTCAGAAAGAGATAACTTACTATTTCATTTACCACATTTCACTCAGGTGTTGCATATGCCAGAAGAGAACATAATTTATTTATGCATTTTATTCTTACTCTTCAGTTTTGCTCTGACTTAATTCATATAACAAAAAGAAAAAGAAAAAAAACAGTATGCATTCTGTTATGCAAACCAGAAATGTTGGTTTATTTTAATAAATACAGTCAAAACTATGGACTTGTAAAGCTGCCAAAACCTTTCCTTAAGAATGCACTAGATATCTGCTTTGATATGTCTGCATTTCTTAGGGTCTGATTAGGTCAAATTTGTTGTGTTGTGCTGGTGCTGGGAGGTTTGGGGGCTTCATCACCTGTGCACAGATTACAGCTCTTTCACATTCTCTCAACAGCTTCATATGGTGTCAATTAATGCATTATGCTCATGCATTCATGTATGCTGGGTTTTTGTTGGAAGTTTTTCTTTTACTTTATATATAGTGCTTTTGTAAGTTTTGGAGTTGACACTCAAAATCATCCACTTTTATTAAACAGAAAAGAGTAGGTTTACAGTTAAAAGTGTGAAAGATGCAGAAATGAGTACTTACTATATTATGTCAGAGCACCAGCATTCATTGAGGATATATATTTTTTTCCACTTTGAATGATCCTCCTACATTTTTTTTTTGAAGCAAGTTTCTATTATATTGAAATTATGTAAGTTAATATTCATTGCTTTGCTTAAAAAATATGAGGAGACATCTATTCATGGATTCATCTATTCATGTGTCTTTAGACAAGAGTCTGTTATCTTCAACTAATATTTGAGATTTTGCTTTAAGTGAAAGGTTTTCTGCATTCAGTCTTTTGACATCAGGTCTTAAATTGATGTCAGGAGTATTCATTTTTGCTATTTTGTTTGTTTTTTATCAAGAATAATTTCTACAAATAAATATGTAAATTTGTACATATGTGAATGGGATGATGTTTTCTCATGAGCATTTAGCAGGTGTGTCAGTTGCTGAGGAACGGCTTTAGAGGATTACATTTTCTAGAACATTTGCCTTGTGTAACAAATATTTTTCTTTCTCACATAGACTTTTGGCTCAATACTAAACCTGTTGCTGTTCAGAATATGTCAGCATTCTTCACTCTATTCTAACTTTCCGCAAGCCAGTTTATAATTAGGATTTCATACCATCCTACAGGAAACTAAAAAGCTCATGATACAGGGAAACTAAAAATAAACTCTCTTTTTTTTAATGGGACTTAAATATAACATTATAAAGTATTTGAGCAGTTATGACAATGTTCTTTCCAAGCTTGGAAAGGCTGAGGACAGTGGTAATTGGAAAATTGCTTTCCTTACCCAAGGCCCCCTGACAGTCTGTCTAAGATTGAAAATGTCACTCTATTTGAACCAGCTTGATGATACTTACAGAATTAAAGCTGATCGACTCAATGAAAGAGATGAATGGCAATCATTCTCCTTAGCTTATGGTGAATTCCAGAAAGAATGGTATACCTCTAAGTTTGATGTTACTTTTTGTGGTTATTTTTTAATCTTATCAGTTGCTGTGAGGAAGCTAGATTCATTAGCTGACTTGAACACCACTGGATGCTGCAGAAATGAAATGCACTGATGAGCTCATCATCACTGTGGAAGTAATGGAATCCATTAAATGTCTCAAAATTATATGTCTCCAGGTCGTGATGGAATTACAGGTGAAGTCATTCTCAGCTCTGTAACTTTTGGAGAACAAAATAGAAATTATTACAAGAACCACTCTCTCTCCATATTACTATAAGAAGCCTATGAAATATTATGTGTCATCAAGCAGACTTAACCAGAGTAAAAGAAGCAAAGTTTCACAAAAGTAAAATATTTCATTGTGTTTGGAGCAAATATCTGCACTCCTTGAATGCCGAATTTGGGGGCTGTAGCTAACTGCTGTAATAAAAAGTGACAAGTTGACTGAATTGAGGAAACCCGTTGCCTTAAAATTATTAAGTAATTAATAATTTTAAAAATTATAAGTTAAGTGAATTGTCAATTGTCACTTAATTTTTTTTTCAATTATTATTTACTTAATCATTTTAAGGCAATGGGTTTCCTCGTTTTTTTTTAGTTAAGTCAGCATCACTTTTTACAGTGTAATATATACGTCACATCACATCATTTGGAAATATACCATCCATAACAGGCCAAGATGTTTAAGCTGTGAACAGACAATTTGATTCATACACAGACGAACATGGTCAACTGAAAGCAAAAATGCATGTGGAGATTTTTTGCCAATGTACCAACATGCAATTTCACAAAAGGACATTTAACCAATGAACCCATTCAAACTTGAAAGGTTTGCTGTGTTGTGGGGTCCAAAGTAGTTGAGAAGCCTAAAATCCTGCAGCTTTAGTGTTAATGTAGACAATTCTTGGCCAGAATAAGATGAATTAGGAAACAGACTTTTTGGCGTCAGTCAAAATTCCATGTGAGACTGCACCCCTGCTATCACTTCAATAACACTTAGCAGCCTCTTCACGATAGTGTGTTGCTTTTAAATCTCAGGCTAACTATCATTTTGCATAACAATAAGAACTGTCATAAAAACAGCAAACATTTCACAGGAACAGCTGCTATAAAATCCCGGAAACTGTTTATGGATATTCTTCTTTTATTGAGTTCATTGAACAGTCTTGCATCATTTTATTAAGGTTATTTGTGTGGGTGGAATGCTACTTGTGTTAGTAGATTCTTACAAAGAACTGGGCAATGAGAGTACCAATAATACATGAAAAGTACCCTGCTGAAAACAAAACAAAACAATAGAACCATCACAAAAAATTATGTCTCCACTACAAATACAATTAGAAACTTTACAAATCATCAACTTTTAACCATTAAAACCTTTTTCTTTCTTTTTTTTTTTGTAGTGTTTTTACAAGCCACCAATAGAAGGTGACCAACACAGGGTCCATTACAGTTTCCATTAAAACCAATACAATTCCCATAATAAACAGTAAAACCATTACACATTTTGTGATGGCGTCTATTGTTTTTTTTTTTTTTTTTTTTTTTTTTTTTAAGGGTATATAGCCCACTTATATATTTTTAAAAAAAATGTGAGTTTTGTATTTCAGCAGTGGTAGCCTAGCTGATCAAATGCAACCTACAAACAAGCGAGGGACTGAGTCTGCGCGCGGTACTACAGGTTATCTGTATCGTGACACCTTAAGATAATGTGAGAACAAGTGTAAAGGTCCTCAGACATTTTTCTAGATGAAGCCAAGTTCATAATGACATACACAAACATGTCAGTGCTCTTTGACCCAACGACATAGTTATCTTTATGACAATAATAAAAATAAAAAAAACAGTTACTAGGTAAATTAAACTTCAAAGAAGCTCTACTATTATAACACTGAACTGATCATGGCCTAATCACGACGCAGGGCCGTTTAAGCGCTTCCGGGCGGAAACTTTACGCACTGAGCGTGTGGCAGTGTCCCAGCTCTTCTTACCGGGAAAGAGCACGCGCCAGTGTAGTATGATGTGCGTTCTCTCTAGCGCCTCACACCCAGCCGGTGCATTTCCCAGCCTTCCGGAGTTCTCCACAAATGAGCCAAAGATTTGTCAGTGCGCGCTGACATGAGAAAATGAGAAATCAAACAGGGGAATGATTGTTCTGTGCTTCTGAACGGACTTATGTTTTTTTTGTTTATTTGTTACGACCGGACTTATTGAATCCGTGTAGGCTAAACATGGGGTTATCCCGAAATGAAACGGAAATTTGGACAGAGGAGCATATGGACACGAACCACACGACCGACAGTTTCAGTCTGGAGGTTGTTATTGTGCCCGTCATATTCGGATGTATATTTTTCGTGGGAATCATTGGAAACACTCTAGTGATGGTTGTCATTGGGAAAATAAAGTCGAAGCGCTCGAGAAGCACCACTAACATTTTCATCCTAAATCTTAGCATAGCAGATTTATCTTTCCTCCTGTTTTGCGTCCCGTTTCAGGCCACCATATATTCTCTTCCCAAGTGGGTCTTCGGGGCTTTTCTGTGTAAATTTGTGCACTATTTTTTCATGGTTTGCATGCTGGTGAGCATTTTCACTCTTGTGGCCATGTCGGTGGACAGGTACATTGCTGTGGTGCTCTCCAAAAAGTCCCCGTGCATTCGCAACCGGAGGAATGCGCTCATTGGCGTCTGTGTCATTTGGATGCTTTCCTTTATCTTTGCAGTCCCGGTTGCGCAGCACCAAATTTTGACCGATCACCCCGAGGCTCCCAATAGCACGTTCTGCTGGGAGATATGGACCGAGCGGGTGGCCAAGCACACTTATAAAGTGACTATTCTCGTGACTGGGTATCTGTTACCGTTGGTTTTGATCACATGCTCTTATGCCAAGGTAAGGAATCGACAATAAGACAAGTTTCTTGTAGAACTATCGAGGGAGCACTTCTACATTCATTTTTAACCAACTGATTTATCGTTTAAAGTGTAGGAATGAAAAGGTTTTTATGAGCGTTTATTAAACTGTTTTTAAATGAAATCTACTTGTTTACTCCAAACTGACTTGCAGTTGTGCGCTTCCTCTAGCTCGTGTCCACATGATTATTATAATGAGTTTAATAATCCACCACGGGCAAAACTGTGGTCATAGCACGAGAACGTTTAGAGAACTTTCATTCGTGTTTTATTTAGTCGTAGCACGCGAAGAATGCAACAGGTGACCAAGCGCCCTCACAGAGTGTTCGGTGTCCTACTTAATTCTTCCTCCTGTCTGGATTCGGAGATTTAGGTGAAGTCGCCTACAAACAGTATAGCCTAAAGCTCACGCAGACGTCACTGGCCATTTGAGAGTAATCTTTTCCAGACGCATCAATGCGTGCTCCTTCTAGCAAACAGTATTTTCAGTTGCATGTGCAGTAGGGCCGCTGCTGGCCAAATGGGTGCCCTAAGCAGAATTGTATTCTTGTGCCCCTTCCCCCAAATATTATGGATGTAAAAAAAAACAAGTAAATAAATAAGTTGCCATTAAATAGCATTATTTATAAATTACAATTTTAGCTCTAGACAGTTAACTTTGGCTATTATTTTATTAATACAGTTGTCTGATTGATTTTTTTTTAGTCTCAAGCATTCAAAAATCACACAAAAGAAAACTGAGCAGTTGGTGGCCAAAAATTAAAGATTAAGTGGATATTTGAATAAGCCTAAATGTTTGGTCAATATTAAATGACTTGATCATTCTGTAATGTATTACCAGGCCTTTGGCTCCCTTTACAGGCATTTGTAAAAATGTTATGTTAATATCTAAATTGTTTATTTTGTATTAAATTATGTATTTTAACAGTGTTTTTCAATGAAACAATATAATTATTAAGGAACCAATCATTATTGCCTCATTGTTTTTATATAATGTATTTTAAGTCATTTTAAAGGCTGTTGTTGGCTTAGGTCTGTTTTTATAACCACTATATATATATATATCTTAATACTTCTTTGTAAATTAGTATTTGAAGTAACAAATTAATTTGTGGTTGCCATCCATGGCTACAAGAACCATGAATTTTGGTTTTATTTGTAGTAAAACCATGGACAGTTTTCGTAAGGGAACATGGAAAGTCAGAGAAAATATTATATGTGTTGTTGGTGGTTAAATTATTACCGACATTAAAACACGTTATAAACGTCAACAGCCAAAAACGTTTCACAGGATTATGAATGTAGCCTACCTAAAAATGATGCACGGGTTTCATCTTTTTTTTTTTTTTTTTTTTTTTGTCTTGTTCTTTTCTCGGCGCTGGATTGCTGATGTCTTTTCACGGGCAGAGCTGTCCATCAGTTATGATCATTTGCTTTCAGCCGCAAACATGACGCGTGATTAGCCTACTGCCCATTGCCTCTGCAGTCACCATAAAACGCATTTTTAAAATAATTTTATATACGTTAATGTTTAGATTTTTATTTATGTGTATGTACATGTTAATTTTAATTTTAATACTAATATAGAACGAACGTGTTTTTGTTTTTTTCTGAGCAACTGGGATGGTGCCCTACGCAAACTGCGTACTCTGCGTATAGGGAGCGGCGGTACTGATGTGCAGTGACATTGTTCATCTCAAATCATATCTGTTCATCTCGGTTTGAGATACTGTAATTGTGGAATTACGATAACAATCGATATTGCCACGCTTGGACCGTGACCAGTACTTTGAGTTTTACATTTTTAGCCAAAATGAAGGAAATCATAGTTTAATTTGCCTATAATACACTTTGAAATCAAATTGAAAGTTTTGTGTCTTTCAATCTATGTGTTATCTTTGAGTCCACTTATATGCTAGTATGTAATGTTAATAAAAATGAACTGTTATTCTGATAAATTTACAGTCTATGTCTTTTGGACCATAAGTTTTGATGATTAATTTCAAACTGTATTTGTTCAATCAGATTGTCTTATTTATATATTTATATATATATATATATATATATATATATATATATATATATATATATATATATACATACACATACATACATACATACAGAGCCCTCCAAAAGTACTGGAACAGTAAAGACAAAATTGCTCTGTTGGCTGTGGAGTCAAGACATTTGTAAATATGATTAAAAGATGAATTTGAGACAAAACTACAGAATGTCACATTTTATTACTGGGTGATTCAACACACGTTTTACCAAATAAAAAGAACAGCACTTTTAGAGTTCATCCCACTCATTGATGTCAGCGTAAGTATTGGGACAGTTGAACATAAGGCAGATATAAAAGATTAAAAGCTATTATTTAGTTGCAGATCCCTTGCACACAATCACAGCAGTGAGTCTGTGACCCATAGACATCACCAGACTCTTGGTCTCATCCTTTGAAATGCTTTTCCCAGCCTTTAATGCAGCCAATTCCAATTGTTGCTTGTTTTGGGAGTTTCTGCCTTTACTCTCCTCTTCAGCTGGTGAAATTCATGTTCAATCAGATTTAAATCTGGAGATTGACTTGGGCAATCTAAGACTTTCCATTTCTTTGCCCTTATAAACTTCTTGACTGAACTGGCAGGGTATTTTGGGTCATTGTCCTGATGCAATATGAAGCACTTCCCAATTAATCTGGTGGCATTTTCTTGAATATTGGTAGGCAAGATGGTCTTGTACCTTTCCAAATTCATTCTGCTACTTTCTTTTTATTTGGTAAAACATGTATGTGTTGAAACAGCTAATAATAAAATGTGACATTCTGTAGTTTTGTCTCATATTCATCTTTTAATCATATTTGCAAATGTCTTGACTCCACAGCCAACAGAGCAATTTTGTCTTTACTGTTCCAATACTTATGGAGGGCACTGTGTATATATTTATATATATATTGTGTAATGTTGGACAGGACCGTAATGATAAATGTGTCCCTGCCGTGTTGGAATGACTTCCTAAAATCCTGTAATATCCTATAGTTTGTCATTGTGATCTCTCTCCAGATAAGTGTCAAAACACTAGCCACTCAATGTCTGCCATCACTCACTGCTTCTTTCATCATTAATGGTGGATGAGTAATGGCATACACTTTTAGGCATTAATGTGACATTTTCTTTGAATTACAGGTATTGTACCATCTTCATAAAAAAATGAAAAATATGTCCAAGAAGTCTGAACGGTCAAAACGAAAGGTAAGATTTTTGTTTGTGTGTGTGTGTGTATGTGTGTTGTTTCCTGTTCACCACATCGGTGAGTGTGATTTCACCAAGTACAACATGTTCCTGGATCAACATCCTTGTTGATTCTGGAACAACATTCCAATCAACCAATCAGAATTGAGGGATAACTTTTGGTATTGGGTTAAGTCTATATTTTTGTACTGTAATGTTGATCCAGGATCAGCAAAAGATGTTGATCCAGGAACAGGCCTGTCTTCGCAAAATCACGGCAACCTCTTGACATCATTTATTCTGATTATGTTCTGTAAAACTAGATTTTGTATGATTTTTACCAGATATCATAGTATGCTGGAGTAATATTACTGCAGTGATTTTGGTGCCACTTTCAGTATTAGTTTAGTATTTGTTCTGAAAAATCCATGCATGCATCAAAGCTAGTGGAACATGATCGACCTCATAAATCTTTTTGTTTGATAAAAGTTGAAGTGTATTTAGCCATTGACTACGTTTAATTTTAATCATTTTAACTGATGGTAATTCAATATCTGTCACTCTTAAAATTGAAATGTCATGTAAGTAGATCAGGGTGGATGAATTTGGAAACTTTAGCCACACTTTAAAATGTTTGGATTTTATTGTATAGCAAAAAAACAATGAAGCCTGATGAAGGTCTTTGACCGAAACATTGCCGCCACTTTTAACTTTTCTAAATAAAGGGAGAACAACAGTATGCAGATACTTTTTCAAAATACCAAACCATGTGGCATTGCACATATCTACTCTGCCGTTTTTGTGATGAACTATTTTACATGTTCTGCTACACCTGATAAGTGTCTAAACAATTTAATATTAATTTTAAAACCTTTATCTATTGTTTATCATTTGATGTAGAATCAAAGCATTATTTTTGCTTGTGCTTTCTTTCCAGTAAGTGCCACTTTGTTTGATATTTTGTTATCTAATGCAGTGACATTCATGTGTTTTTAAGTGTGACTTAACTGTCTAAATATAATGTGGTAAGCCTTCGGTGAGGATTTCTGGCTGGCAATATTTAAATGCTGTCAGCATTTACAGATGGTTTTCATGTGTATCAGAGGAAACATTTCACATGCTTCAAGAGCCGTGATAGTTGACCGCTTGAGCATTTCAGACAAATTGACTTTCAAATCAGATATTTTAAGTGCATAAAATTGTCAGTTTTAGTTAAGCTGCGTAAGTCAGAAACCATTGCATCTGTGGTTTTAGTGCCTCACTTAAGTTAGTTGTCCATTATAGCCAGTAGCCAATACGCTCCAGAGTGGTCTCTTGTTATTCAAAATCTGAGTGGTCACTTGTAACCAATGGCAACCAAGGCATCCTTTTTTTGTACTGGACCTGGAGCACTAGGAAGGGTATATTATGGGGTGGCTGGAGTCAGAAGGGAATTCTAATGACGCTTTTACTCGCTGAAAAAAAGTCATATAATCCTAACCTATGTTTGGATCTCAGGATCTCACACAGAAAATGCAGACCTGAAAGTATTATTTTTATGCTGAAGTGAATTTTACCTTTAACGTGAGAAAAATTGGTGTTAGAACACATCTACAATCTGTGACTATAGCAACAAGTCACTAACCTTGAATCCTTTCATAGTACTAGATCATGGGTATTATGGGGAAAATGTTGTTTTACAACACGGATTTGTGGGCTTTCATGTCAGTCAATTATACAGATCTCAGAAGATGAAAAGCAGTGATCTCTATCTTGCATCATCCATTTTGTAAGGAAAAATGTTCAGTCTGATGAAAAGTCTGAAACTACATCAAAACAGAGCTATGTTAGTTCGTACATAGTGCATACATTAAAATTCACAAAAATAAACTGAAAGAAAACGAGTCGGTATGCTCGCCTGAGTTTGTGGATGCAGCCTTCCGTTTGAGAAGCACCCATTAATTCAGCTCATACTTGCTTGTAGTGATTAGAAGTCTGATTCATTTCCAAGAAAAGGTTATTTCAAATAGATAGTTTTAATTAACCAGTTAAAAAAAAAAAAAAAAAATATATATTATTTTAGGGTGGAACTGGCTTGTTTTCCACAGTTTTGACCCCTACACGACTGAATAAATCATGACGTGATCGACTGTCTTGATCTTATTTTCATCTTAAATAAAATGCTATTTTGTTAAATATTTTTATCAGCCAATAATATATCTGAAAGAATATTGTAACGGGGTGAGGAATCACACGACAAGGAAGGCAGGTTAAAGGCCCCGAAGGGTGGCTTTATTGAGGCGGTGTGAAGTGCAGGGAAGGGCAAAAAGGTCCTTGGGAGTGCTCCAGTGCGATGAGTGCTCTCTTCCTCCTTTCCCAGTGCTGAGTGTCCGTGTAGTGTCCAAGTGGCTAAGCGTCGTCCTAGTCCTGTTGATAATATTAGGCAGTAGGGGGAATTTAGGGGGTGGGTGGGGAGTGACCCCTGACAGACCTGTGAAAGCTGCCCAGATCCGAGAGAGGCCGTCAGCGTTGGCGTTCGCAGCTCCAGCCCGATGACGCACAACGAAGTGGAAGTCCTGGAGCGCGAGGAACCATCGGGTCACCCTGGCATTGGTGTCCTTAGCGCGGGCCATCCACTGAAGGGGTGCGTGGTCAGTGACCAGGGTGAACTTCCGGCCCAGGAGGTAGTATCGCAGCTCCAGGACTGCCCACTTGATGGCCAGGGCCTCCTTCTCCACCGCAGCATAGTTTCTCTTGGCCTGGGTCAGCTTCCTGCTAATGTAAATGACAGGATGCTCCTCACCTTCCTGGATATGTGACAGGACCGCTCCCAGTCCTGTGTCGGAGGCATCCGTCTGCAGCAGGAAGGGGCAGCTAAAGTCCGGGGCTCGGAGGACTGGTTCCAAGGTGAAGGGCCCCTTTCACCTTCTGGAAGGCTTCCTCCGCTGCTGGTGTCCACAGTACCTTCTCCGGCTGCCCCTTCCTGGTCAGGTCTGTCAGGGAGGCGGCTAAAGAGGAGAAGTTAGGGATGAAGCAGCGATAATATCCCGCCAACCCTAGAAAGGCTCGTACCTGGGTTTTGGTCTCGGGCCTTGGGGCGGACCGTACCGCCTCCACCTTCTCCTGTGGTCGAATTAACCCCGGCCAACCTGGAAACCCAGGTACTTCGCCTCGGAGAGGGCAAGGTGGCATTTGCAAGGGTTGGCGGTGAGCCCAGCCTTCCGTAGTTCTGAAAGCACCCTCCGTAACCGGTCCAGGTGGTCCTCCCATGCCTCGGAATGGATTACCACGTCGTCCAGGTAAGCGGCGGCATAAGACTGATGGGGCCGCAATAGGATGTCCATCATCCGCTGGAACGTGGCTGGTGCTCCGTGAAGGCCGAAGGGAAGGGTCCGGTACTGCCAGTGGCCACTAGAGGTGGAAAAAGCAGTCTTCGGTTTGGCATTATCAGAGAGGGGTACCTGCCAGTAACCTTTGGTGAGGTCCAACGGCGAGATATACCGGGCCCTTCCCAGTCGGTCCAACAACTCATCCACCCGAGGCATGGGGGTATCCGTCGAACTCAGAGATGTCATTGAGACAGCGGAAGTCGTTGCAGAAATGGAGGGTGCTGTCCGGTTTCGGGACCATCACGATCGGGCTGGACCACGGGCTGTGTGATGGTTCTATCACCCCTAACTTCAGCATCTGTTGCATTTCGTCCTCAATAGCCTGCCGACGAGCCTCAGGGACACGGTAGGGCCGTTGCCTGACGACGACCCCTGGGGTCGTCCGTATGTCGTGTTGTACAACGCTGGTCTGCCCTGGGAGAGATGAAAACACATCAGAGAACTGACCGATCAGGTGCTGCAGCTCCCCCTTCTGGCCAGCTGAGAGATGAGGGTTGACATTGACCACCACAGGATCAGAGGTGGCGAGGGCGGCGAGCTGGTCTCTAGTCCCCACCCACTTCTTCAGCAGGTTGATGTGGTAGAGCTGCTCGGCTTTACTTCTTCCTGGCTGCCGGACACGGTAGGTAACCGGCCCAATTTTCTCCAGCACGTGTAAGGCCCCTGCCAGGTGGCCAGGAACTTGCAGGCCGCGTTGGGGACTAGGACCATGACTCGGTCGCCCGTCTGGAACTCCCGTGGCTGGGCTGCCCGGTTGTAGTGGCGTTGTTGAGCCTGCTGCGCCTTTGTCAGGTGTTCCCGGACTAACGGCATGACCCGGTCGATCCTCTCCCTCATCTGGCGGACGTGCTCGATCACCGAGCGATGGGCTGCCGGCTGTTGCTCCCAGGCCTCCTTCGCCACATCCAGGAGGCCGTGGGGTTGCCGGCCAAAGAGGAGCTCGAAGGGGGTGAATCCAGTTGAGGCCTGAGGGACTTCGCGGATCCCGAAAAGGACGTAGGGGATCATGAGGTCCCAATCGCGCTTGTCCTCCACGACCACCCGTCTCAACATTTACTTCAGGGTCTGGTTGAAGCGTTCAACCAGATCGTCGGTCTGTGGATGGTAGACGGTGGTCCTCAACTGTTTCACCCGCAACAGCTGGCAGAGGTCAGTCATTAGCCGGGACATATAAGGGGTACCCTGATCGGTCAGGATCTCCGCTGGGATGCCGACTCGGCTGGAGAGCAGGAATAGTTCCTGGGCGATGGCTTTCGCGGTGGCTTTGCGAAGGGGAACTGCCTCTGGATACCGGGTGGCATAGTCGACAAATCACCAGGATGTGTTCATGTCCCCGAGCAGATTTAGGCAACGGCCCCACGAGGTCCATCCCGATGCGCTCGAAGGGCACCTCGATGATGGGCAGCGGTATCAGCAGACTGGGGGGAGGCGGCCAATGGAAGCGGTCGCGGATCCGTTGGACCGTGTTCGCCACTCCCAGGTGCCCTGCCAAGGGATGTGAGTGGGCCAGTTCCAATACGGTCTCCGTCTTCGTGCGTGGCACCACCAACAATAATTTTTCCTCCCCCCTCCGCTGGGCGACACAATAGAGCAGGCCGTTTTGGACCACGAAGTGCGGGAGAGGATGGAGGCCAGGCTGAGCTTCCTTGCCTTCAATGACTCTGACCTGAGTCCAGCAATGCTTCAGCCTGTCATCCGCTCGCTGTTCCTTCCCGAATGATCCCCCTCCCGTCACCTGCTGGAAAACATCATACAAGAGGTTAGTATTTTGGGAGGGGGACTCACCATCTCTCCCGCTGTCCGAAGCCAAAAGGACGGGGCGCTGGCGAGGTCCTTTCCTGGGCCTCCGTCTCCGGCGGTCCCCTCGAGGGCTGGCAGGCTGCGTCGCTGCGCCCAGCAGGCGGTCAAACCCAGGCAAGTCTCTCCCGATCAGCACGGGCATGGGAAGATCCTTCACGACTCCGACGGGCCAGGTGCCGGATATAGCCGAGATGGTCACTCTGCAGGCGGGCACTTGTCGGGTGTCCCCATGGACACAGGTGATGGGAAGGAAGGCTCCATCCGTGGAGCGAGAATGTGAGACTGCACCAGACTGACCGCACTGCCCGAATCCAGGAGGGCCCGGAACGGCTTCCCGTTTACCTTAACCTCCACTTCTGGAGCCCCAGCCGGTAGCTCGCGGTGAACAATGCAGCCTGCCAGCCAGGTCTGTGTGGGAAGCGCGGGAGCCTCTGTTGGCATGGGCTCATCCCGCGGAGGGGAAACCGCCGGCCTGCTCAGAGGTCGCTGGGTGCCCTCCGGCGCACGTCGCTCCTGAACCACCCTTCGGGGAAACGGCGGCGCTCGCTCCCCAGCGTCCTGACGTTTGGCTGCATCCGCCAGCTCGATGGCTTCTACGAGCTCCAGGATGGTGGTTGGGCCCCTCATCCCAACCGCCTGTCGGTGGGAGCGTGGAAGGGCTCGAAGCAGATGATCTACCACCATGCGTTCCACCACCTGACTGGCTGATGACGTCCCCTCGAGCAGCCAATGTTGTTCCAGTCGCGTGAGTTCGGCGGCCTGGGCACGGGCTGGCAGATGGGGCTTATACTCCCAGTCGTGGAAATACTAGGTCAGGGAAATCGCTTGTCGGTGATTCCTCATGAATCTGCCCGCATTCTCCACCAGTGTAACGGGGTGAGGAATCACACGACAAGGAAGGCAGGTTAAAGACCCCGAAGGGTGGCTTTGAGGCAGTGTGAAGTGCAGGGAAGGGCAAAAAGGTCCTTGGGAGTGCTCAGTGCGGTGAGTGCTCTCTTTCTCCTTTCCCAGTGCTGAGTGTCCGTGTAGTGTCCAAGTGGGGCTGGTCGGTCGCATGCTGGTGTCTGTGGGAGAAATGAGATGGCGAGTTAGTGCTTGGTCTCATGGAGTCCTCTCCCTGTGTGTGGGGCTTGTGTGGCTTATCTAGCAGCCGCCTGATGAGCCGCAGCTGTGACCGATCAGCCTGTGATAAGGATGTGCAGGTGTTCCTCGCTTGTTTCCAGGGCGTAGCTGATTATCCTTCGGGACGCTCGTCACAATATGTCGAGAGCACAGATCAGTGGCGAGAGCACATCTGATTGACAGATAAACCACAAGCTCTTATATCAGTGTTGTTGTTAATGTTCTGGTTATTTTGTTTCAGTGCAGTTTGTTAATTTTGTGCAAAGCATACAGTTAAAGTAAACTTCATTATTCAGCTTAACTGTGCACATTTGTTTTAGACACTTCGACCCGGTTTCACAGACAGGGCTTAGCTTAAGCCAGGACTAGGCCTTAGTTAAATTAAGGTATTTAAGCAGCTTTTATAAAAATGCCTTAGAAGAAAATATTACAAGTGTGCATCTTGAGACAGAACAATGGCACTGACAAATTTTAAGATATGTCAGAGCAAGATATTTTCAGGTGAGACAGCTCAACAATGCATTTTAGTATGGGACTAGCCTCGTCTGTGTCTTGTTCCATTCATGCGATAAACGCATGTCCCTGATGAGCTGTGGGCTATGACTAATTTCATGGCAATGCGGACAAAATGTAAACATCAATCAGAGCTACAGAAATGTATCGCCATTGTTACAAATAAAGCTTAATATTATGAGAAAAACAAGAATCGAAAACAACGGTGAGGAATCGATTCTTGGAATCAAATCCCATCAATTCCAGAAACAGTAATCGGAATCGGTCTCCATTCCAAAAATTTCAGAATCGAACAGCCCTATTTCTAGTCCTGTTGTAACAACTTAAATTAAGAGTCAATAGAACAATTTTTGAGCAATTTTTCATCAATATAGATTTTGATTATACAACTTTGCTATATGTTACATTAGACATTTCTAGAGTGCATGGCATTGTTTTGTCATAACCACGTGCACTTTGATCTGTTTAATTCAACATCACATGTAGCTAAATACATTATAAACACCAGGTGCAGTGTGTCAAAATATATTTTTTTATTAGCCTTCTTAGCAGATGCTTTTATTTTTTTTTACCAATCCAAATCATAAGAATCTGGACATATTGCAATGAGTGGAAGTGTAAATTCAAGTAAATATGTGTCTTGATACAAGAAGTTTATTAACCAAACAGCTTTAGTAACTCAATAAAGAGGTCTGCCTTTTCAATTTACAGGCCCCCTCCCACAGTAGTGGACAGAGATTAGCACTAAGAAAGCAAACCTAATACCATTACCCAGAGTTACTTGAGTGCTCCATTGTTATAGTTATCTGTAGCCCTAATTGAGGACCAGGGCTGCCACTGTGCTACATTAAACAGCCAGATTAGATGACCAGATGCAGTAATTTTTCAATGATCTCTGTTGGTTACCATGCCATTCGTTGTCTATTTCTTCCCAGTCTCCTTCTGCTTCTCATCATCAATTGACCATTCACTAACCGCCACCTTAACAAAGATGTTACTGGGTGGTATTTTGTTCCTTTTCCAAAACTTTAAATACATTTTAAGAAGTTCATGCTATGAGGTAAACTGTCATGACCCAATTTGCTGCAAGGTAATTTAACATTAGAACCGCCACAGGGTAAATTTTAACCATGGCTGTTTTTCAAATGTACATAACAGATTTTCAATTAAATATTCAAGTCTCCCAGTCATTGACTTTACTAAAATTGTGTGATTTTACTATCCCCTGTTGTTAAAAATTGTTTAGATAAAACCAGATAAAAAAAATGGGGCATTTATACCTATAAGCTCCTCCCGGGTCAAATTTATCTGCTATATAATGCCTGTATTTCCGTGGTGTCATTTTCTTGCTGCTTATGTTTTAACATTGTGCATTGCTAGACAACGCCTTTCACTCACTGAATTAGCGCTTGAGAGAGAGAGAGAGAGAGAGAGAGATTACCTCTGTGGGTCTGTGCGTCTCTCAAAAGTGTTCAGCAGCAATGTCTCTAGTTATAGTGAAACTTAAAGTTCATTTTCTTCCCGAACAGCGCCGCCGTTGTTACCTCACTTGTGAGAAGTCATGTAGTTTTTAAGTTGTTAAACTATGCTACTGGTAAAATCGTCAGAGTGGTGCTAACAACATTAGCGTTTGTTAACGTGTGTGCAAACTTTACATTGTGTGTGCGTCTGTGGGTGAGAAAGTGCGGGAGAGATAGAGTATGTGCTTTCTGTACATAATAAAGCATAATTTTGTGGCAAGAACAATGATATGATCTGTCGTTTTTATCCTTTTGTTTACTATATTTATTTGTTTGGCCAGTGTCCTTGTGGGTTTTTGGATTTTTTCCTGTTTTAGGCTGTAAGGACCTTTGAAATAACTCAAATCATTTGGCGAAGTGAGACAGACATGTGATGCTGTCAAGAGCTGCCTAGAACTACATTCACTGCGTTTCCCCGAAAATAATTGCACACCTTAGAACGTTCGTCAGCCAATCAGATTCAAGCAGTCAACAGCCCCGTAGTATAAAGTAATTTAAATAACATAGGTCAGCAGCTCCCCACCTCTACTGTAAACAGCGTTGGTAGGGCACTGCTTCCCTCTCCTGAGGCGCCGGACGGTTTGCCAGAATCTCTTCGAGGCCAGCCGATAGTCCTTCTCCATGGCCTCACCGAACTCCTCCCAGGCCCGAGTTTTTGCCTCCACAACCACCCGGGCTGCAGTTCGCTTGGCCTGTCGGTACCCGTCAGCTGCCTCAGGAGTCCCACAAGCCAGCCAGGCCCGATAGGACTCCTTCTTCAGCTTGACGGCATCCCTTACTTCCGGTGTCCACCACCTGGTTCGGGGATTGCCGCCTCGACAGGCACCGGAGACCTTACGGCCTCGACTGGGGATATCGTTGGGCGGTGGAAGGAATACTTCGAGGAATCCCGCCGTCACGTCTTCCATTGAGGAAGCAGAGGCTGGGGGCACAGAGGTGGACTCGTCCATCACCCAAGCTGAAGTCACCGAGGTAGTCAAGAAACTCCTCGGTGGCAGGGCACCGGGGGTGGATGAGATCCGCCCTGAGTACCTCAAGTCTCTGGATGTTGTGGGGCTGTCTTGGCTGACACGCCTCTGCAGCATCGCGTGGCAGTCGGGGACAGTGCCTCTGGGGTGGCAGACCGGGGTGGTGGTCCCTCTTTTTAAGAAGGGGGACCGGAGGGTGTGTTCCAACTACAGGGGGATCACACTTCTCAGCCTCCCTGGGAAAGTCTATGCCAGGGTACTGGAGAGGAGAATACGGCCGATAGTAGAACCTCGGATTCAGGAGGAACAGTGTGGTTTTCGTCCGGGCCGTGGAACACTGGACCAGCTCTATACCCTCTACAGGGTGCTGGAGGGTTCATGGGAGTTTGCCCAACCAGTCCACATGTGTTTTGTGGATTTGGAGAAGGCATTCGACTGTGTCCCTCGCGGCGGCCTGTGGAGGGTGCTCCGGGAGTATGGGGTCCGGGGTCCTTTACTAAGGGCTGTCCGGTCCCTGTATGACCGAAGCAGGAGCTTGGTTCGCATTGCCGGCAGTAAGTCAGACTTGTTCCCGGTGCATGTTGGACTCCGGCAGGGCTGCCCTTTGTCGCCGGTTCTGTTCATAAGTTTTATGGACAGAATTTCTAGGCGCAGCCAGGGGCCGGAGGGTGTCAGGTTTGGTGACCACACGATTTCATCTCTGCTTTTTGCAGATGACGTTGTCGTGTTGGCTTCATCAAGCCAGGACCTTCAGCAGGCATTGGGACGGTTTGCAGCCGAGTGTGAAGTGGCTGGGATGAGAATCAGCACCTCCAAATCCGAGGCCATGGTCCTCAGTCGGAAAAGGGTGGTTTGCCCACTTCAGGTTGGTGGAGAGTTCCTGCCTCAAGTGGAGGAGTTTAAGTATCTTGGGGTTTTGTTCACGAGTGAGGGAAGGATGGAACGGGAGATTGACTGACGGATCGGTGCATCTTCTGCAGTAATGCGGTCGATGTACCGGTCTGTCGTGGTGAAGAAAGAGCTGAGCCGCAAGGCGAAGCTCTCGATTTACCGGTCAATCTACGTTCCTACTCTCACCTATGGTCATGAGCTTTGGGTCATGACCGAAAGGACAAGATCCCGGATACAGGCGGCTGAAATGAGCTTTCTCCGCAGGGTGGCTGGGCGATCCCTTAGAGATAGGGTGAGAAGCTCGGTCACTCGGGAGGAGCTCAGAGTAGAGCCGCTGCTCCTTCACATTGAGAGGGGTCAGCTGAGGTGGCTCGGGCATCTGTTCCGGATGCCTCCTGGACGCCTTCCTGGGAAGGTGTTCCGGGCGCGTCCCACTGGGAGGAGACCCCGGGGAAGACCTAGGACACGCTGGAGAGACTATGTCTCCCGGCTGGCCTGGGAACGCCTCGGTGTCCCCCCGGAAGAGCTGGAGGAACTGTCTAGGGAGAGGGAAGTCTGGGCATCTCTGCTTAGACTGCTGCCCCCGCGACCCGGCCCCGGATAAGCGGAAGAAGATGGATGGATGGATGGAGGTTAATATATTAGCTAATATTCTTATATTATCATATCTTTATATAAATTTATAATTTACATTATATGTATTCATTCTAATTCTCGTTGTCAGTGCAGCCTTGTTTAGCCTGTATTGACTGTAATGAAAAGTCATTAGTGGCCTGCATTAAAAAAAATAGCCTTGAACATAAAACAGGACAAAAATATAGTTGATGGCTAGACAATCATTTCATGACTCTAGACATTTCTTTGTGAGGACAGTGGCATAATACAGTGAAATAATATGTTCTTTACCCATATAAAAACAGTGCACCTCAGTCGTGGTATTGAGGGTGGAGAGAGTGCTGGTTATTCACTCCCCCCACCGACAATTCCGGCAGCAACGGCCAGAGCTACACGGATCGAGGGTACGGCACTCAGGCAGACTAAGAAGTCAGGTAATGTCATGTCTGTTGTTGGTACTGGAGCTGTGGGCAACATCAGAATGGTTAAGACCAAACTGGTGAGTGTTTTTGCCTCCAGGTTTACATCTGACTTAGATGCCTTTACTTTGTCTGAGTATCTGAAAGAAAAATTTGGACGTGATGTTGCTTGTCAGAAGATTGAAACTGTACAAAGCAGATACAGTTAATTTAAAGTATTTGCTAAATGTAATGAAGTCAGTGAACTGTATGACCCACAGCTCTGGCCCGAAAGGGCTTTTGTTAGACGCTGTCAAAAACTATAGAATACATGTCACTGGTATCGTTTTGAATGGGGAAAAATGCAACACTCCGTATGGCCGCTCTATTGAATAAAGCCCTGCCTTCTGAGCAAAAGACCCAATCGCTAATCGGTAAAGTCAGCGCGTCACTGCAGCTGCCGTTAAAAGTCCCGTTTGCTATAGAAACATTCAACGCTCTGAGATGTGTGCCTGGGACTGCGCATGCACACTGGCTGGTCTAGCCAGAGAAAAACGCTAAGAATGAGAATGAGTCTTTCAAGAAGTAAACTAAAAGGTAATACAGATCCTAAGAGTTTAGAGATGTATTGCACACTGTAGAGGGTGGGTCAGTTCCCAGTGCCTTTCATGCAAATTACCTTCTGTCCCAAAAGGTGTTAACTCGACTTGATCAAAGCAAATTCCAAATGTTAGTTCCTTTCTCCATTTCGGGGGATGTTTATCTTGGTCAGAGTACTTAAGGAAATGTGGGAAAAGGATCGGGGCGATTCTGTAGCCAGAAGCCCGTAGTGTGTGGTGTGTCTCAATACTTCACACTATGTATTTCTATAAAGTCAGGTATGCATCCTTTACTCGTAGATTTATCTTTGAGAATTCGATGTTTTGTATTGATATGATTTGATCTCTTTGAATTGGCTATGTAATTGACATAACGCATACAGTATTTACCTGACTGATAATAAATTGTTACATTTGACCTTATTCTGTTTTACTCTGTAATTATTGACTCTAGTAAATTACGTTGTATCATTGTTAGCAACATGAGCAACCGAATGAACGAGTAAATATAAAGTCAAGAGTTAACTAGAATAATCAAATATCAGAAGAATACTAATTAGAAACAGACAAACAATCAATTTAAATTTCAACCTAAATACGAGGTCATAAAATGGAGTCAGATTAAATAAAAAAATGGAGTCAGATTAGAGTTTAACTTAAATTGAAGAACTTTGCACATTGAAAAGACCGAACACGCAGGAAACCTTCATCCACCATTGGATACCTTCTTTGGGCCAAATGTGTGGACCTTACACTCACCCCCATGTCATCCAAGATGTTTATGTATTTCTTTCTTCAGTCGAAAAGAAATTAAGGTTTTTGATGAAAACATTCCAGGAATTGTCTCAATGGACACCAAACTGTTGAATGTCAAAATTACAGTTTCAGTGCAGCTTCAAAGGCCTATAAACGATACCAGACAATGAATAAGGGTCTTATCTAGCGAAACGATCGGCCATTTAAAAAAATTTATTAAAAATGGATATGCTTTATAAACACAAATGCTCACCTGTTCTGCGATACACGGTCATGACGTAATGACGTTGAAAAGTTAATGCTTGACGTAGGCGAAAGTACGGAGTCAGTGTAAATTACAAAGTACACGTTGAACGTGTAAATACTCCTTTACCATCTCTGAGTATCAACAGCTCTTTTGAATCACATTCGGTTACTATTACCTACCCTCTAAAAATCCATTTTGTAGTTGTTTATCGTCCTCCAGGATTACTAGGTAACTTTGTGGAAGAATTAGATTTATTGCGCTCAACCTTTCCTGAGGATGGTCCTCCCTTTGTCTTACTTGGAGACTTCAGCATCCACCTAGATAAACCTCAGGCTGCAGACTTCCACACTCTGCTTGCGTCTTTTGATCTCAAGAGAGTGCTAACTACGGCTACTCACAAATCAGGCAACCAACTGGACCTTATTTACACACGACACTGCTCTACTGATCATGTGCTGGTTACTCCACTACACACCTCGGATCACTTCCTCTTCACTCTTAACCTCAACATGATTCCTGACACATCACATACCCCTCCACATGTCACTTTTCGACGTAACTTGCGTTCACTCTCACCCTCCCGGCTATCTGCTATGGTTTCATCTTCACTTCCTCCCCTTAAACCGTTATCCTCTCTTGATGCTAACAGTGCTACTGATACTTTCTGTTCCACTCTGACGTCTTGTTTAAATACTTTCTGCCCCTTATCTTCCAAGCCAACCCGTACCACCCCTTCTGCCCCTTGGCTATCTGATGTTCTCCAAAAACATTGTTCTAAACTCAGGGCTGCGGAAAGGGTATGGCGCAAATCACGAAATCCTTCTGACCTTAATTTATATCGATCACTCCTCTCTGACTTCTCTACTAATGTTTCCACTGCTAAAAGGACATACTATCATGACAAAATTAACAATTCGCCTAACTCTCGCATGCTCTTTAAAACATTTTCCTCCCTCCTTTGTCCTCCTCCTCCTCCTCCTTCATCATCTCTAACAGCTGACGACTTTGCCACATTCTTCATTAATAAAATTACAAACCTGACTACACAATTTTCCACACCACAATCTATCAAACATATCTTACCAGCAAACATACACTTTCACATCCTTCTCTCCACTCTCTGAGGCAGAGGTCTCTAAACTCATCCTTTCCAGTCATCCTACTACCTGTCCGCTTGATCCTATTCCATCTCATCTCCTTCAAGCCATTTCTCCTGCAGTTGTACCTAAAAGTAAAAAAAGTAAAGTCGTGACGTATTGTCAAGTATGGTGACCCATACTCAAAATTGGCGCTCTGCGTTTAACCCATCCAAGTGCACACACACAGCAGTGAGTAGTGAACAAATGCACACACACACACACACACACACCGTGAACACACACCCGGAGCAGTGGGCAGCCATGCTGCGGCGCCCGGGGAGCAGTTGGGGGTTCGGTTGCTCAAGGGCACCTCAGTCGTGGTATTGAGGGTGGAGAGAGCGCTGGACATTCCCTCCCCCCACCTACAATTCCTGCCGGCCGGGGACTCGAACTCGCAACCTTTCGATTACGAGTCCGACTCTCTAACCATTAGGCCACGACTTCCCTACCTGCACTCACTCACATCGTTAATACATCCCTTCACACTGGAATTTTTCCCTCAGCATTTAAACAGGCTCGTATAACTCCACTTCTTTAAAAAAACACTCTTTTAGGGAACTATAGATTCTAGATTATATATTCCCTTCTTCCTTTCATTGCAAAAACACATGAACGAGTTGTGTTCAACCAAGTCTCTGTCTTTCTCACACAGAACAACCTCCTGGACAGTAACCAATCTGGCTTCAGAAGTGGACATTCGACCGAAACTGCCTTGCTTTCTGTTGTTGAAGCCCTAAGACTTGCAAGAGCGGCTTCCAAATCTTCATTACTTATCTTGCTGGATCTGTCTGCTGCTTTTGATACAGTCAACCATCAGATCCTCTTGTCAACTCTATTGAAAAAGGGCATCTCAGGTACCGCACTCCAGTGGTTTGAGTCTTACCTCTCTGATAGGTCCTTCAAAGTATCTTGGAGAGGTGAGGTATCCAAGTCGCAACATCTAGCTACTGGGGTGCCTCAGGGCTCAGTTCTTGGACCAATTCTCTTTTATGTCTACATGGCATCACTAGGTTCTGTCATTCAGAAACATTCCATCCTGATGATCCGACGATAGCTGCTCGCATCTCAGCGTGTCTAACAGACATTTCTTGCTGGATGATGGACCATCACCTTCAACTCAACCTAGCTAAGACAGAACTGCTTGTAGTTTCAGCTAACCCATCACTTCATCACAATCTCACCTTCCATTTAGGCTCATCTACCATAACTCCTTCAAAAACAGCCAGAAACCTTGGAGTTGTGATTGATTGATAAGCTGAATTTCTCAGACCACATTGCTAAAACTGCCCGGTCCTGCAGATTTGCATTATACAATATTAAGAAGATCAGACCCTTTCTCTCGGAAAATGCAACACAACTCCTTGTTCAGGCTCTTGTTCTGTCCAGACTTGACTATTGGAATGCTCTCTTGGCAGGTCTTCCAGCCAATTCTATTAAACCTCTACAATTAATCCAAAATGCCGGTGCAAGATTAATCTTTAATGAGCCGAAAAGAAGGCATGCCACGCCTCTGTTCATCAATTTGCACTGGCTACCAATAGCTGCTCGCATTAAATTCAAGGCATTAATGTTTGCCTACAGAACCACCACTGGCTCTGCACCCCTTTACCTAAATTCATTACTTCAGACTTATATGCCCTCTAGAAGCTTGCATTCTTCAAGTGAACGACGCATTATTGTACCATCCCAAAGACACACAAAAACACTTTCACGGTCTTTTTCATTAACTGTTCCCATCTGGTGGAATGACCTGCCCAACTCAATCCGAGTAGCCGAATCCTTACCCATCTTCAAGAAACGGCTAAAAACTCATCTGTTCCATCTTTACTTGACCCTTTAACTCTAGCACTGTCTATTCTAATTTTATTTTATCTTTTGTCTTTTTATTTAAAAAAATAAAAATAAAAAATAAAATAATAATAATTATCTGTACTGCATTAGGCTAACCAAGACTTGTAGCACTTGCACGTTGTTACTCTTTTGTTGGTTTTGATTGCTTCTTATGTCTTCATTTGTAAGTTGCTTTGGATAAAAGCATCTGCTAAATGACTAAATAAATAAATGACTAAATAAAAATACTAAGTCAAAGTCAACTCAACGAGTTTACAAGGTAAAACAAAGATGTCGGATGATTTTGAACTTGGAGGAGAAGATGAGATGGAGCCTACATCAAGTGTGACCTTTGCAACGTATGTGACGTCACGAACGTGCATCGCAGAACAGGCGAACATTTGTGTTTATAAATCATATAAATTTTTTTTTTTGGAGAACATGGAGCTTGGAGGATTGACGAACAATACAGGACATGGGAGACAGGGAGACACAGGGCTTAAGAACACAGGGAAATTAACGAGGAAGAACAGAAACAGGTGCGGGGCAATCAAACACAGGGCTAGGGACTAATCAACTAATGAACATGGAACGAGGACAGGAACAGGAAGGCCAAATATGGACACGAGAGGTGGGGGAACATGAGACACAGACTGACATTACGCCCCCCTCCGGAAGGCGTGTCCTCTTGCCATACACCAGTGCTTCTCAAAGTCCGGACTCCGGTCCGGATCCGGACCCGGAGGGAATTCAATCCGGACCCGCTTCTATTTCATATTTCAAGAACACTAATTATATTTCCTACTTTGATAAACGCACGTTAAACTTGTAAATCATTTGTTTATTTATTCTTATTTTTTTATGTCTTTTTGGAGAAGGTCCGAAATTGCAGGCGAGATATTGAAACTTTTCCTTCATGACATTTGTTGTCATCATGGCATCCAGTGAGCGTATGACGTTTGACATAATCGGGCGACATTTCACCGCTAATATTTTAATTTTTTTGTTTTGTTATCACTTATATTATGGCAATTTGTCTTATAGCAGTGCCCAGTGTATACATTTATTTGTGGCGGCTTGTCACAATATCAAAACTGACCGCTACAAATAGATTTTCCAAAAGGCTTATACTTCGTTGAATAAACTGAGCACTGCGCGTTTCAAAAATAAAATGCTGCGCGGGTGTTTTTATATGAATGTATCTTTTAAAAGAACCGTCCGTTTTCTTCAGAAAAGCTTTGATGCCAATTTTCATTTGGTCTTTCCTGTAACGACTGATAAAGTAGCGCTTATTTGATTACAGTCGTTACCGGGGAAACAGCTATATATCACGCTCCAACAGCGCCTCCTGCTCGCAGAGAATCAACTTGCATTTGCTAGTCTGCGGGAAACACTGGTGTCTGTCAGCAAACATAAACAAAAAAGCATGCTTCAGAACTGTTTTGAGAAGGTGCTTAAGTTTTGAGCCATGTATTATTACTATGAATTAGGCTACTACTACTACTATTACTATGTTGTGCCCTGCAATAACCATTTACGCAAACTCTCTTTTGATATAAAGGGAAAAAAAGAGAAAATCGGCCCAAAAATCAGCATCATATATCGGCCATAGGCTGCCCTGGTTTCTAAATATCAGCATTGGCCAGAGAAAAAACATTATAGGTCGACTTCTACTGCTGACACTTAAATTAATTGTTTTGCCACTTTTGCACTTGTTATTAAAGTATTTTGAATGCAAAGGGAACCTTTTTTTTTTTTTTTTAAATGAGTGTTTATTTGTTATATGTTATGTATGTTTATTAAAAACACGTTTTGCAATAACCAATTGTTCCGGACCTTTGACACTGATGAAAATTCAGATTTGGACCTTTGAATGTAGACTTTGAGAACCCCTGCCATACACCATCCTAAGGGGAGGGGGGGCGCTCTGGAGGCCTCCAGGGAGCAGGGCTACCGGCCTCCAGGGCGGGGCCCGTTCCGGGACCCATGGCCGGACAGGAGACTCGGGAGGCCAGGGCAGATCCGGGTACTCAGGAGGCCAGGGCGGGTCAGGAGACTTGGGAGGCCAGGGCGGGTCAGGGGACTCGGGAGGCCAGGGCGGGTCAGGGGACTCGGGAGGCCAGGGCGGGTCAGGGGACTCGGGAGGCCACGGCCCTATCTTTTTGGACCACCCGAGGGGTTCTGTGGCGTTGGCCCTTGGCCCGGCCACACAGGCTGTGACCCTCTTACCCCCCCCAAAAATGTTCTTGGGGAAGCTCCCTTGCAGCGCAGACTCTGTCGGGCGCTCTTGCAGTGCGGAGCTGGACGGAACCAGCGGAGATGCAGGAGGGCACGTGCGAGGAGCCAGCACTGGAGGGCACGTGCGAGGAGCCGACACTAGGGGATGCTCTTGAAGCGCAGACACTTGGGGGCGCTCTGGAGGAGCTGAGCTGGACGGGACCAGCGGAGACGCAGGAGAGCTGGACGGCACCAGCAGAGACGCAGGAGAGCTGGACGGGACCAGCGGAGACGCAGGAGAGCTGGACGGGACCAGCGGAGACGCAGGAGAGCTGGACGGGACCAGCGGAGATGCAGGAGAGCTGGACGGGACCAGCGGAGACACAGGAGAGCTGGACGGGACCAGAGGAGACGCAGGAGAGCTGGGCGGGACCAGAGGAGACGCAGGAGAGCTGGACGGGACCAGCGGAGACGCAGGAGAGCTGGGCGGGACCAGCGGAGACACAGGAGTCCACCTGCGAGGAGCAGGCACAGGAGGGCGCTCTTGAAGCGCGAATTCGCGGGGGCGCTTTGGAAGTGCGGGTTCGCGGGCGCGCTTCCAGAGCGGGTTCGCGGGGGCGCTCTGGAAGCGCGGGTTCGCGGGGGGCGCTCTGGAAGCGCGAACGGCGGAGGGCTCGGGAGAGCCGCGGACGACGGCGAGCTGGCTCGGGACCGGACGCTTCCCAGACACCGGTAGACTCCCTCTCTCCAACTCAGGCCGGTGGTGTCTGCGAGGTCCACGGGACGGTGGTAGTTTTCCCCGAGCCAGAACAGCTTGTTCAGAGTGTTGTCGTCAAAAGCCGTCGCCGCGGCGATCGCACAGAACTTCTCCGCGAACTCATAGAACGGACAACCCTCGCGGATCAGGCACAGGAGGGCGCTCTTGAAGCGCGCGAAGCGCGAATATGCATTTTACTACATTACTACTTAATGCAAACTGCGTAAAAATAACTGGCGGGTCACTGGAGCAAAGGTTAGTTTTGTCCTCCAGGTGGGCATTCCTATAAGGGTGTGACATCACGTGAAAACTATCAATTGCTGAAGATTGAGCTCTTGAAGCTCTGCCCTCTTCTCCGGGAGCACCAGCTCATTTGCATTTAAAGGGAAAGACACACGGAAACAACGCGTTTACCCTAAAAGTGGCAATTTTAACAAGCTATAAAAAATGATCTGTAAGGTATTTTGAGATAAAACTTTACATACACACTCTGGGGACATCAGAGACTTATTTTACATCTTGTAAAAAGGGGCACAATAGGCCACCTTTAAATTCTGATTGGATGAGCATACCTGTGACCATACATCAGTTGAGTTCTATAAGAAAGTCAGCATCATATGGAAATTGTGATAACTTCTTACTTATTGTATCCGAGTGAAATGCTGAGTAGGAGTTTACCAGGAATTGTTTATGGGAGAAACTGAAAGCAGTCATTTTGACTGTAGTTCCTAAATGCATGAATGTTTCGCCAACCATTATATTCGGGTCTTTAGCGACCCGGACCTATATATCCAACACGGATGGCTCTCTAACTGCTGCAATAGCAAAAAACTCTCTTGATATTTTAAGAACAATTACAGAAGAATAAAATAAAGCATATTTCGTTACCTTTTGAAATTTAAAAAGGTTCAATTTGAGCAGATGATTTTACCATCGCTGTCATCGTCAGAGCGCAATCAGCATCTGCCTCATATTCGCGATCTCAACCATATTCTCAAAGCGATCATTTTCAATGACTTCTTATTCAATATTTTGATCACTGGCTGCTTATTTACCACATCCAGCATCAAATGGCAGTGACATTTATATTTCAGTGCATATAGTAATAAAGCCATTCAAACCAATGCCATTTTTGCTGATGATATTCGTTTGTTTTATGCCTGCAGTAATTATGAGTGAAACACCACTTGACTTCATCATTGTGTATCAAACAGTGCCACCTTGAGGAAAAAAAAAATATGCATTGCACATATTGAGTCATCAGATATGTAAATATAGTTGCGTGAAAAAAAAATTACACATTTACATACCTCAGCTCTCTAGCGACCCTCAGAAAAATTCTCAGAAAACAGGCATTCTTTTATATTTCACTATTTTTTTCTTTTCATATTGTTTATAATGAATAGATTAAGGAATCCTCAGAAAGTTAATGTCTAACTTAAAAAATGAAGGAGGGAGAGAGTAGAGAATGACGTATCGGGTCGCTAAAGATCCGAGGTATGCATTTAAGGGTTAAGCCAGCTGTGGCACCACCTGCTCCTGCCATACATCTCTCTGTCTCAGCTGAACCTTTGACCTGAGGGTGTTTTGAACTGCTCCTACAGTTATGTGAACTTCAGTACAGTTACTTGAAAGCACTTTTCATCTTGAAAATGTAAGGAGTGAAATTATTTCTTATGAAATTAATTCCTCGTCTCAATTTGGTCTCAATTTCACAGTAGTCAATTCAATTATGAGTAGAATTCTGTTCTGCTGAGTGTCCCCCTCAGGGTCTGTGAGAATGTTTATCTATCTCCACCCAGGTGCGACCCTGGTTCATGAGAACCTAAATTACCAAAAGGACTTTTATGTTTTTTCAACTGATTTGAAGATTTCTTTGTTTTTGATCTGGTATAAAACAAAGTGACATTATTGTAATTTGGGATTCTGTAGTCAGAAAACCCCACACAGCACATGTGAGACTCTGGAGCTTTGCACTGGAACACTCATACTGCTGTGTGTCTCTCTGCTGTCAGGTATGCATTTCGTTTTTTATTCAAAAGTGGAATTGTGTAAAACACATTGTGCCCATAGAACATACTGTAGTTGTTTGTGCTGCTACGTGCACATAGGCTAGTTAAGTTTATTCTTTAAAACACATGATTGCTTTGCTGTAAGTGTTTTTTGAAATACTTAGGTAAAAGGTTGTATATGCTATGCATTTTAGATCATGTTTCTTGTGTTAAATTAGGATAACTGTTACATGTGTGACTGTTAAATTTGTTTGTCTCCTGCATGGAGCACTTGGCTATTCCCCATATGGCTACAGTGTCTATGTACAGGAGCAAAAAGTTGCCACACAGTTACAGTGTGATTCACAATTGCATTATCCTTTCTAAATTGGCTTCTAATGGTTTCATTATGTAATTGGCATATTACAATTTTATCTGACTAATAATAAAATGTTATATTTGATTTATTCTGAACTCTCCTGAAATCATGATGACTAGTAAACTGTGAGGAGGCTTTTGTTACCGCAAATCGGTGTCCAGGATAGGTCAAACAGAAGGCTCATGAATGATAAGAGCAGTAGGTACATCATCAGTGACCTTCTGATTTCTGTCTATGGCTGATGCTAGCAAGTTGTACAGGAAAAGACTAAGTAAACTACACTTTTTATCATAAGCAAGCAGTAGGCGGCAGACAATTCGGTATTAGTCTACCTACACCCTCTGACTAAAATCAGACTGGGGAGTTTGTGATTGTAAGATCCAAATAAGGCCAACGTGAGACTTAAGAGACATTCGGTCCCCAGTGAATGGAGAATTGAATATATGGAAGATCTAGAATAAACAAATATCTAAATTAATACATAATCAATATTTGTGATCAGTCTTTGATTAGAAATACAGTCTAAACTTAATGTTCACTTGAAATTGGAGTCAGATTAAAGACAGAGATAGGCTAAAATTGAAAATAATCCTGATAAATTAAGAAGCACAAGTAAAAGACCGAACACGCATTGATTAAACCTTCAATCAGGCCGCTTTTTGGCCTGGCGGGTGGATTCTTACTAAAAACTTTGATTTGTCTATGTTTCTATACCGGACTGTTCTCTTTCTTTAGCTCTATCTAGACGGAGACAGTAGGCCAACATGAAAAGCAGTAAAGTATCCAGTCCTAGTAGAAATATATGAGACTATAGCACAGATTGCCTTGGGCTGGCCTACTGTTTGCAGCAGTTTCACTGTCTTGACTCTCCTCTGCTTATTCCTGAGATTTCTGCTTTCTTCTTGTACCATATACCACATTTTAAAGCACATACTATGAATTGTTGTTTAAACAACCTTTCCATTACCATCACAATATTCTGGCACATCGGTTATTTTAAAAGTAGGCTGAAAGAGGTTTCAGTTGAAGTGCACCTATTGCCATTAATAAACCTCAGTATTGTTTCTAATCCTCTGTGTGAGTCTCCTTCCATAACAGAAGACCGGACTGCACAGTAGGCAATATGAGTGCATCTGATCCATTCCAGGAGCTCATGGATTCTCTCCGCCGAGTTGTACTCACCACCACAACCACGTCACCTCCGATCACCAATGTCTCCAACACCAGCACTTCTTTTTCGACAGTAGTTGCCAGTCCCATGGCCAGACCGGCGCACTTCTCTGGCGCGGCGGAGGAGTGTAACAGATTTTTACTCCAGTGTTCCTTAGCCTTGGAAATGCAACCGCATCTCTATTCCACTGATCAAGCCAAGATCGCCTTTATCATCAGATCACAACGTACCCTAATCAGAAGCCATGGATGAACAAGGAAGTGCGGCTCTTGCTGAAAGCCCGCAACACTGCTTTCAGATCAGATGACGCTCAGGCCTACAGGGCTAAGCTGAAGAGGGGCATCAAGAAGGCCAAGCACTGCTACAAGCTAAAGGTAGAGGAGCATTTTTCCAACTCTGACCCCCGGCGCATGTGGCAGGGCATCCAGGTCATCAGTGACTACAAGCCATGCAACTCCACTCCAACGGTCACAGACGTCTCCTTCCTTGATGAGCTAAATGACTTTTATGCTCGCTTTGACAACAACAACGAGACAGCCACCAAGATCACACTCTCAGGAGACCATCAGACCCTCAAACTCACCTCCACAGATGTCTGCACAGCATTGAGCCGGATCAACGCATACAAGGCTGCTGGCCCCGACGGCATTCCTGGACGTGTGCTCAGGACATGTGCAGAGCAGCTCGCAGGGGTCTTCACAGACATTTTCAACCTGTCACTCACCCAAGCAACGGTGCCAACATGCTTTAAGTCCACATCCATTGTGCCAGTGCCGAAACACTTCTCCCCAGCGTGCCTGAATGACTACCGCCTCGTAGCACTCACACCCCTTGTTATGAAGTGCTTTGAGCGACTGGTCCTGGCACACCTCAAGAACTGCCTCCCACCCACACTGGACCCACACCAATTTGCCTATAGAAGCAATAGAAGCACTGAGGATGCAGTAGGCACAGTACTGCACTCGGTACTCACACACCTGGAAAACAACAACACATATGCACGGATATTGTTTGTTGATTTCAGCTCAGCATTCAACACCGTCATTCCCTCCAAGCTGACCACTAAACTTGGGAGACTTGGGTGTTAACACCTCCCTTTGCAGCTGAATTATGGACTTTCTGACCAACAGACCTCAGCATGTTAGGTCAGGCCTCACCTGCTCCACCACCATCACACTCAACACCGGCGTACCACAGGGCTGTGTGCTGAGCCCATTTCTCTACTCCCTCTACACCCATGACTGCAGGCCTGTGCATGGATCCAACTCCATCAAGTTTGCTGACGACACCACAGTGATTGGCCTCATCAGAGACAACGATGAGACTGCCTACAGGGAGGAGGTACAGCACCTGGCTGCATGGTGTGCTGACAATAGCCTGCTCCTCAACACCAGCAAGACAAAGGAACTTATTGTGGACTTCAGGAAGAAGAAAAGTGGAACGCATGACCCCATCCACATTAACGGGATGGTTGTTGAACGTGTCTCCAGCTTCAAGTTCCTGGGAACCCACATCTCGGAGGACCTGACCTGGACCACCAGCCTAGTCAAGAAGGCTCACCAACGCCTCTTCTTCCTTAGGACACTGAAGAAGAACCACCTGTCTCCAATCATCCAGCGGAACTTCTACCGGTGTGCAATTGAAAGCATCCTGACCAACTGCATCACAGTCTGGTATGGGAACTGCTCAGCTGCTGACCGCAAGGCACTGCAGAGGGTGGTGAAAACCACCCAACGCATCACAGGGACACCACTCCCTGCCATTGAGGACGTCCAGAGAAAACGCTGTTTACGTCGAGCTCGCGGCATTCTTAAGGACTCCTCTCACCCTGACCATAGACTGTTTAACTTACTGCCCTCTGGGAGGTGCTTCAGGAGCCTCCGAACAAGGACAAGCAGACTCAGGAACAGCTTTTTCCCTACAGCTGTTTCCCTACTAAACTCTGCCCAATGATACCCCCCCTCACACACCACTACAAACTCTTCACCCCTCCCCATCATTAAATCGATTAAAAAAAACAAAACAAAAAAAAACAACCAATCTACACACTGAGTACTATGTACTGTAAATTTTTATTTCTATGCACTTTCAATGTTCATTGCACTAGTGTTTATATATCTTAATTTATAGTTTATTCATATCCATTTGTAATTATTTTCATAGTTTTTGCTCATAGTGTACATACATTTACTGCACAATCCATCTGTATAGTATGTTCATATCACCCATCTGTATATCATACTGATAGTATTTAAAAACTTGTAAATTATGTCCATAGTACTACTGCCTTATCTGTATATTCTGTACATATGTAACATATTGTAGGCACTGTATATCCTGTACCTCTGCTTATTGCACTTCTGGTTAGATGCTAACTGCATTTCGTTGCCCTGTACCTTACATGTGCAATGACAATAAAGTTGAATCTAATCTAATCTAATCTAATCATCTCCTTACTGTCAGGACGAGCGCTTCAATGGGCTGAAACCATCTGGGCCCAAAACGATACTGTAACCCAGTCTCTACCTAACTTTATGCAACATTTCCGTGAAGTCTTTGGCAGACCCATAGGAGATTCATCAGCCAGCGAGCAGGTATATCATCTTCGTCAAGGTTCCATGTCCATTAATGATTATTCCCTCAAGTTCAGAACCCTCGCTGCTGCCAGTAGCTGGAACTACCGCTCGCTCATCACCACTTACCGACAGGGTCTCGAGCCAAGATTGCGGTTGCAGCTCACGGCATATGACGACTCCTATGGACTGGAGCATTTCATTCAGCTATCTATCAGATGTGCCAATCGAATGAAGTCCTGCTATGAGGATGAATTACCGATGTCAACCACTCCACTCCTCCGTTGGCCAGAAATCACCAGCACTCCAGAACCAGGCAATTAACCTATGCAAGTTGATTCTAATCGACTCTCATCCGCTGAATGGTAGAGGCGGCTGACCCATGGACTATGTCTGTATTGTAGTGCTGTGGGGCATGTAATCTCCTCATGCCCAGTCCGTCCTCCTCAACCCATGGTGAGTGTGATTAAGCCAACTATCATAAATATGCAACCACTCACCACAGTAGTAATGCTTACTGCCTCTAACATCTCCATTCCAGTACATGCCCTCCTCGATTCCGGGTCAGCCGGAGATTTCATCTCCGGGAGCCTC
This sequence comes from Barbus barbus, assembly GCF_936440315.1. Classification (NCBI taxonomy): domain Eukaryota; kingdom Metazoa; phylum Chordata; class Actinopteri; order Cypriniformes; family Cyprinidae; genus Barbus; species Barbus barbus. The sequence continues at coordinate 20,869,009 of NC_136730.1, read as the reverse complement.
TGCCGCCAGTTCAAACTCCCGACCACAACAACTAAGACCATTTACCAAGTCCAGTCGGTAACAGGAAAACCACTCAGCTGTACGAACGTTCACGTCAGTGCGGGTCTCATCCACCTACAAGCCGGTCAACTTCACGAAGAAACCATTCATCTCCTGGTTCTGGAGGGTTCCATCCTGCTATGCCTCCTTCAGCGATGTCTTCTGCCCGAAGAATGCCTCACAGCTGCCACCACATCGGCTATGGGATTGTGCCATAGATCTCATTCCGGGTGAGCCAGTGCCCCGTGGAAAGATTTACCCCTTGTCAGTTCCCGAACAGAAGGCCATGGAAGAATACATAGGACAGGTTTTACAACAAGACTACATCCGCCCTTCTACGTCCCCTGCTGCTTCGAGTTCTTTCTTTGTGGCCAAGAAGGACGGAGGTTTGCGGCCTTGTAGAGACTACCGGGCACTTAACAAGATAACCGTCAAATTCCGCTATCGTCTTCCCCTCGTCCCAGCAGCATTGGAACATCTCCGCAGAGCCACCATTTTCACCAAGTTGGACCTCCGCAGCGCCTTTAACCTCATCCGGATACATGAGGGGGATGAGTGAAAGACTACCTTCGTGACTCCCACTGGCCATTATGAATATTTGGTTATGCCATACGGACTAGTCAACGCCCCCTCTGTATTCCAGGACTTCATGCATGAGGTACTCCGGGAGTTTCTCCATCAGATTGTCCTCGTCCTCATCTACTCCCGGAGTATGGCCGAACATCGCCACCACGTTGCAGAGGTCCTGAAATGGCTGAGGAAATTCAACCTATTCCTCAAAGCAGAGAAGTGTTCCTTCCACCAACCCTCAGTATAGTTCCTGGGATACATCATTGACAATGGTGGCATCCGGATGGACGAGGGGAAGGTGTCTGCCATCAAGAACTGGCCAGTACCCACCACCATCAAAGAACTTCAACGCTTCCTAGGATTCTCCAATTTCGATCGACGGTTCATCCACAACTACAGTACCATTTCCAGTCCACTCACCAACTTGCTGAAAAACAAGCCCAAGTCTCTGCCCTGGTCACCAGCTGCTGACGAAGCCTTTTCATCCTTAAAGAGACCACCACTCCACCCTCTCGCTGCTGAAAGATCACTTCTGGTGTCCTAACATGGACAGGGATGTGAGAAGGTTCGTTGAGGGCTTTTCTGAATGTGCCATCTCTAAGAGCGCTTCGCCACCTACCATCTGGAGAGCTCCTTCCGCTGCCCGTTCTATGTGTGACCGTGAGTCTCTCATCAGGATATCATCCACAGTCGAATGGGCAGACGGAGCAGAAGATCCAGGAAATTGGACATTTCCTAAGAACCTTCTGCCACGGTCACCATAACTCCTGGAACCAGTTCCTAGGCTGGGCTGAGTACGCCCAGAACTCTCTTCGACAGCCTTCCACTGGACTCACTCCCTTCTAGTGCGTACTCGGTTACCAGCCGCCCCCGTTCCCTTGGTCTGGGGAACCGTCCGATGTTCCATCCGTCGACTACTGGTTCCGGGAGAGCTAGAGGGTCTGGGACGCAGCTCACCATCAGCTTCAACAGGCAGTGCGCAGACAGAAGATGACGGCAGACCTTCAAAGATCGGAAGCCCCATCTTACCAACCGGGTCAGAAGGTCTGGCTGTCAACTCGGGACATCAGAATGCGCCTGCCCTGCAAGAAGCTAAGTCCCAGATACGTTGGTCCCTTCACCATCATCAAGTTAATCCGGTCACTTACCAACTGTAACTTCCTCCACAATTGAAGATTCACCCTTCATTCCACGTGTCATCGCTCAAACCTCACCATCCTTCTGTTTCCCCAGAGTCTGGCCCGGCAGAGGAACCCCCTCTTCCTTTGATCCTGGAAGACGGAGCCATCTACAAGGTCAATGAGATCCTGGACTCCCGGCGCCGTGGTGGTCAACTACAATACCTGGTAGACTGGGAAGGCTATAGACGGGAGGAACGGTCTTGGGTCCCCAGGGATGACATTCTCAACCCTAGTCTGCTGGAAACCTTTCATTCTACTCATCCTGATCGACCAGCTCCCTGAGCAAGAGGTACACCACCACCACGGCGGGGTCCTCAGCCCTCAGGAGCGGGACGTGGAGGGTGGGGTACTGTCACGGATCGGCCAGACTCGCTCACCACCCAATCACAGTGCTCACCGTCACCTGACTTCTGATCACGCGCACCTGTTCTGCATCATCACTCTCATCAGCATGCCTTTATAAGCACACACCTTATGCCACTCAGTGTCCGGTCTCGTTTGCACGAAGTGGACTCCTTATACTACTCAAGCGAAATATTGATATCCTTACCTGCCTTGTGCACTTACCTCCTGTGCTCCACTCCAACGTCTGTCTTCTCCCTCGTCTCCAAGTGTTGGCTCCATCGTGTTCTCTGGTGAGGTGTGGGCTATCATCCGTTCAGCCTGCAGTCATTCCATCAGCTCCTGTAAGATCAAGAATTCATATTACTAATCCAGCTTATCCAGCGAACTCATCCTGTTTACTCACCTGCCATATCCCATCCTGCAACTATTGCCATTAAAAAAACCTCAGTATTGTTTCTAATCTTCTATGTGAGTCTCCTTCCATAAAACCCAGAGTGTGTGTGAAGTTTTAGCTCAAAATACCCCACAGATAAAATTGAATGGTTTGTTTGTTTAATGGTATGTTTGTCCCTTTAAATGCAAATGAGCTGGTGCTCCCAGCCCCCTTTTCAGAAGAGGGCGGGCTTCAAGAGCTCACGCTCCAGCATACAATTAAACAATCCACTATTTATTTCATTTCATTTCACTTCATTTATAGAGCACTTTACAACTGCACCTGCAGACCAAAGTGCTGTACAATCAAGAAACACTCTTTAAAACACACAAGTTAAAACAACACACATTCTACTAAACAGCAAAGACTAGCCCACCCTCTCAAAGGTTAAAGACAAGAAGTAGTTTTTTACTTCAATTTTAAAAGCATTTAAAGATGAAACCTCTCTAAGTACCCGAGGAAGACTATTCCAGAGCTTCGGCCCTGCAACAGCAAAGGCCTGATCCCCTTTTAACTTTAAATGAGTATGAGGGACAGTAAGCAATAACTTATTATTAGATCTTAGAGACCTAGGTGCTTGACAAACAGCAATGAGCTCAGACACGTAAGCACGTAATGCACTGCTTTAAAAAAGATAAAAGAGTTTTATATTTTATCCTATAGTTCACTGGTAGCCGCTTGAGAGAAGCTAAAATAGGAGAGATATGATGACTTTTCTTAGCACCCACTAGCAGCCTAGCTGCTGCATTCTGAACTAACTGCAAGCGTGAAATAGTGGTCTGGCAGGACTCCACATACAACACATTGCAATAGCCCAGATGAGACGAAACAATGGCATTAATAACCTTCTCTAAGTCTTTTCTTGACAGAATAGGCTTTAGTCGAGCATCAAACACCACACCTAAGTTCCTTATTTGGTCATGGCAATAATCGGACCATGAACCCAAATATGAGGACATATCTAAACATCCTCTGCATCATCCGCATACAAATGGTACGACATGCCGTATTTTTTAAAAATTGAGCCAAGGGCCAACATATACAATGAAAATAAAATAGGGCCAATAACAGAACCCTGGGGGACACCACAAGTAACAGGCGCTGTTGTTGAAACAAAGTTACCATACTTTACAGAGGATGATCTATGTGACAAATAAAACTTGAACCACTCTAAAACCGTCCCACGAATTCCAATTAAATGGCATAACCGCTTTATAAGAATCATGTGGTTTGTGTCAAAAGCTGTACTTAAGTCCAATAAAATCAGAGCTGCCATGTTACCTGCATCTCTGATTATACGGAGGTTATTAACAGCTCTTAAAAGGGCAGACTCAGTGCTGTGACCTACTCTAAAACCGGACTGAAATTTGTCTAATATCTCATACTTATTAAAAAATGACATTAACTGGGAATAAACAACCTTTTCTAAAATCTTTGCTAGGCATGGTAGTTTTGAGATGGGCCGATAATTCTTCAGTTCTAGAGGGACTAAATTAGGCTTTTTAAGAAGTGGCTGAATAACCGCCTGTTTAAGGCCTGTTGGAACAACTCCATTATGAAGACTACTATTGACAATAGAAGTAATACTTGGCCCAACAACATCAACCATCTCCTTAAGATGATGTAAAGGAACCACATCGCAACCACCAGATGTAGGCTTCAAATGCATAATATTATCCATAACTTGCACCAGAGACACCTGCTCAAAGAGTTCAAAACTTCTTACACAAGCTGGTGGCATCACAGACTCAACTGAGGATGTAGGCAGAATAGTTCTAATCTTTTCTACTTTTTCCACAAAAAATGTCTGAAACATTTCACATACCTCCACAGAGGGGGTCATGGTAGAACATCCAGTCGGATTGAGAAGTCTATTAATTGTTGAAAAAAGGGCTGCAGGGGCATTATAATTCTGTGCAATGACCCTCGAGAAATAATTTTGCCTTGCCGTTCTCACAGCAGCCTGGTAGTCTGAAAAACACTGTCTCATAAATTGAAGTGAAACCTGCAGCTTATCCTTTCTCCATTTCCGTTCAGCCTTTCCTGCCTCAGAGAACAAGTATAGTTATTAAGCCATGGAGTTGGATTAAGTTTAGGTTTCCTAACCTTATATGGGGCCACTACATCTAAGATATTGGAGCAAACAGAATTGAACAATATCAATAGCTCATCTGGGCCCACAGAAGGAGAAGGAGACTCAATCACATTCACAAATGGCGAGGAGTTATATACCTCAGAAAATTCTACCGCCGTGGATGATGTAATAAGACGAGAACAAAACACACCTGACTGTGGCAAAACTGGTTTGCGTGGCATAATAACATAAAAAATTACAGGCATGTGATCAGACAGACCATAGTTTAAACATCAACATTACAAATAGGAAGGCCCAGAGATAAGACCAAGTCCAAAATATGGCCTTGCTCATGGGTTGGATTTGAAATAAACTGTGTAAAATTAAAAGAGTCCACCAGCTGTAAAAACTCAGAAACCATTGGCTTATTTGGACAACACATAAGTCATAAGTCCAGAGAGACTAATTAGGCCTAATAAGACATACAAATAAAGCAAAAAAAACATTAAAATAGACAACACGGAACGATGGCCAACCAACACACACGGCGCCATCCTGAATTCTCGCCAAACAATATTGTTTACGAGTTTACAATTTTGTTTAACAATACAAGCTTGTTATCTTTACAGAAAACATACTCTATTTAAAAGTCAGTCATCTGATTGTACTGTGCGTAATAGCCGTTTATGAATTACACTGACGGGGAGCATGGCGTGATACAAATGACATAGCTGGAACATAGTGCCTTTGCGTGCTATCACAAACTTTATAAGTCCCACTTCTGATTATGAAGTCGACAAATTCAAACGGCCGATTTCACATTGATTTCATGTGCAATATTTAACTACCACATTCCTATTTATGATCCTTCTGGTCGCACATGAAGGCAGCATCAGTGAAAACTGGAAGAGACAATAGTAGCTTTAGCAACATTAGCCTTACAGAGTGCCAAGAAAGGCAATTTGGAAAACAAAATACGATTTCTATATTTGTTTGTGCATTCCAAAGCACAACACATGTAATTCCTCTTTGGCGCTGACATTGTATATCTCTAGCAGCTACAGCAAGAAAACAGTAATGGCAGACTACTGCTTCTCACTCAGGGCTGTGTTTATGCTAGGGCAAAGATCATCAGAAATGGTAAGCTGGGGACTACTTTCAGATGCTGCGTAATATCATTGCCCCTGCTGCACCCATGGTACGACAAGATCCCACCTCCCTGCATAATCACTTTGCAAAGCCACGCCTCCTCCTCAACACATGAAAGTGCATGGGCAGACCAGAAGAGATGGTCCTCACTGCAGAACACAAGATCCAGGAGGAGTGGTTGGATCTAGATCCAACTCCTCCCACCTTACATGTACCTAAACCTACCCGTCTCCACCCCCTGATCCCTAAACCCACCCATCTCCACCCCTAAACCTTCCCATCTCCTCCCCTAAACTTACCTTCTCCACCCCCTAGATGTGGATCCAACCCCGCCCCCTGGATCTTTGTTCTGCAGTGAGGGGCTACTGGACCAGAAGCTAAACAGCGCAACAGACACAATGAGAGATGGCGTTGGTGGAGGGTTGAATGCAATGAATCATGTCTGTGTGAACAGGGTGAACAGACAAATCCAATTGGCCTAAACAAATAGTCCACAAAAAATTATATGCTACCATGTCTTTCCATTAAGCACACTGTTCTGCTACTGTGGGGAGTTTAAAGATTTAGACACCCCTTGACTAATAACTTCTCCAAAAACTGGAGTCAAGAGTCAAGTCGCCTGGAGTGCAATCAATGACTTGAGATTGGGAGTGTTGGTCAGAGCTGCCTCGCTCTATAAAAGATTTAGTGTGCTTTTCACAAGAGGCATTGCCTGACCATCCCTCAAATAAAAGGAATTTAAGGGAATTATTCACTCAACCTTCTGTGGAATATTTAGAAAAATGTCTGGGTTGTTGTTGTTTTGTTTGTTTTGTTTTTTGTCCACACAGTAAATGGCAGTGGGTTAAAATCTTGTCTGGACCCCTAAATTCTTCAAAATATGAGTAAAATTTAAATTGTAAAAATTACTAGTTGTATATAAAAAGCCTATGCAATGTCCCTATTAAGATGTAAAAGTGTGTGTATGTACAGATAAAATAAAATCACAGGCTTGGAAAGTCACGAAAGTGAGTAAAACTGTTGTGAGTGAACGATCCCTTAAAGAATTGTTGTCTTACAAAAAGCTAGAAATGGTTACAGAAGTATCAGGAAAAAAAATTATCTATAAATGGAGAAAGTTCATTGCTTTTGCTAGTCTACCTATGTCTCTTTGTGTCTACACTTTCACTTCAAGACCACAGCATAGAATACTCAGTGAGTTCTGGAGTTTAAATTACTAAAGAATAATGGTGTTTATGGGACACCACAGAGGGAGGTACAGTTTGCCTATAAATAAATAAATAAAGCATTGCACATCTGAATTTTGCAAAATCATGCCGGATTGTTCCACAGTGTTACTGGAAAAATATCCTGTTGACAGATGAAAATGGGATTTGTTTAGAAAAAAACACACACACACACATACATAACACTATGTGCCTCAAGGTCTGGACAGCTTGCTGTATCATCAGCGGAATAATGAATTCCTAGGTTTATCAGGACATTTTTCAGGAGAATGTGCAGCCGTCTGTTTACCGGTTAAAGCTCAACAGAAGTTTAAAGGTGATTTAACAGAACAATATCCTAAAGCAGCAGTAAATGCCAACAACAGAATATCTTCAACAACAACAACAAAAATGCACCTTCTAAAGTGGCCCAGTCCTTATTTTAAGTCTTATTGAGATGCTTTGGCATGACTCGAGAGAGTGATTTAAACCAGATGCCCCAAGAATATTGCTGAACTGAAACTAGTTTGTTTTGAAAGATGGTGCAAAATTCTCTCTGACTGTTGTCCAGGTCTGATTACAGAACATTTTTGGTGGGTGTCATTTTCCGAAGAAAGCACAACCAGTTATTGAATCCGTAAAGACATGAAAACATTTATTAAATACTTATTTCATTACGCCAGCTGTGCTTGTCCATTTTTGTGACTATATTTTTAATATGGGTTCCAGCTAGGGTTCACATACTTTTTCCTGTAACTGTAAAACTAAGTTTTCACAATTCATAACTGAGACTAATATATGTGCAGACAAATGCATCATTAATTGATAAGGAGCTTGTCTAAGGTATTTTTAATTCATTCATAGGTATTCACTGCACCGTGTACAACTTAGTAATGGAAATTGGGATCCTTTCCCTCCCATGTGATTGCCATTTGTAACTGTTTAGGGAGTTGTTTTAAGAAGCCTGCAAATAAACCCTGGACAACTAAAATTAAAATAATATGGTTATTAACAATTAATTGAAAGCACAATAAAATGAACAGAAAATTAGTCATATGCTTATATTTTGAAAGTCTTAGTAGCATGTGGATATAAAATCATCATAAGAATGCTGATATAGTCCCTTCAGCCTTACTTCTATTCCCACTATAATAAATAATATAGATTTTTGCAAAGTCTCCTGTGAATTATTATATTGCCTTGGATTGGTGGAACAATGCTCTGTTGCAAGATGAGATCTCAGTCTTATATGACTATATTATGCAATGATGTGGCTGCCCCTCTTTTTCCCTTTTCACCATTCCCCTTAATCACTTTGTGAGACTGTGCAATTTAACTTTTCAAATGGCCAAACTTTCCCAGCATCGGTGCGCAAATGACATGGGTCTCTTTTGGGTTACAATAGAGAGGGATCTAACCTGGGCATTTTGTTCAAATGAAGTTATTTCACACTGGCAGGAGATCAGGTCAATATGTGCAGTCCCATTATGTCTCTTTCCAGGAAAAATTGGGTGCAGATTCGTAAAATTATGGCAATTTTGTGATAGCAACAGCACTAAGCATCCCTTTGGCACAATCCTAAACTCTCTGATGGCTAAGAAAAAAAAAGCTGTAGGCTATACTGGATCAGTTGAGAAATTCACACCATTGGTCATGTATTTTCTGTATTTTTAACTTTCTCAAAAGATATAAAAATAAGAAACTTCTGGTAATATCTTCAAATGTTAGTGTTAGATAAAATACAAATGATGAGAGTAATCAATTATCTATGCTCTTTGTCTTTAAGTTATTTTGTTATGCTGTGGATGGTGTCTGTTATAATAACTTGTATAAGATTCTGCACAGATATTGTCTGACCCCTGTAAAGTTGTACAGAATTGGCCTGATTGAGGATTAACTTTTGCAAACAGAAAGGCATGGATAGACTTGGGATTTCCCCAGAGCAAGCACATTTTGGAAGCAATATTTAGAGATTCTTGGTCCGTTGTTATATTCTTCCATTCTATTGTCTCCTAAGCTCTGCATCTCTTGTCTCATGTAGTAAATCCTCTGTGATTATGGTGGGCATTATCACACCAGCTAGTACAATCCTAAACCACCGGAAAATCTGTCCCAGAGAAAAAAATAATAAAAAATGAGTTGCCAAGTTCACAGATACTCGTGTGAATGGTGGTCTATATCTAGGAACAGTCTCTTCACTGTTTTCTTTATTTTCTGCTAAAATTTGCTAAACTATTCAATGTAACTAATTTATTTTAATTACAAAAAGAATAGATTCTTTAAATCTGGCCACCAGCACAGTATAATAAACTGATGGCAGGTGTCTGTCAAACATTCTATTAAACTTGATCATTTCTTTGCCTATATCTGTAATAAGTGCTGGAAAGTAAGATTTTAATTATGATTTGGGTGACAGAGCCAAATGTCATGCGTGTCATAAAAGAGGTTAGGATAAAATGTCATTATGAAGAATATTGTACATTGTGATTGCTTTATTCCATTATCTGTATAGAATCAAGTAATATTTTAAAGTCTGTTTCAAGGTGTTTGGCTAAATGGTTCTTTTGTCACTTTTTTTGCTGAAAATGGAGTGACTGCTTTTCTTCATTCTCTTTTCTTCAACATAATTACTCATTATGAAACTACATAGTAATTATGAATTATATGTCATATAATCTCATAATTACTTAATTATGTGAAAGAAGATTATCTGAAATTATTTTTTTTTTTTGTCTAATTTTAATAGTTTCATCAACATTGATTTATTTATTTTTTTAAATAACCCAGCAAAGTAAGGCCCAGAAAGATTTTTTTTCCAGATGGATGGATATTCTATTGACATGACGGATAAAACTAGCAGAGTTTGTTAAAGGATGAATATTCCCATAGGAACACTGGAGTCAGAATTTCATTTTTCAAGACCAGACCCTTTAAATAAAAAAAAAACTCCACAAGAATCCAGAAAGTTGACAAGCCTTATGTCTTCCATAATTGAAACCTAAGAAATTCATGTGATTAAATTCTCTGTTGCTTTTTTAAATAAATTGTCTCCTGTGGTCACTGAAAAAGACAAATGTTTGTTTTAAAAGTTGAATAACATGCAAAAGCATCCAAAAAGATGACTTTTCTGTTAAGTAGGCCATTGTCATGCCTGAGACAGTGTTTCCAGTTGTTTCCCACCCAAGTGATGGCTCTGGTCATTATTTTACCCTCACAAACAGTCTGGCACAAGAGCTCAGAAATTAACAAGCATGTCTTGCCCTTTTCAGAATACATGTTACAAATACAAGAATGTTAACAGAGTTATAATATATAACAAACAGTAGAACAGCATCATACATCGTCCAGTCTAAAATAAATCTAAACTATATTAGACTACAATGCACATTGTGAACAGAGCTTTGTATATGATTACTGGTCCTGGCTCAGTGAAACCGATAAAGCTGGATGAGACACTGAGAAAGAACAGATAAAGTTTAAATACTGCAGAGCTACTGAGAAAGAGAGACAGGTTAAAGCAAAAGAGTAACTGAGGGGAAAAAAGCTTCAACAGAAACACATCTGTTAAAGATAACAAAATCTCTGATGTGCAAACCACTCTGAAGCTCTCAAAGCAGAGCAGATGCTCAGTCATATTCACTTGTATCTAATCTTGGCCCTGCTCTTTTTCCACTTTCACTTTAAGTGACTGGTTTACTGGTAAAGCTACTTAAAACTACTGTGGACCATTTTTACTTAAAATGCTTACTGTCATTAGAGGGTTTCTGTCTATTCTTGATTGAATGTTTCATTGTCTAAAGCTGATTATAGGAACCAGTTTAAGACTAAAAGGATACATGTAAGTAATTTTATGACATTTTAGAAACCTTCTTAATACTTGAAGGATTTAAAATCTGCATATTCTTCATGTTCTACTTTTATTACAATCCTGCTTATATAATGCTGAACTAAATGTTTCATATAAAAGATAGATAATTCCAAGCAGCACATTTTCACTGTGTCCAGTGTATAAAGGTGAAAAAATTTATTTTGGTTTTTTAACGCTATTTTTCGGTTTAGTTGTTAATTTCAACAGCGTTCCATTATAATTGGTCTGTGTGACAATTAATCTGAATGATGTAAAGCTAGCACCTTTCATACAGTATATATAGACTTTACTGGTAAATCGTGTATGAATATGTCATCGACTATTGTGTCGCATGTCGCAGCTTTCTCAGCTTCTCATGCTCAAGAACCTGACTTTTGCATTCATCAGAGTTGTGGCTCTGCAGTATATTGTGCTGAATCTTGTCATTTTAAGAGATTATGTTGTAGAATAGGTCAGTAAATTTTCATCAGTCCCATTAGAAGCATCAGATTGTTTTCAGACTCAGTGAGTTTGACGGGATGAGTTGATCAAGTTAGATTAAGACTTCTCCTTTGATTGTGTCATGCCTCTCTTTTCATTCACCTGAGTAGTTGGTGCCAAATATACTTTTTGTAATTTGACTTTTCAGTCACACTTTATCTTAAGGTCCAGTTCTTGGTATTAACAATCTATTAACTATGATTTTTCCTGAAAAAACTCCTAAAATGCTGCTTATCAATAGTTAGTAAGGTAGTTGTTAAGTTTAGGTATTGGTAGGAGCAGGGTTGTAGAATATGGTCATGTGCTTTATAAGTACTAATAAACAGCCAATATGTTAATAATAGGCATGCTAATAAGCAACTTGTTAATAGTGAATTGGTCCCTATACTAAAGTGTTACCGACTTTTCTTTGCCCTGTTCTGCCATCCAAAATTTGAATTTGTCGACTAGATGTAAAAAAAAAAAGAAAAAAGGGATGTGACTGCAAGCATAATAAAGCTGCTGGTATCTGATTGCAATAAAGGTCACAAGAGCCTGTGTGTTACAATCATATTTAGTAGTAGTTTAATGTACTATAATTAGTTTAATGCACAATAAATATCTAACGAATTTCATAGATCGTGATAAAATTATTTACCTCTTCAGTAGTTACATTGTGTACTAAGACCGGCAGAAAATGGAAAGTTATGATTTTCTAGGCCAATATGGGTCTCAGTACACAATGTAACTACAGAAGAGGCAAGTTTTAAATAGGAAAAATATTGAAACTCTTTGGTCATTTTTGAACGCGATGCTACTGGTCTAATTGGATTCAATTATCTATTCTAAGCTATGCTAAAAGTGCTATCGACAGACCCGAAGATCGACTGAATGGATTCAGAAACGGTAAAAGAACTTTTTAACTCTAGGGGACTTGGAGAATGAGCAAGCCCTCCAGGAGCATTGGTTCCCCACCCCTGGTGTACATTACGGTAATACAATTCTAACATTTTTAACATGACATTGAATAAAAATGCTTTACCTATCCTTTACCTTACTCTATCTCGCCAAGGTACAGTATGAGGCTCCGGATAACAGCTTCACGCCTCATCTCAATGTTTTGGTTCTTTGTATAGATAATTATTTTCAATACATAACCAATATCCATAGAAAACAAACTACCAAGTGATAATACAATGGCATACACATGCAAGGAGCAGAGATTTGAGCAAAGACTTCAAGAGAAAAGCCTGGAAAGATGGAGTCTGTCTGGTGGTTGCTTTTGTAGCGTGTTAAGCTTTTTTTCAAAATATTTACTTTGTTGCCATTGCCAAACTGCTAAACATATCTACACTACATACATTACACATTATGTAGCAATTAAGATATGTCTGGATATTTCAAGTTCAAGTTCAAGTTGAGCTTTATTGTCATTCCGCTACATGACATACAGTGGAACGAATTGTCGTGCCTTGCAGGACCACGGTGCTACATAAATACAGACATACAACAATGATTAAAAAACACTATAAACCTATACACTACTAACCTACTGACAGATTTAACTATAAGTATACTAATATATATATATATATATATATATATATATATATATATATATATATATATATATATATATATAAAATGTAACGCCACACCAGCAGAGGGAGCTCTTGCCCTAGTACAGACTGTTACTGCTCCCTCTGCTTCTATGGTTACCTCCTGTTTGGCGGCCATATAAAGAGGGCCATGCCAAACAGGCCTTTGCGAAGTCTTGTTCCGCTGTATCTGGACATTTCTGAGCGTTGTCATTGTCTTGTTTTTGCCTAGCCTGTGTTTTGGACTCTAGATTGTTCTCCTGGGTTTTTGATTGTTTGCCGCCTGCCTTGGCCATTGCCTGTGTTTCTGTTTACTCTCTTGCCTTGCCCTGGATATTATTGTTTGCTGGTGATCGACCCTGCCTGCCTTGACCACGATCTGTATAATAAAGCTTGCGTTTGGATCTTATCCCTGTCCTCATTACAGAAGACTTCGCCTACCACAGATCCAGCAGCTTTACCATCAACCATGAATCCTGAGGATTGTCTCGTGCACCTCCGTCAAGGTGAGCTGCCCATTGAAGATTATGTGGCTAAGTTTTGTGAACTTTCCTACCAGACAGACTTTAAGGAAAGCTTCTTGAAAGACATTTTTCGGTTTGGACTAAATAAAGAAATATCAAACTTAATGCCACGAAATACCCATCACTGGACTCTTACTCGTTATATTGATTTTGCTTTGTGTTTGAGTGGCTCTGTACTTACTGTGGGGACTGCTGATGAGGAACCCGGCTACCCTCCGGCATCCTCCACACCAGAGTATTCGAACGTCATGTCTGGAATTATTCATGTCACGTCAGAGTCTACACAGCCTGCTCATGTCATTCCTGCCAAGCCAAGGCGAACTCACGTCAAGCCTAAGTCTACTCATGTCACGCTTTCCAAGCCACAGTCTGCTCACGTCAGGCCTGCCAAGTCACACTCTGTTCATGTCATGCCTACCAAGCCACAGTCTGCTTTCTTCACGTCTGCTAAGCCACAGCCTGCAAATGTTGCGTCTGTCAAGCCAGGACTTACTCACGTCACCTCTGTCAAGGTAAATCCTGCTAACATCATGCCTGCTAGCCCGAAACCTCCCAACATCACGCCTGCCACGCCCCAGCTTGCTAATGTCATGTCTGCTACACCAGGACCTACTCACGTCATGCCAGTTAAGTCACAGTTTACTCCTGTCATGTTTAACACGTCCCTGTCTGATTACATATCTACCAACCCAGAGTCTGATAACGTCATGTCTGCTACCCCAGGGCCTGCTCACGTTATGCTGGCTACTCAGGAGATTCTCCATAACATTCAAGAGCTCCATCGTAAGATAGCTGCTACACAAGAGTCTCTTGGGAAAATGGCCGCAGTTTTAGAGTCTGCTCACGCCATGCCAGCCCAGCCAGAGCCTGCTCGCGTCATGCCTGCTCGCGTCATGCCTGCCCAGCCAGAGCCTGCTCGCGTCATGCCTGCTCATGGCATGCCTGCCCAGCCAGAGTCTACAGGGCCTACTCCCATCACGCCGGAATACCTGGCCAAGATGGCCACCATGCCTGAGTCCTCTGCCAGGATGGCCACCATGCCTGTGCCTCGCCATGTCACGGCTGTCAATCCAAAAACTGTGTACAAAATGGCCACCATACAAGAGTCACATCTCAGACGATTTTCCACAGTCTTATCAAATCACAGCTGATGTTAAAGAACCAAGTCAAGTCATAACTGCTACCACCAAGCCAAGCCACAGCTGATCATCACGAATCAAGCAAAGCCACAGTTGATCCTCGCGAGTCCAGCCAAGGTACAGCTCTTCAGCCAGAGTCACACCACGTCTCAGTGCTCCAGCCAGAGTCTCTTCACGCCTCCGCTCCTCAGCCAGAGTCTCTTCACGCCTCCGCTCCTCAGCCAGAGTCTCTTCACGCCTCCGCTCCTCAGCCAGAGTCTCTTCACGCCTCCGCTCCTCAGCCAGAGTCTCTTCACGCCTCCGCTCCTCAGCCAGAGTCTCTTCACGCCTCCGCTCCTCAGCCAGAGTCTCTTCACGCCTCCGCTCCTCAGCCAGAGTCTCTTCACGCCTCCGCTCCTCAGCCAGAGTCTCTTCACGCCTCCGCTCCTCAGCCAGAGTCTCTTCACGCCTCCGCTCCTCAGCCAGAGTCTCTTCACGCCTCAGCTCCTCAGCCAGAGTCTCTTCACGCCTCAGCTCCTCAGCCAGAGTCTCTTCACGCCTCAGCTCCTCAGCCACTGCCAGAGTCACACTTCACGCCTCAGCTGTCAGTTGTCACGCTCCAGTCCTCATTACAATATATAAGTATTTACCCTATACAAACTAAAAGAATAAAGGATAAAAAATACAAAAAAATCTGTCTTAAACAGTGTTTTCAGCAAACAGACAGAAGTAAAATTTTTATGCTGCAATAATTTAACAAACTGTAACAAACTTTAATGATGGTTTTCATTTCTGTCCACACTTGTTTTTTTTGGGGTCTCCAGAGACCCCAGACAATAACATTTAATTTTGTAACAAGATAATATTTTTTTTACAAATGTAATTTTACTCTGTTAATGTTTTTACTCAACATTTGTGCAGTTTTTGGAGGAGTTATGATATCTTTTAAATTTCTATAAATATTTAAATAGGCTTTTTACAAAAAAACAGCATTTGATGTAAAATTCACTTTATAAAAGGCCCAGATTTCTAACTTTCATTCATGGGGATAACATGGATCATTTTAAATGATTTAATGTAACATTTATACCCATTTTTTGGAAAATGCAGTTTTAAAATAAAAAAATATCACTTTAACCACTAGATGGCCATAGAGCTCCACTATTTGCTATTTGAGAGACCTGAAAGATATATTTTCACAAGTTGGATTCAGTTGGATTCATATCTAAATATTATAAAATCAGTTATAACAAAATAAAATATTTTTTGTCAAAGTTTAGTATTTTTTGTACTGAAAAACCCCCAGTTTTTCAATAATGTTACATTATGATTAGAATCAAACCTGAACAAAGTGTTACAAAGAGAAATGTTGGAGTCTTAAGATTTTATCATTTATTTCAATTATCTATTTTTAATATAATTCTACAATTTTAAATCAACATTTCAGTTACTAACTGTAACAGAACAAAAATGAACAGAAATGAACAGTTATATTACATATGAACACATGAACTGAACAGCAATAACAAGTGAGCAAATAAAGCAGTAAAAAGATTAAATTTAGTAAAAGAAATCAGTAAATGGGGGAAAAAAATCAAACAACGAGGAACAATAAGTGTGTGTGTGTGTGTGAGAGAGTGTGTGAGTACACATTGTCGGTGTCAGTGTCACCACTTTATATTTGTGTTGGTTCTGCATTTTGGATGATTTTATTTGACAAATTATAGCCTTACAAATGTGTGTGTGTGTGTGTGTGTGCACATTTTCAATGTGTCAGTGTCACCAATTTATTTTTGTGGTGGTACTGCATTTTGGATGATTTTATTTTACAAATGATAAGAGAACAGTTTTTATAGTCTCAAAAATGTGTTCCTCTATATGTGTGTGTGTGTGTGTGTGTGTGTGTTATGAGCAATATAATTCAGCATTGTGGATGTTTTTTGCATTGGTGGAAGTGTGCCACTTTATTTGTGCCATTTCTGTCTATGTGTTTTGCGTTGTTTCTGATTTTGATGATGAATTTTGTCTATTTTGATTGCGGGGTCTACAGAGACCCCGAAAACCACGAGTGTCACAAATTTTGTCACGCTAACATAAAAACAGATATCATTCCAATTATTTTATTTTTTTTTGTAGATCTAGAAAGTGTTGAGAGCCGTAGAAGGTTTCATACCATTTGGACAAAGGGAACATTTTTTAAAAATTGAGCAAAAGTCATTTGGGGTCAAAAAGACCCCGCAGACCATCAGAGGGTTACGAACAAGGACAATTTAAGTGCAAGCAAGGCACCGGCCAGCCCTGACCGGTATGTGGATGTTTCAATCTGTAATCCTTTAACAGCTCTAAACGTTTTGATGTCTCAAATTTGCAATATTTGCATGGCCAATATTATAAAAATAATAAGATAAAAGTTTACTGTTTATCCTTGATGACACACCAGAGTTGAAAACCATGCGTCTGGGGGATTTCCTAAATGCAGCCAACCTGTAAATGAACAAACACAATTAGTTATATTAAAAAAACAGAAGCTGAAATACAAGCAGGAGTTGTATTCTGATGTGATGCTTGTTAACTCATAATGTCTAGGTAACAATGAAATAAGTTAATTTAAACACACAAGTCAATATCAGAGCTTTTCAGACACTTTCTGGACTGAGCAAATGTATCAACCTATTGCAATAGTTTATGATCAAGTACAAAAAAAGTTTAATCTCCAGTTATGTAGATTCTAAATCGTAGATGGTTTATTGTGATTAAAATGATGCTGCTAAATTTCGAAGTATTTGTTCTACACTATTACTATTTGTAATGATATCACCAATATTTTTTAACATTGTTTAACCAAATCTTTTGTCTTTGTTAATTCTCAGTTTTATAATATATCTGAGAAAAAACGCTCGTGTAATCCACAAAGATTAACGTAAACTGTAGAAGGTATAAACGTTATTGTGCTTTTCATCCAGAAATAAAATGCAGCTCCTTGTAACATTATGCGTTTAGGGCAATTTTGGTTGGTCCAATAATCTCAAGGCAAATCGTGCTATAGTCACGAAATGTATAGTTTAATGATTCGTTTTCACACAATTTATTTTTCCGTCACTCAGCACGATTTATTTCATGTAATGTTTTGAAAGTCGAAGTGTAACCTGATCGCACTTAAATGACGGGAGTGGCAAATTATGTCTGGACTTTTCCTAATGCAAATTTTGAATCAGCGTGTTTTAACATAATTCACTGACTAACACAAATTTATTTGGTTTTTAACTGACTTCTGTATGAGACTATAGTGATTCATGGACTGCAGTGGAAAATGCAGGCCTAGGTTAATGTAACCTTAACCTCGAGTTAACATTACTAGAGTTACACAACAAAGTCAATCGGACTTTTAAAATTCTCATGGACCTATACTATACATTGTCATAAATTACTACAAAAAAGGCAATAACTTACCATTCACAATAACTTTGCATCCACGTGTGGCAATCGCAACCGTCTGTCTCGGATCCAAAAAGCGGGCATGTGATTCTGTCACGTGGATGTGAACGTGCTAAGATTTTAGATTAAAATTTACTTAGTAGTTTTAGGTTTATGTGCAATGAACTTAAAACAGTTAAATAATATCAGAAAATGTATAATACAATTTACTATTTCCACACCACACAGTTCATTTTATACATTAATTAATTGTGTATTTATTTAACATTTTACTTAGAAATTCTAGTTCTCAATTAATTGTAATATTACAATGTAAAAATTATGACAGTAAAAACCTCAAAGTTTGTTTTTTCAGTGTACCTCTTATCATATCCTATCAATCATAAAACAAGTAAATAGATGCTTACCTCAGTCCTTCAGTGTCCCTTCCTCCCACCTCCTCCTCTATTTCTGTTCTCTCTCTTTATATTGAACAATCTGTATTAAGTGTTCCAAAGGGGAGAAAGTCAAGTTTCATGCTTGAATTCAATTCAAGACACCGTTCCTGGTTCAATCTGCTGTCACTGGCTCTTCTTGACTGCATTTTGTTGGGCAGCAACATAATTAAATGAACATTGTATTTTAGTGCTTGGTAGTATGACCAAAAATGTACATCACGGTATTTTTCAAAATTATTCTGGTTTCACGGTATATGACAGTATTTTTTTTCATGCTTGACCGGGTATTAACCCCATTTTCTACTTATTGAGAGAGGAAATACTGCAGTAGATTTACTTAGAAAAAAAAATATTTTAACTGAATTTAGGACTGGTGGTGGTGCTTAAGATATTGTTTGTCATTTAAAGAAAAAAACAACTAAAAATAATATGAATAAGATAGCAATAAAGTCGTTTACGGGAAGTTGTGGCCTAATGGTTAGAGAGTTGGACTTGTAATCCAAAGGTTGCGGGTTCGAGTCTCGGTCCGGCAGGGATTGTAGGTGGGGGGAGTGAATGTCCAGCGCTCTCTCCACCCTCAATACTGAGGTGCCCTTGAGCAAGGCACCAAACCCCCAACTGCTCCCCAGGCGCTGCAGCATAAAATGGCTGCCCACTGCTCCGGGTGTATGTTCACGGTGTGTGTGTGTGTTCACTGCTGTGTGTGTGCACGTTGGATGGGTTAAATGCAGAGCACGAATTCCGAGTATGGGTCACCATACTTGGCTGAATGTCATTTCAATACTACTTCTGTCATGTTACGCTGTTCAGGAAGACGTTGGCGGCACAAGGAAACGTTTTACAGTCTTTAATCAAGGAAACACTGGGAATAATCACAACAGGAGCTGGAGCAAACACACATAGAAACAAGTAGACCCAACAAACATGAACTGAACAGACAGGGCTTTTAAACTGAGGATAATGAGGGACAGACAAGTCCGGGGAATCAACTAATGATCAAACTAAACAAGGACAGGAAGGGGACCAAATAAGGCAAAACAGGAACTGAAACGCGACAAAACAGGTCCAATCCTGGCAACTATGAATTCTACTACTAATAAGAATATAAATTGCACTAAGGATTAACGAGCTGCTGGGTTCATGAATATTAATCACATTGTCTGTGTTCGCTCAATTGATTTGCTGGAATCAAATCAGGGACAATAGTAGGTGAGCGCCAGCCTATGAGATTGAACTCTGAAATCTACTAATTTATTAGCTATTGGCTAATGTTAGACATCATTTAGTCCCCCAGAGTGAAGATTTAGTCGCATATGCGAGTGATTTACTAGCATTTTAGGTTAGATTAGAAATCTTTATTGTCCACACATGTGGAAATTCATCTTCGGCCCCTCAAAAACATATACCACAAATACACTTTACTTCACAAGCCAATACAACAAACACACAGAACATACAAGAACGTCCTGCCCCAAGGATCACATGCACATGAGACACAAAATGAGTATATAGAAATTAGGCCAATAGCACTAAAACCACAAATAGATAATATTAACAAATAAACAACATAATATACATAGACCTGATTATAAATAATTTATTTAATAAAGTAACAGCAGATGGTATAAAAGTTTTCTTGAAGATATTTCTTGTTGCTATGGGTACCCTGTATCGTCTACCTGAAGGAAGTTTTTCAAATTCATGTTGGAGAGGATGAGTGGAGTCCTGAACTATTTGTGAGGCTTTCCTGCTGGTCTGGTTTGTATACAGTTCCACCAGCTGCCTCTGGGGGTCTAATATGATCTTACTGGCTATATTAATAATCTTTGTTATCTTACTTTTACTTCTAGCCCCCAGATTCCCATATCAGCAGGTGATGTTATAAGAAATAGAGGGTTGTTAGAGGGTTGTTCACAGTCACGCTTAGGAACACACAGCTGTGCCCTCACCACAGTGCAACAGTGAAAAGGAACCCCTCTCAGTGTCATGCCACGCAGTGCTCCAACCGTTGTTTAGGCGACATACTGTACACCGATATTGCGGTATTTAAAAATCCATATAACAAAAAGAAACAAATTCGGTATGAACCGGTATACCGCCCAGCACTAGTATTGATTGTGGACTTGTAAAATAGAACCTAATGTAAACTTACACAGTTAAAATTGCTATCAGAGGTGGCCATACAATAAAATAACTTAGTTAAACTTTCATGTTACATTGTGTTCACAATTCTTAGTTTCATACACTGCGGATCAGTTTAATACAGTCAATGTTCCACACGGTGATCAGATCATTACAATCACACAGTTATACCAAGAGATAAACTGCTTTAGATCAAAAATTGACTGTGACAAAAGATTAAGAATGAGAAAGTGAAAGATGTGTTAGTGTGTGTTTATGTGCAATGTAAAGCAGAAACAAGGGACACATGCTCCCCAACAGACAAGAGTCTGAGCTAACAACCACATTACAAGGGTGTTGCACACCACAGCAAGGATTCCATTTCCTTTGAGATCAATGGATTGATGCTGCTTCCAAAACTAACTCCTCT
This sequence comes from Barbus barbus, assembly GCF_936440315.1. Classification (NCBI taxonomy): domain Eukaryota; kingdom Metazoa; phylum Chordata; class Actinopteri; order Cypriniformes; family Cyprinidae; genus Barbus; species Barbus barbus. Next base: position 20,848,023 of record NC_136730.1, on the reverse strand, counting down.
CATTTTGTTTCAGAAAAGGAGTCAGCATGTTGTAAAGAAGGCTTACTTGTAATTGAAGCATAGAGATGTGCGGTGCCTCAAGAGGATAAACAGAGTATCAAAACTAACTTCAAGGGTTACTTTTAAAAACTTTTGTAAGAAGAGACCTTAAGCTTTTACATATTTAACGACCACTATGTATTGACTCATGCGACACAAGTTTACCAGTGGATATAAGTTCAAAGGGAGTCAGCATTACTTTGTGTTCTCCTTGAGTTTTCTATGAATTGCTGTCCACGTTGCTGTGATTGCCTGATAATACCACCTACCTGTCTGCAAAAAAAGGTCACCCTGGTGGAAATGGATGGACAGATAACAGTGAACAACTCGTCACCCAGATGCATCATTTTCAGACACATCTAAATCAAAACTAACTTGAAATGAACCTGAAACGGTCTGTTCTTCATGAGCACTCAGATCTGTTTAATTAAAGTTCACCTCCGAGCCTTCGTGATACCTGCGGTGTTCACAGAGAATGTAATTACTAATGGTCTGAAATGAAGGTGACTAAATAATAGGTAAACAGCAGACTGTTGAAAGAAATACAAGTCACAAAAATGTGATTTGTATTGTTGCTGTAATTATTTTTGAAGCAAGGTTTAAAGATGCATAAACGTGACAAGACTTCTGTTAAAAACAGTTCAGCTTTTATAAGTGCATTTTGAGATGGTAGTTTGTTCTGTTCTGCTCCATAGAGCATTTTAAATGCAAGAATGCGCTTTGTGTGAATGTCCCTTTACTTACCCCTATGTAGCTCTCTTTTTCTTCCTCAATCTGTTGAACTGAAAAGAGCTGAAAGGATTTAATGGTATCAAGGTCTTAGCACTAGCATACTTCAAAATGTGATTTTTAAGTATATTTCATTTCAGATGTTAATGTACAGTCACTCTACCTCTGTAACAGAAGTGGCATAACACAGATGGTAAGTAAACACAATTCTTTATTTAGCACAGTTGAGTATGCTATTACACTGGTGAGTATCACAGTCTTTAGACTTCTTCCTTCGAGATCGGTGTAGGGAGTAACTTGAAATCCTTTCCTTACAGATGACCCGGAGAACAGGAGACACAGAGACGGCGCACACACCTCAGGAGCACGGAGACTAGAGAGAGCGTGGAAACACAGAACACTAAGGAGGAACACAGGAGGCAAGTCACACAGGTAAGTCATATAGAATGCTGAACTAAGTCAGAGAGTCCTCTTCGTAGGCATGAGACCGGACAATGATGGTGACTGAGGTGTGTGCTTATGTACTTGGCTGGTGATTAGGTAATTGGATGTGTGACAGGTGCAGGTACTCAGAACTCAGGTGAGAGTAATCTCTGTGATAGGGTGGTGGTGGAGCCTGGCTGATCCGTTACAGTACCCCCTCCTCCACGGCCCGCTCCTGAGGGCCGAATACCCCGAGGTCGTGGTGGTCTACCTCCGCCAAGGGATGCATGACGATCAGGATGAGCAGCGTGGATTTCCTCCATTAGGGAAGGATCTAGAATGTCATTTCTAGGTACCCATGAACGTTCCTCTGGTCCATAGCCTTCCTAGTCCACCAGATATTCTAGTTGACCACCACGGCATCAGGATTCCAGGATCTCTTTGACCTTGTAGACAGTGCCCTCTTCAAGGATCAGAGGAAGAGGGGGCTCCTCCCTCTGGCCAGGCTCTGTGGGAATAGGAACAGTGTCATGGTGAGGCTTCAGTAGTGAAATGTGAAAAGTGGGATGAATTTTATATTGAGGAGGAAGTTGAAGCCTGTATGTGACCAGGTTGACCTGTTCCAGGATGGTGAAGGGACCAACAAATCTGGGACTGAGCTTCTTGCTGGGCAGGTGCAACCTCATGTCCCTGGTGGACAAGCAGACCCTCTGGCCTGGCTGGTAAGTGGGTTTTTCAGCTCGAAGGTCTGCAGCCATCTTTTGCCTGTGCACTGCCCGCTGAAGCTGATGGTGCACTGCGTCCCAGACCCTCTCACTTTCTCTGAACCAGTGATCGATGGCAGGAACATCAGAGGGTTCCCCTGACCAGGGAAACAGGGGAGGCTGGTAGCCGAGCACGCAATGGAAGGGAGTGAGACCAGTAGTTGGATGTCGCAGGGAATTCTGGGCGTACTCAGCCCAGCCTAGGAACTGGTTCCAGAAATCCTGGTGGCCATGGCAGAAGGTTCATAGAAAGCGCTCTACCTCCTGCACCTTCCTTTCCGTTTGCCCATTAGACTGCGGATGGTATCCAAAGGTGAGGCTTACGGTCCCACCTAGGAGATTGAAGAATGCATGCCAGACTCGAGAGATGAACTGCGGACCCCGATCTGACACGACATCCTCAGGAATGCCATAAATTCTAAACACATTATTGTAGAGAAGTTCAGCAGTCTCCAGTGCTGTGGGTAGACCCTTGAGGGGTAGAAGTTTACAGAACTTAGAAAAACAATCAATAAATCACTAGAGTGCATGTGTTCCCTCCAGAGGGGGGTAGGTCTGTTATGAAGTCAACTCCTAGGTGTGACCATGGCCGATTAGGTACGGGTAACGGAAGGAGATTGCCAGCTGGTAAATGGCAGGGGCTTCTGGACATGGCGCAGTCTGGACATCCCTGGACAAACCTTCTCATGTCCCTTGCCATATTTGGCCACCAGAAGCGTTCTCGTAGCAGCGAGAGGGTGTTGTTGGCCCCTGGGTGGCCAGTGCCCATAGAGGTGTGAGAGGAGTGGATGAGAGGAGTGCGTTGTGACTGTGGCACATATTGATGACTTAGTGGGCAGCCCGGCAGATTGTTGGGAGCTGCATCAGTGGCAACTGGAGGAGTGTTCCATTGGATGGGACGGAGGATCAGTTTGGAAGGAATGATGCTTTCGGGTTCTTCTTGCTTTTCAGAAGGACTGAAAATTCAAGATAGGGCATCCGCCTTAGCATTCTTGGAGCCTGGACGATAAGAGATGGAGAAGTAAAAACCTGGTGAAGAAGAGCGCCCATCTAGCTTGTCTGGGGTTGAGGCGCTTGGCATCTCGAAGATATTGCAAGTTCTTATGGTCAGTTAGCACAGTGAATGGATGAATGGCTCCTAACCAGTGTCTCCACTCCTCCAGCGCTAATTTGATGGCTAGCAGCTCCCGGTTACCGATGTCGTAGTTAACCTCCACCGGCCTGAGCTTCCGAGAATAGAAGGGACATGGATGAATTCGAGCTGATTTCCCCTGCTGCTGAGAGAGCACCACTCCAACTCCGGTGGTAGACGCATCGACCTCGACTATGAAGGGTAGATCTGGGTCAGGGTGAATGAGGAGCGGTGCGCTCGTGAAGGCTTTCTTCAACGTAGCAAAGGCTGTAGAGGCTGATGGAGACCAGGACAGAGACTTGCTGTAATCTTGGATGAAGCGGCGATAGAAGTTGGCAAATCCGAGGAATCTTTGGAGCTCTTTGATAGTGGTGGGTTCTGGCTAGGAAGTGATAGCTGCTACCTTCCCCTCGGTTTTTCCCTCGATGTTATATCCCAGGAATTGTACGGAAGATTGGTGAAAGGTTTATTTCTCAGCCTTGAGGTAGCGATGATACTCCCAGAGTCGTTGTAGGACCTCCGCAACGTGACGGCGATGTTCGGCCAGGCTCCGGGAGTAAATCAGTATGTCATCAATGTAGACAATCACTGAACAATGGAGAAACTCCCAGAGCACCTCGTGCATAACGTCCTGGCATACAGAGGAGGCGTTGACGAGTCCATAGGGAATGACCAAATACTCATAATGGCCAGTAGGGGTCACAAATATGGTCTTCCATTCGTCCCCCTCGCGTATCTGGATCAGATTATAAGCGCTGCGGAGGTCCAACTTGGTGAAGATCGAAGCACCTCGGACATGTTCCAAATCAAGGCTTTCAGAGTTACTAGACAGTATCAGGCAGTTGAGTTATCATCAGGGTTGGAGCTAAATTCTGCAGGACAATGGCCCCCCAGTGCTGGATTTGAGGAAACATGCCCTGCATCCCAATGTGCATACTATCCACCCCATCTGCACACTATACCTACTGTATGTCCCGTCTCTCCCTCTATAAACGTACAGAAGAAACAATATAAAATGCTTTGAAACCTCATACTACTCACAAATAAATGCGATATGGTGATTTAAATGATGTTTGCACTTGACTTCGACGAGCCGCTCCAGATGAGCAATGCAATCAATCCCGGTTCCAAAGCCCCTTTTACACAACACGGCAAGCGCTGAAAACAGTGCGGCTATCGCTTTCATTTTGGATGAGTTTAATACAGTCAAGGCGGTGCTCGTATCATGGACTCGAGGCGGACGAGTCAGCTCATCCAAAAATGTTAATTCTGTCTCTGTTAACTCACTCTCATATTGTTCTCGCACGTCAAGCATGCTTTTAAACGTTCGTGCACTATTATTATTTCCCATGTCATAGCCTGGGTCTTTTTTTTAAAGCTAAAACGCATTCTTAGGACTCAGCTCACGTGCATGAAGCCTCGATTTCCCTAAACAACCACAGGTCCGATTTTCTGACACAGAACAAGGGTTTATTAAATCACGAACACAATGATTTTTTTTGCTAATTATTTTAGTTAGTTTTTCAGTTACTGTTGTTAGTTTTGTTTAGTTTTTCGTTTATTTAGAAATTTTAATTTTATTTCAGTTTACGAAAAGGTTTGTCCAATAGTTTTAGTTTTTATTTACGAAAATAACCTTGCTCACTACTCATGAGTACTTTTAAATAGGCTAATCTTTTACTCTTACTAAAGTAGTTTTTGGACAAGTATTTTTACTCTACTCAAACTAAATTTTTTGGAAGGTAATGGTACTTTTACTTGAGTATATTTTTTCAGTACTCTTTCCACCACTGTAGGGCGGATACTGAAACAGACACAGAGGCAGTAAGCATTACACAAGTTCCATCTTAACCTCCGCAGGTTTAATGACACTCACCACAGGTCGTGGCGAACAAAAGGGGCACGCCAGGATCATATGCCCACTCGCGCCACAATATAAACAGAGACCCCGGGTCAACCTTCTCTGCCGCTCAGCTGGAGTGAGTCTCTGGTTTTCAACCATCATGGATTCTGGGGATGATTCTGGAGGGGTTGTGGAATCTGGTCGGCGGAGGAATGATGCAGACTCAGCAGGTGATAGCTCTGCTAGACAGGACTGCATGCGGTTTGCACAGCCGGATGAATTGTTCTAATCCGATGGAGTCATCAAAAGCAGCAAGTTACAAGCAAAGTTGTGGAACCAATCCCTGCCGGTAGGTGGTAAGTAGCGATCCTTCATTCCATCCGCTGGCAGCTGCAAGGGTTCTAAACTTGATAGAATACTCGTTAATAGTCATAGTACCTTGCTGTAGATGGTGAAGTTGCTCGCTGATTGTAGTATCTCCACCGGTCCTGCCAAATACCTCATGGAAATGAGAAATGAAGCTTTGAAAACTTTGAGTGGCGGGGTTGGCCTGAGCCCAAATCATTTCTGCCCATTGCAATGCAGTTCCTGTTAGCAGAGCAATAATGAATGCTATTTTAGACTGTTCAGTAGGATACATTTGTGGTTGCATCTCAAAGGTGAGGGTACACTGTAGGAGAAATACATTGCACTCCTCCGCCGAACCAGAGAAGGGCGATGGTCTAGCCATGGGACTGGCAATGATGGTAGGCAAAGATGTGCGTGCAGTGTTTACAGAAGTGACTGGCGGTGGTGGTGATGGTGGACCTGTACTCTGGAGCAATACTCACCGGAGGGAATCCACAAGCCCCTGAAATGGGTTGTGGGAACTCATCTGTGCAGACGGTGTTGGTCCGGTCTTCTGTAACAGAAGTGGCGTGACACAGATGGTAAGTAAAAACAATGATCTTTATTTAGCACAGAGGAGTCGTGACGGATAGTGGGGTGATGCACTGGTGAGTATCACAGTCTTTAGACTTCTTTGGAGATCGGTGTAGAGAGTAACTTAAAATCCTTTCCACATAGATGACCCGGAGAACAGGAGACAGAGACAGAGCAAACACCTCAGGAGCTCGGAGACTGGAGAGAGTGTGGAAACACAGAACACTAAGGAGGAACACAGGAGGTAAGTCACGCAGGGAAGTCATATAGAATGCTGAACTAAGCCAGAGAGTCCTCTTCATAGGTACGAGACCAGACAATGATGGTGACTGAGGTGTGTGCTTATGTACTTGGCTGGTGATTAGGTAATTGGATGTGTGACAGGTGCAGGTGCTCAGAACTCAGGTGAGAGGGATCTCTGTGATAGGGTGGTGGTGGAGCCTGGCCGATCCGTTACAACCTCAATTCTTTAAGTGTTTTAGTTCTAGCCTTAAATCTCAATTTGCCAGTTAGACGTGGGTAATGAGTAGGACGGACAGTATTAAAACTTGAATGTAAGGTGATACAGTGGTAAAACTCTACTCTATAGTCTACGTAAAAGTATATTATTCAGATAGAAGTAATATACTAATATAAAATAATACTGAAATATATTTTTATATGAAATATTTGATGTATTTTCTTGCACATGGAAAATATGTTATATATACAGTAAATCTCTGACTTCATCTTAATGATTTCATAATTTCAGCAATTTAATGAATCAAATACTCCAGTCTCAGAATCAAATCAAAACATTTTAATGTTTAGTTTTTCCTTCAAGAAGGAATGTTTATATCTCTGAGGTTGGTTTGTTTTTATTGTGTTTTTTTTTTTTTTTTTGCAAAGAAGGCCTTAAAAGAAAAGCAGTATTCAGTGAGTGAGGCCAGGGATTCATTTTGCTATCACTTGAGTAAGAGATAAAAAGTACCTCCATTAAACTCTTTAAAACGTCCTTAAACTAGTGCTAATGACTCTTAATCTGTTTTAAGACCGTTTTCATTCATTCTGAACATCAAACTACGGTCTAATGTTCTGGTTTATTAACTAGATCATGATCAAGCCTTGACATACAGTAGGTTATGATTAAATATATTCCTGACAGCTAAACTAACCTGACTAACATAAATCCTCTCTTAATGATTTTCCATTCTCAGTCTATTTGTCATCACTGTATCTATTTGTCTTTTTCCACTTATTTATGACAAACTACCTGAGTTGTTAGCAGTCTATTGTTCACTCCAGCCCTTTCCAATTCACTTTATCAAACAGTAATTTCGTATTTTCATGTAAGCAGTGGATTACAAACCTGATGCAGCTTATGCGTAGAGACTTATCTTATTGTCTCTGTGTAGCATATATTTGAAGGTTAACACTAAAATGTGATGGAAGTAAGGAAGACAGAGAAAGGGGAGAAATATTTATGAGAAAGCAAAACAAGACTAGTGGGAGAAGGAAGACCCAGGGTGAGTGTAAGGAGAAGGAAATAGAAAGATAATTGCAGACAATGGAGGTCACAACAGGAGTCTGACCCCTGACAAACCTTTTCAGCTCATAGTAACAGACTGCAAACTGGCACCCTCACAAACTGTGCTGTATAAACAACTTGTTTTCCTTCGACCAGGGTTCAGACAGTTGGTTCTGTGGATGGTGGGAGAGGGAAAATAACAGTAATTATGTTTGAATCAGTCTGAGAGCTGTTATTAGTCCCCCATTATTTTTGCAGTCCATTCACACCATAAAAAATATACACATTCACTCATAATGTCAGGGATTCTTCTACCCATGTTTGTGAAACAGTGGACAGAGCTAAGGTCAGTCATCAAATGCAAGGAAGAAATGCCTCTCAGTAGTGTGTGTGTATACATTTTGCTCATTGTTTGATGTGTGGACAAAGATATGGAGGCCTTCCCCTTGTGTCCATCCTTCTGAATTTCACAGTCTGAAAAATATTTTTGAAGATCATTGCGATGACCTTAGTGTCCCCAGCTTCTATTAGACCTTAATTCTGCATAGTTGGCATATGCATATGTCTGTCAATGAGAATGTTTTGATTTCTGGAAAACAATGGTTGCAGATTTAAGTGGTTGTGCATCAGTTTCCCTGTAATGCTAAAGTACTGACTGTTTTGTTTTGTAATGTTTCAGTAATCCATTTCTCTCTATGATCACCTTTTTATTTGGCATACTGTATATGATGGCATTTCCTTTTTGATCCACAGGGCTGTAAAACACTGAATGATTATCAACTCTGTTATATAGTTTCTTATACATACTGCCGTGTCATAAGTTCTAAGGAGCATTCTTTAATCAGAACAAGAGATACCCTGCAGAAGCTCCAATCGTTTTCATTTTCATGTTACATAGGATTATATGTCCCTTGCTCAATGTTGGGGGTAACGCATTACAAGTAACGCGAGTTACGTAATAATATTACTTTTTTCAAGTAACTAGTAAAGTAACGCATTACTTTTTAATTTACAAGTAAATATATGAGTTACTTTTTCAAAAAAGTAACGCCAGTTACTTTTTGGCAGCGGCTATTTGCACTAAGTGTAAATAGCGATAGACGCTATTTACACTAAGTGCAAATAGCAATAGATGCTATTTACACTCAGTGTAAATAGCAATTAGATGCTATTTACACCAAGTGCAAATAGCATATTTTTTTAGTGACAGATGCTATTTACATTAAGTGCAAATAGCGATGGATTCTATTTACAGTAAATGCAAATAGCTATAGATTCTATTTACACTATGTTAAAATAGCAAGAATTTCTGCTATTTATACTACTTATTGCAAATAGTGGCAATTATCTGCACCTCAGTATTGTAGTATATTATAAAACAGTACACAATAATAACGTACTGAGTGTAAATTAGAATTTTAATTCAAATTTATTAAATGGATGCCACCTTATTGGGACAATAAAGCCCTCCCTACACCTACCCTAACCCTACCCGATACTTTATTTTCAACTTTTTGATTATTTCCTTCATTTTTATTGAAAATAAATGCCTTTCTGATGCGATATGAGATTTGAAAAGGGAGAAAAAAATGTTTGGCAAAAGGTCGGCTCGAACTCGGGTCGATCACGTCAAAAAGCATACGCCTTACCATCTACGCCACTGAAACTGATGTTGAATTAACTTCTTTTATTGTTGACTAACCCACAGCGGAGTTAGTGTAAATAGCCTTTGCCAACAAGATGGGCTATTTGCACTTAGTGTAAATAGACACTCCGTTACTTTTTCCCCATTTATTGACTGATAGTGCGCTGTGTGAGCATGCTGTTACTATAGATCTAAATGTGAATGTGCATGAATTCATCCCACTCGCAAAAAACAGATTTAGTATTCATCAAAATGAATTAAAACAGTGAAATGCAAACTCAGAATATGACGCAAACTGCAATAATTAAATATGTTAAACAACACAAATGTATCTAATCCCATTTTATTAACCAATGTCTTTGCTGCTGACCTTTGATGATCCAGTTCAACCATACTAATAAGCAAAAATGACTTTAGATAAACTAACAATTGTACCGAAGAGTGTTAAACCTTCTTATCCTGAGTTTTACTTTACAGGCGTGAATTTACTTTTCCTTCACAAGATACAGGGCTTTTACATTTGTATTCATGTAATTTCTTGTATTAAAAACAATCAAGCCCTGCTCATATTTAAAAAGTAACGCAAAACGCATTACTTTCCATAAAAAGCAGCTAAGTAACGTAATTAGTTACTTTTTTATGGAGTAACGCAATATTGTAATGCATTACTTTTAAAAGTAACTTTCCCCAACACTGCCCTTGCTATTAAACATAGTTAACATGAAACTGACTATATTTGCTTTCAGAATCAGAATCAGATTTATTCACCAAGTGTGCGCAAACAAACAAGGAATTTGTTGTGGTTTTTAAGAAGCTCTTGGTATATACATGTTTGCATACATATCTGACATGAGAACTGAAACATTTAGATAAGACTCAACAATAAATAATAATGTGTATGAATCTGGAACAGAAGATTTATGTACTGATTTGTGCATTATTTACTCTATATATACAGCTGTATAGAAAATATGCATGTGTATTTGCATAGTACTTGAGAGAGAGGCAATAATTAGAGATGGAGAATGAATTACTGGCATGAATTACAGAACACAGGTAATAATTCCTGTGTTAGCTGTTTAGGCTGGAGATGGCATGGGGGAAAAAACTGCCTAGATGTTCTAGTGGCCAGAGATCTGTCGCATCCGCCTGAGAAGTGCAAACAGGTTGTGTGATGATGATACCTGCCCGTTTCTTCACTCTGGAGTTGTACAGAAAGTCATAGTTCACTAAAAAAAAAAAAAAAAAAAAAAACTGTCATTATTTACTTATGTCTCTCCAAACATGTATGACTTTTTCTTCTGAGGAACACTGAAGGAGATATTTTGACCAAACACTGAAATTGCTCCAAAATAACAGTGGACGGTGGACCCCACTGACTTGTGTGGGCATTTTTGTGTTCTACGGAAGAAAGTAAGTGATATATGTCTAGAACACAACCCGAGGGCAAATAATAACAGAATTTTTCTGGACATAACATTTCTGGTTATATTTTGAGCGATTCGGTGCACACCTCAGATTAAATGGATTGTGAATGATGAGCACTGAAGGGAAACATCAAAGGAAGATGCAGTGACCATCAAAATAGAAACAGTTGGATTCTCATTTGTTTATTCCTGTTATATCTCCAGCTGTCTGTTCGAAGAAAACCCTGTCTCCCTTTAGTTATCTACTTAACTTGTTTCCTACCTCTACCTGATGTTCTTAGTAAATCTAAAATTCCTGTTAGGTATAGGGAAAGATGTAGTGAAGGAACATGGCTTCCAAACATCATTAGTTGTTCTGTGGTTTCTGCTTAGAAATGTTTATGTTGTTCTTCTTTTCTCACTAGTTAAAAATGCCAGTCCCTCTACATGATTACCAGTAGTTCATCCGGACTCTGTTGCTTTGTGTATAACATTCCACAATAACAATCAAACAATGGTCACAGCTTTCACATGGTAGAGCCAAGAAACTAAAAGAAGTGTTATACTTTTGTAATATTAACTCATTCTATCAAGCTTTCAAGCTCTAAAGGAAATCTACCAGAAAAGTTCTTGCACTCTGCTAGACTCTCATCCTGTGACTAATCATAGCGGTCTCTCTCTCTCTCTTTCTCTTTCTTTTTCCATTACTCGCCCACACCATGTTTCAAGTATCCAGGTCTTTTTTTTTAGCATTTTACTGTGTATTTGTTTAATTTTAATGTTCTACCACTAAGTGTTTGAAATACTTTAAATACTACGGTTAGAGTTAACCCTAATCTGCCAAATATATTGTATATCATCTATATTTGTATGCGACTCCTAACTATTCTAACGTTGCTTTACTCATTCTGTTATTCTATTACAAGCAGTACTTAACCTTAAGCAAATCACAATGTGTGGGCTGTGATGTCTGCTAGACAGATGCTCTCTTCATGGACACATAAGTCTGTCTTGGCTTTTCTCCACTGGTAATGTCAAATCAAGTCAAGTCACCTTTATTTATATAGTGCTTTTTACAATGTAAATTGTATCAAAGCAACTGCACAATATCAAAAAAGGAAAATAGTGTGTCAATAATGTAAATGAAAAGATTTAAAAAAAAAAAAGATTTTCAGTTAAAGGCATTTCATTATTGAATTCAGTGATGTCATCATCCAGCTCAGTTCAGTTTAAATAGTGTCTTTGCAATCAGGTCGACTATATCGCTGGAAATGAAGTGTCCCCAACTAAGCAAGCCAGAGGCGACAGCGGCAAGGAACCAAAACTCCATCGGTGACAGAATGGAGAAAAAAACCTTGGGAGAAATCAGACTCAGTCGGGGGACCAGTTCTCCTCTGGCCAAACGAACCAGCAGTTCAATTCCAAACTGCAGCAAAGTCAGATTGTAAGGGCTCAACTGGTTCCAGTGGTCTTTCACGATGGCTGTCTAAGTGGCGGGGTCCTCACTGGGGATCTGTCTCTGGCGCTCATCCAGGTGTCCGGCCTCCGCAGACGATCAGGGCCACATACATCATCTCCCGGCGCCGATCCACCATCTGATCCGGACATGGACTGAGAAACAGAATAGAAACAGACAAATATTAGCGTAGATGCCATTCTTCTTATGATGTAACGAGAACATCATGTGTGATGGGGAGTGTTCCCGGTTCCGGTTGATCTAATTAATGCAGCCTAACAATCCTTTAACGGATTTGAATAATAGAAGTGTATTAGTGTGTTATGTGTAAGCCAGGTTAAAGAAATGTGTCTTTTAATCTAGATTTAAACTGACAGAGTGTGTCTGCCTCCTGAACAGTATTAGGTAGATTGTTCCAGAGTTTGGGTGCTAAATAGGAAAAGGATCTGCCACCCGCAGTCGATTTTGATATTCTAGGTATTATCAAATGGCCAGAGTTTTGAGAACGCAGCAGACGTGGAGGACTATAATGTGATAAGAGCTCGCTCAAGTACTGAGGAGCTAAGCCATTCAGGGCTTTATAAGTAATTAACAAGATTTTAAAATCTATACGATGTTTGATGGGGAGCCAGTGCAGTGTTGACAGAACCGGGCTAATATGGTCATACTTCCTGGTTCTAGTAAGGACTCTAGCTGCTGCATTTTGGACCAACTGTAATTTGTTGATCAAGCGTGCAGAACAACCACCGTATAAAGCATTACAATAGTCTAACCTTGAGGTCATAAACGCATGAATTAGTATTTCTGCATTTGATGTTGAGAGCATAGGTCGTAATTTAGATATGTTTTTGAGATGGAAAAACGCAGTTTTACAGATGCTAGAAACATGGCTTTCAAATGAAAGATTGCTATCAAACAGCACACCTAGGTTCCTAACTGATGAAGAAGAATTGACACAGTAGCCGTCAAGTGTTAGATAGTTTTCTAGGTTATTACATGTGGGGTTTTTAGGTCTGATAATTAACACCTCTGTTTTTTCAGAATTTAGCAGTAAGAAGTTACTCGTCATCCAGTTTTTTAAAGTAAAGTAAAGTCGTGACGTATTGTCAAGTATGGTGACCCATACTCGAAATTGGTGCTCTGCGTTTAACCCATCCAAGTGCACACACACAGCAGTGAGTAGTGAACAAATGCACACACACACACACACACACACCGTGAACACACACCCGGAGCAGTGGGCAGCCATTTATGCTGCGGCGCCCGGGGAGCAGTTGTGGGTTCGGTGCCTTGCTCAAGGGCACCTCAGTCGTGGTATTGAGGGTGGAGAGAGCGCTGGACATTCACTCCCCCCACCTACAATTCCTGCCGGCCCGAGACTCGAACCCGCAACCTTTCGATTACGAGTCCGACTCTCTAACCATTAGGCCACGACTTCCCACGACTCCCCATATATCGACTATGCATTCCGTTAGTTTCTCAATTTGGTTTGTTTCACTGGGCCGTGAAGAAATATAGAGCTGAGTATCATCAGCATAACAGTGAAAACTAACACCATGTCTCCTGATAATGTCTCTCAAGGGTAACATGTAAAACGTGAAAAGTAACGGCCCTATACTGAGCCTTGAGGTACTCCGTACTGCACTTGTGATCGATATGATACCTCTTCATTCACTGCTACAAACTGATGGCGTTCAGATAAGTACAATTTGAACTATGCTAATGCACTTCCACTAATGCCAACAAAGTGTTCTAGTCTGTTTAAAAGAATGTTGTAGTCGATGGTGTCGAAGGCAGCGCTAAGATCCAGTAGAACTAATAAAGAGATACAATCACGATCAGATGATAGAAGCAGGTCATTTGTAACTCTAATGAGAGCAGTCTCAGTACTATGATACGGTCTAAATCCTGACTGGAATTCCTCACAAATACTATTTTTCTCTAAGAAGGAATATAATTGCGAGGATACTACCTTTTCTAGTATCTTTGACAGAAAAGGGAGATTTGAGATCGGTCTGTAATTAACTAAATCTTTGGGGTCAAGTTGTGGTTTTTTAATGAGAGGCTTAATAACAGCCAATTTGAAGGTTTTGAGGACATATCCTAATGACAGTGATGAATTAATAATAGCCAAAAGAAGATCTATGACTTCTGGAAGCAGCTCTTTTAGTAGTTTAGATGGAATAGGGTCTAACATACATGTTGTTGGTTTAGATGATTTAACAAATTTATACAATTCTTCTTCTCCTATAGTAGAGAATGAGTGAAATTGTTCCTCGGGGGATCTATAGTGCACTATCTGATGCGATATTGTAGCTGACGGCTGCATGGTTACAATTTTATCTCTGATAGAATCGATATTGGAAGTAAAGTAGTTCATAAAGTCATTACTGCTGTGCTTTTGGGAAATGCAAACACCTGTTGATGCTTTATTTTTCGTTAATTTAGTGACTGTATTGAATAAATACCGGGGGTTATGTTTGTTTTCTTCTAGAAGAGACGAAAAGTAATCAGATCTAGCAGTTTTTAATGCTTTTCTGTAGGATAGGGTATTTTCCCGCCAGGCTCTACGAAATACCTCTAGTTTTGTTTTCCTCCATCTGCGCTCCATTTTCCGGGCTGCTCTCTTTAAGGTGCGAGTGTGCTCATTATACCACGGAGTCGGACTGTTTTCTTTGATCTTCCTTAAGCGTAAAGGAGCAACTATATCTAAAGTGCAAGAAAAGAGAGAGTCCATAGTTTCTGTTACATCATCAAGTTTTTCTGCGCTGTTGGATATGCTGAGGAATTGAGATAGATCAGGAAGATTACTTACAAAGCAGTCTTTTGTGGTAGAGCTGATGGTTCTACCATACTTGTAACAAGGTGTAGAATTTACAGTTTTAGCTATGTGGAGTTTACACAAGACTAGATAATGATCTGAGATATCATCGCTTTGCTGCAGAATTTCAACACCACTAACATCAATTCCATGTGACAGTATTAAATCTAGAGTATGATTTCGAAAATGAATAGGTCCGGAAACGTGTTGTCTAACCCCAATAGAGTTCAGAATGTCTATGAATGCTGATCCTAATGCATCTTTTTCATTATCGACATGGATATTAAAATCGCCAAGAATTAAGACTTTATCTGCAGCCAGTACTAACTCAGATAGAAAATCAGCAAATTCTTTAATAAAGTCTGTGTGGTGCCCTGGTGGCCTGTATACAGTAGCCAGTACAAACATCACAGGGGATTTATCACTTACACGTGTTTCTCTAGATAATGTTATACGCAGCACCATAACTTCAAACAAGTTATACTTAAAGCCTGCCCTCTGAGAAATACTGAGAATATTGCTATAAATTGTAGCAACACCTCCCCCTTTACCTTTTGGACGTGGCTCATTTTTATAACAGTAATCTTGGGGGGTGGACTCATTTAAAGTAATGTATTCATCTGGTTTTAGCCATGTTTCTGTCAAACAGAGCAAATCTAGATTATTACCATTGATCAAATCATTTACAAAAAGTACTTTTGTAGAAAGGGACCTGATATTCAGTAAGCCAAGCTTTATCAATTGTTTCTCTGTTTTGTAAACATTTTTTATTTGTTGAACATCAATTAAATTGTTACTCTTAATTTGGTTTGGACGTTTTCTGTATGTTCTAGTTCGGGGAACAGGCATAGTCTCTATAGTGTGATATCTAGGTGAAGGAGTCTCTATGTGCTGAGAATTAACTGACTTTTGTGACGTGAGGCGGCTAGCAGACGGTCGGTTTAGCCAGTCTGTCTACTTCCTGACCTGGGCCCCAGTTAGTCAAGTACGAACTCTAAGACTATGTGCCATATTTATAGAGAGAAGAGCAGCACCACCCCAGGAGGGATGAACACCATCTCTTTTCAGCAGGTCAGGTCTGCCCCAAAAACTCGTCCAATTGTCTATGAAGTTATTCTGCGAGCACCACTTAGACATCCAGCCATTGAGTGACGACAGTCTGCTATGAATCTCATCACCACGGTAAGCAGGGAGCGGGCCAGAGCATATTACAGTGTCTGACATCGTACTTGCAAGTTCACACACCTCTTTAACATTATTTTTAGTGATCTCCGACTGGCGAAGTCGAACATCATTAGCGCCGACGTGGATAACAATCTTACTGAATTTACGTTTAGCATTAGCCAGCACTTTTAAATTTGCCAAGATGTCAGGCGCTCTGGCTCCCGGTAAACATTGGACTATGGTGGCTGGTGTCTCTATTTTCACGTTCCGTACAATAGAATCGCCAATAACTAGAGCACTTTCATCAGGTTTCTCAGTGGGTGCCTCACTGAGTGGGGAGAACCTGTTTGATGTTCTGATCGGAACGGAAGAGCGGTGTTTTGACCCACGACTAGGCCGCCTTACAGTCACCCAGCTGCCCTGCTGCACGGGCTCAACCGGAACCGAACAATGTACAGGACTCCCTGAGCTAGTCACATCCAAAGCAGTATCTACAGCCCTCACATTCTTACTGTCCTCAACTAAAGTTTGGATGCGTGTCTCTAATTCTGAAACCTTCTCTGTCAGCCTAACTATTTCCCTGCATTTATCACATGTGAATCCCTCGTCGCCGACAGAGAGAGATAAACTGTGTGACCTGAAGTGCAAACAAAAATAGCAGGAGAAGAAGCCATTACTCACCGATGAATGATACCAACTTAACTTACCACTTACCACTGTTGTTTGATGAACTCGTGAAAAACGGATCGAGAGAGAAATGAAAACAATAATAGGCGCAAATGGAACCGTGAGTAACAAGCTAACCAGCTGATGCGCTGCACTCCCGGTTTTAAAAAGCGAACGATCAAATTAGTTAGATTAGTTTGATAGATAATACCAGAAATATGGTGGGAATAAAGTTATATATTATCACTTTAAACAACAGAGAGTGAAAGTAAGGTACAGATTCAATAAAAAAGCAGAGCTACAAAGGCAAACCTCTCAGCAGCACAACAGACTGAATGAATGATGAGTTCATATATTGGGGGAAGGTAATGTCTGCTTTCCCAGTGTGCTGAAAACCAGCTGCTGTGCAAAATTGTGGAAGTGAATGAATATAAGGAAATTGGCAGCTTTTTTCCAACCTCTCTGAAAACAGCCAGCTCAGCAGTCAGCATCATTCTTATTGCCATGCAGGCACCATTTATCTTATAGATTTTAAACAGAGCGACTACATAACATCCATTAGGACATCCATCTACGCATTACTGCTAATTTTAGTGTCGTATTTGAGTTCATTCTCCTCTCACCAGTCATCTTCTGGTGGTGGGCTTCATCTACCCACTTAAAGGATGCGTCACTTCATCTGTGACGAGATGAGCTACTTATTATCAAGCCCACAGAAAGGTTAACTTGGTGTCATCTGCTTTGAATCAAAAAACATGTTTGGCTCCAGGTTGAGAAATGAGGAAGAAAATGTCATTTTCTTTCCACTTCGGTCTCCACTTTTTCAACACCATTATAGACAAAAGTTGAGAGCAAACAAGACCGAAACCCTCTGTCACCTGAACAGTCTGTGGCCTTCTATAATGACCTGTCCAGCCTTTTATTCCCATCCCACTTACAGTGACCCTCATCCTAGTTACTGTAACGGCACGGACTTATTTACCATTCTGAATCATACACTCTGTTGAGTCTCAATAAATTTTGTCATCTATTAATAGAGACCAGTGCTTTTTACAGAATAACCGCAAGTGCTAACACCTTTAAATACTGTTAATTATTTAAGGAAAGTTGATTGTTTATGTATACACAAGGAAAAGAAGTTCAAAAATCAGGTCATCTGAGGTATGATTAACCAATCTGTTTTTCTCTCTCTTCCTGTGTTCTCTAGACAGCTCAGACGGTGTTGCTGGTTGTCACTGCGTTCCTCATCTGCTGGATGCCGCACCACATTATTGCTATGTGGGTAGAATTCGGCAAGTTCCCATTGACTGAGGCTACTTTTGTGTTTCGCATCATCTCTCACTGCCTGGCCTATGGAAACTCCTGTGTCAACCCCATTCTTTATGCCTTCCTCTCTGAAAACTTCAGAAAAGCCTGCAAGCAGGTCTTCACGTGCCGTTTTTTTTACTCTCCTCCGCCCGTGGAGAAAGTGGTGCGCATTCGCATGGAAAACTTCTCCATGACACATTCCACTACTAACATCTGACTCAAAATGTTTTAGAGGTATCCTCACTGTTAAAAACATTTCTGTTGTTTGTCTCTGCTTCATGCCGTTCCGTCATGGATTACATTTCAAGGTTTGACTGACAAGGACAGTAAAAATTAAGTTACCTTGAGAAGTAAATCCATATATAATATCTCAATCCATGTTTATTAAAGGCGTTTGCCAATAACTATTTAAGTGTAAATAGTGTTTGTCCATGAAATGTTTGTACATTTTTGTGTTCACTGTTCAATGTATTGTTGTTATTGAAAATAATTAAAACATATGTAGAGATAAATTAAAAAATATATTACTACAATTATACTTGATATGTTTGAGAGAATCACTAAAAGAGCATGACTGTTTGTGAAGGAACTGTGCTGTCTGAACACCTTTTTGCATAGTGTTTACGTCGTCTCAGTCTAAACATGCCGTAAACTTTAATACTTGTATGCTGTAATTATATACTCAGTGACATTGGTTTACATGTATTATGTCCAGTCTTATGGTTACATATCTATTATGAAAATAAAATATTATTGAAGGTTAGCCCTTTTAAGAATTCAAATAATAAAATAATCTAATTCAATGAACATTAAAATATAAGTTTTCTGGTCCTTTAAGAGCAAGTTAGAGTGGGTTATTGTTTAAAGAGGATGTTGCTATCTTTATCCCAGTGCTTATGGTTAACTGTTTGACATAGCAGAGATTGTCCTAAACAAAAGAGAAAAGACCAATGGAAACTCTGTGTGTTCTCTCACCAGTCTATTACTCACGCCTCTGTGTGAGATACCAGGACAGGAGCTCTTATAAACACAGAATTTTTTTTTTTTTTTTTTTTTTCTTTGAATTAGGAACGAGTCAAGAGTCTCAAAGCTTAGGAACTTCCCTTTGAAGTTACAAGAAACGTGCTGGATGGCTTATTTTCCAAGTCAGATTCTTGTCAGGTGAATATGCTACCATCACAAAGCTATTCACTCGTCCCTTTATCCTTGTGAAATACATCAACAGTACAATGCAGCTCTTACAATAATGTGATATAATACTACTACAAATGATAACACACCGTGCTGTAAGTAAACCCTAAAGATGACACTATTTTATCACAGTTTGCATAACTTTGGAATGACTGATTCAAAGTGCACACTGGTCACTTTTTCTTCTTTTTTTGAACATATCTGTAAATAATGGTATACTTCACATAGTGTCAGCACTAAAGGTCTGGCAGTGCACCATGATAAGAGATTGACTGGGAGAACTTGCAGGTGAGAAGCCTGGGAAAATAGTCAGAATCTGGTTATGCTAAATCATGCTCAGACAAATCATTAATAACAAAGTTAACCTGTTCAGACATCCCTTTTCCCTGGTGCCTTTTGTTTAAATCACAATTAGATTAGAAGCTACTAAATCAGTCAATGATTGCATCGCATTTCACACACTGGCCATTGATTTTATTAGTAATTCCATAACTTTTGTCAAGTCGTTAAAATTCAGTAAGATTATTTTCAAACCATGCCAAATTGATTATCAGTTATTGCTGAAATTACTGGTGGGAAAAAATAAAATTGTCCCTGAAACATAATTTGGATCACTAACAACTGCAAGTACTCTTAAATAGCTCTAAATACCTTATTCTCTACACATTTTACACCAAATATCTAAGTTGTAAAAAAAGCAGATGGTGAGCCACATGTAGTCCAAACATATTTTTTAAACACTTCATCCAATAAAATGATCTCTGTCCGCATTTCTTGTAAATCAAATATACCTTTAAACAAATGTAAAGTGCGCACTCTAACCCAAAAATACTTGTTGCATTTCAAAGCCAAAAATGTGCTGTACTCAACAAAGTCATTGTTCAAGGTAGGTGTGATGGTTTGTTTGTCCTTCATGCATTAGATAAAGCCCAGAGGTCACAAAATGGACTTGAAGAAAATATACAAGTGTACTTAATGAGGGAGTAGTTCTGTTTGAACAGGTTGCTTTTTCTTTGAAATGAGCCCATCAGTGCAGCTCACAGCTCCCTGTTTGTCTTCTCTAATCAATGTTATGAAAGACCCTCTTCTCAATAACACTGCTGCAAAGTTCGAATTTATCTCATGGCAACCCTGCAGTTGTGCGGTAATAACAAAACAGTTGGTAGTGAAGCATACAGCCTCACTTTAAGACCTCTCTATCACATTCATTCCCATTAATCAAAAGATAACATCACATCAACCAATAAAACAGGAAACTGCAACTTAAACTGCAACTGCCATTTAAATGTGTTTTGGTCTTAGCGACACTTGCACTTAAATTAGCTGTTTGCTGTAAGATTAATTGTTCGGTGTCAGATACCTCACATAACGGTGGGAGGTACATGGCAAACATTTTTAAATTACAAAACAACATTCAGCCATCTGCATTTGTGTTTAAGCTGTCTAACACAGAAATGTAAACAGAAGCTTCAGGCCAAAATGTTCTTACATGTTTAGTGAAGCAATATTTAATTCCAAACCTGTATGACTTTCTTTCTTCTGCAGACCACAAACTGTTCTTGTGCAAACAAATGAAAGTCACTGAAATAACACTGAATCTGACTGGTTTTCATTATACAGGCAAAAAATAATGATAATGATAATAATAATAATATCTTGCATTCTGCAGATGCAAGAAAATCATACAGGCTTGGAACAAAATGAGGGTGAGCAAAGCTGCATCAGAAATCACAAACTATATGAAATAAGTAATATGTCCAAATTCATGCTAATTCATATAAAAAAAAAAATGGGCGAAAGGTGAACGCTACCTGTGTGAATGGCAGTAAAGCTCCGTATTTGACACTGTAGGTCACATGACAATAACAGCATGAACATTTTATGAACACAATAACAGAACTCTTTTTTTTTGTTTTTAAGTATTTTTAATTAGGCCTACTTATTCAAAAGTAGTACCATCTCATAGAGTACGCAATTTCGGACGCAGCCTAACTGATGACAGAATTTGCATTTTTAGGTAAACTATAGCCCTTTAAGATATCTAATACAAATGTGAAAAGAAGCCTTAAGGTCATTGCACACGGAGTCTTGAATTTTTTCATATTCGTCATCCTTTCCTATCAAAATGCATGCTATGGATGTGAAAACGCAGAAAATCGAACCTGATCCGAATTTTTTTGACGGACAAAAGTTTCGGAGGCAGTGTGCAAACGACACAACGCGAGGTCGTATTTATTTTTTAACATGCAAACATTTCAGACTCTGTGTGCAGTGACCTTTAGGCAAAAATGTTCTAAATGTTAAGCCCTTTAAAAGTTCAATGTAACAAATATACAAAGAACTCTTTCATTTCAAATCTATATTATGTTATTGTACAGAACACCTAAGATGATTTGAAGAAGTTTTTGTCCATACACTTAAAGTCAATTAGGTCCAAAATAATAAAGAGAGAGAGAAAGAAAGAGAGAGATTTATTTTTCAGAATATCTTTGTGTATTACAGAAGAAAGAAAGTCAGAGCATTTTGGGTGAACTATCCCTTTAAGACGTCTAGTAAAAAATTGAACATAAGCTTTAGAACAAACTGATCTTTACATGTTTATTTGAAAGTTTTAATACAACAAATAAACAAACAATAAACGTCTCATTGTTTTAAAAGGCTAATGTGTCGATCTTCACTTTCCTATATCTCTTTAAAGTCTGTTTCATGGCTGGGTTTCTGAATTTCTGATTCCATCCCTGGTAAAGATGTTCTCCTCCTGGCTGCTGTCTCTATTCTCTGCACAAGTTCCACATCCCACGGGTGCGTAACGAAACTCAGCACCTCCCCTCCCTCTGAGCCACCTGCTCTCCCCACGCGCCCTGCCCGGTGGATGTAATCTGTGTGGGTCTCAGGGAAGTCATAATTGACAATAAGTCCAACTCTCTGTGTGTCCAAACCTCTTGAAGCTATGTCAGTGCAAATTAGAACATCAACATTCCCTTTTTGAAAGTTCTTAAAAGTTCCTTCTCTCATAGTCGCAGGCATCTCTCCCTGGAGCCTCATATGACGAACACCCATTTCCTCCAGTGAGTAGCCCAGCCAGTTGACGGTGGAAGCCGAGTTACAGAACACCAAAACGCCTTTGTGCTCCATTTCGGCCTTCTTCAGGGCCTGGTGAAGCTCTAGAATCTTGTCTGCACCTTTGACCCTGAGAAACGTCTGCTTTACATGTGGCATGAGATGATGCAGCATGCGGCTTTTAACGGTCACCATGCTGGCCAGGTCAGTTACCTTACTGAGCACCTGTCCTACACCACCCGGAAATGTGGCTCCCACCACAACCAGCTGAGCTTTACGGACGAGCCCAACCGTCTCAGAGAGCCTGGATGCCACCTCGGTATGCGAAAGAATATTCTCAAGCATGCCTGCAAAGCTTTCGTCAAACATAGTGTCGGCTTCATCGATGACTAGGAAGTTTAGTTCGTTCAAGTTAATGAACCGCTTCCAGAGGGCCTTCAGCAGGGCGCCAGGAGTGGCCACTAAAACATCCGGCTGACCGTGAGTGAACGCCGCTTTGATGTTACCCACACCTCTCCCACCTCCTACGACTTTGACCACGAGTCCAAACGGTTTGCTGATCGATCGAGCTACAGATGTCACTTGTTCTGCTAGTTCCCGTGATGGGACGATGACCACAGAGCGAATGTTTCTCTCAGAGTCTGTGAAGGGCTCCTCCTGCCTGTCCGCTTGTAGCCTGTGGATGATGGGAAGGAGGTATGCCAATGTTTTTCCACTTCCCGTCTCTGCAGCACAGAGAATATTGCGTCCTTTTAGTATTTTGGTAATGGTTTGCATCTGGACTGTGGTGGGGTGAATTATATTCTGGCTGTGTAAAGTCTCGACCAGTTCTGGACAAATATTAAAGCAATTAAATGTCTTTTGGGGGACAGAAGCACTGCCATCACCCTCGTCCTTCTGCTTGAGGACAGATGGTGGAGCACTTTGGATGCTGTTTATGGAGAAGTAATCCCCTAACGCTTTGTTACTCTTCCATCCCTTGGATGTCAGAACCGGCTGTTCAAATTTCCCAAGTGTATAGCCGACAGACTGGTTTAGTTGCGGGTTCTTGCACTTGATCAGCAGTCTTCCAGGCTTGACTGTTGGCAGCTTGTCAAACTTCTTATTTTGCATCTGTTTGATGTTCTCTATACGTTCTTGCATGCGTCTTGGGATGCGGATCACCACAGGCTGTAAGGCAGCGGTTGTCACTCTGCGTACACCCGCGCTAACGCCCGCGATCTGTCCCCAGCCGAGCTGCGAACTACAGAGTTTAGAAATGAGAAAGGCACGGCGTCCGATGTTCACTGACTGCATTGTACATACGAGGTACTTCCACAGCACACGCGAAGGTGAATATCGGATGTCCCGTTTAATCCGCAGATTTATTCAAGAATAATCTTTTATGTGACAAACGCGATAAAACACTGAACGCACACGCACCCATGCTTTTAGTTCGTCCGGTCGCAGAATGATGACGTTAAAAACCCGTGACGCCAAAATAAAAGCCCCATGGCTCAAACGTGAGGAATAGTGTGCTACTCTTATATTTCTATAATATCTTATGATTACATTTAACAAGCGAATCAGACTGTGGAAGCAATAACACAGGATGTTTCTATCAATACAACGTTTCAAACGTCTAAAATAGAACAATCTAGAACTGGTAGGGTATTTAGAAATATTAACAAATAGTGAAGGCATACAGCTTTTTAAAGAGATTAACGAAATTCTTCATTCTAGGGCTAATTGTTGACTAATTGTGTTGAAATGTCAGATTATTTTGATTATCCGATACACTTTTGAATAGAGAGGGCTTTAAAATATATATCTTTATATGGCAGAGATTATTAGCCGAAGCTATTGTTTTATTTGAATGTCATAGATAATGCATTTATATTTGCTTAAAAATATATTTAAATTCATAGTTATAATTCTAATATGTAACATTTTGTACAAATGATTTATTGTTAATAATATAAAATGTAATATTATTGATGTCAGAAAATCAATTGATTCAATTTTATAGACTAATAGCTGGCAAATAAATGAATGATACAACACCTGGGGAGCTATACCTATAACTATGTCTAGTGTCACAGGCTTCCATTCTTCATTTCAAAGGAAGATGTTTGATTATTTGAATGGGCTCATAAGCCTAAATATTTTAGACCTTACTCTACATTAAAGTGGTTTTATGTTGGCATGAATGAGCTGCTGAGAATGATTCAGCTAGAGGTGCAAAAGTGCATAACTAATGTTCTTTATTCTCAGACATTGATTGATTATGTGGAAAATTCAGATTTGTTTAATAATCTGATCAACTTTTATACAGGGGTCTTAATAGCAGTTATGACATGAGACATTATGACTAACACAAACAGACACAACTGACAGTTAAAGATAGACATGTTTACCTACACAATATGCACTCTTTAAGAAAAAAGACACAAGATTTGTCACTGGTGTGGTACTTTTGAAAATGTTTACCTTTGTACCTAAAATTGCACCTAAATGGTATGCATAAGTACCGTTTGAATGAGTACTGCTCCAGTGACAGTACCTTTTTTCTGAGGGTGCATATTAATTTCAAGGAATGTATAACCAACACAAAAATTAGTTGTGTGCCCCTGGCAACTTCATTAATCTCCGCTCCAGCCTGAAGCCACAAAGGTGTGCCGCCACTGACCTGCATTCAAATAATCACAGACATTCAGCTGTGTCTGCAAAGGGAGATAAACAACTCCTGGTGTGAGTATTAGAAAGTGTGTTCATGAGTCTCTCTCTTTCTCTCTTTCTTTCTCTCTCTCTCTCTGTGTGTGTGTGTGTGAGTGCGCGTTTTTGTGACAAATGAGGACATAAATTTGTATAATGACAAAGGTATTACAAGGTGAAGGTGGCTTTTCAGGACATTGCCCCATGTCCCCACTTTTCAAAACGCTTATAAATCATACAGAGTGAGTTTTTGGGGGGGGGAAGGTAGAAATGCACAGTCTTCTATGAGGGCTAAGTTTAGGTGTAGGGTAGGTGTAGGGCAATAGCACATACAGTTTGTACAGTATAACAACCATTACACCTATGGGCTGTCCCCACTTTTCACAAAAACAAACGTGTGTGTGTGTGTGTGTGTGTGTGTGTGTGTGTGCGCGCGAATGTGAGGGAGAGAGAGAGGACGAGATTATAATTTTAATCAATAGTTATGTCATTATCTTTTTTGTTTTTGTTCCCTATTGAGCTTTTGTCTTTGCTTGTAATGGATACTGAAGGACAGGGAAACACTTTGAAAGAGCAGGTTATTGACTGTGTCTACTGCTTAGTCAATCCTGTCACTGGATCATTGGTTGTTAAAAAATTTAACATTTAATTTAAATGAAATTAATTACATTTTTAAGTTCTTTTTTTTTTTAAGTCGAGCTTGGAAATGGCAGTCTCAAATTATCATTATTCAAAATTCAGCAGTTTAAATAAATTTCGGGGGTTTTTTTGTTGTTGTTGTTGTTGGTTCATTTATTCATTCATTCATTAATTTTTTGAATGTTTAATGACATCTGTCACCGTGACAAAAATATCATCATAAGAGCAGTGTCATCTTTTTTTCTTTGCTTTATTTCTGCTCAAACAAAACAGCTTCTTTTAGCCACGAGTCCTGCAATAAATTGGTGTTTCACTTAAGTGTTTTCACTTAGTATCAATTGACAGACAGAAGCAAAAACAGCACAGAAATTTTATAGCAATGCAGATATGTCAATACATGCTCTGCCTCAGTCTCTTTAAAAATGCATCATACCAATAAGAAAAGACAAATGCTATACCCTAACCTTTTTTTTATACAAGTAATCCAAATTTCCTGTCTAATGTGTTTTTTTCTGGTCCAGACATCAGATTCTTTTTTGTAAACTAACTTTATACCAGGTTAACATGATGATCTTTCGGCAGTTTTTTTTTATACTGTAATGATTCTTTTCAATGTTCAATAATTCTCGGTATCCTTCATGAAGCTATAAATGTTGTGCTGCATTTCTTTCAAGTGGCTTGTTTTTCAATCAGCCACTGATTAAAATCAGATGTATCCCTGGAGTCCTTAAGTCCTGACTATGGTTTGTCTTGAGAACTTCCACTTCTCTCTCCTCTGTCTCATTCTGCTTTCCATCTGCTATCCCTGGTGGGTTTTTATCAACACTCAAGTAAATTACACGGTCACAGTCTCAGAGAGAGGTGAAGGAACCCATATCGCCACCAGCATTAATTATTTTCTCGGCATAAAATGAAAATCCATTCTTGTATCCAAACAAACAGACACAATATTTGGGTTTCTATAAATAATGATATAAAATGGTTGTTGATTACGGAGCAGTTGCAGAAAGAATGGCATTGGATATCACCAGATCAAATTTCACTGAACAAAATGTATTGCGGAGAACACTGTGCACATTATAGGTTTAAGATGGGTGCATGCGAGAAACACAGTTATGATGTGTGATTTGAATCAGTGCTTGAAGTGGAAAAAAAGAAGTGCCGGTACTCCGGTGCCCCTGTGCCGTGTCACTCTCTAATATTAGGACATTGTACTGAAGGTGTTTTGCTGCTTTTTGCAATTAATCTGTTTTTATTGTTGAACAACAATAAAACAACAGCAAAAACTGCTCAGATTAACACTGATGCCTCTGAAAGGTTTGTTTGTGTTGAGGCTGATAGCAATTACAGCTTAAACACAGCATCCCCATGAGACACTGAGCTTTAATGACTGCCTCGCAGTAATGATGTCTGCTACATCAACACGATGGCTGTTGTGTTACATGGGATAAATTGTGTGCTTAATAAGAACCACAGCTTATGCTGCCCCCTCACACTAACAATCCTCCAGCACCTCTCACATCAGCTCTTACCATTCTCTCTCTCAAAAAAGGTTTTATGTTGAGCATAAACTAGCTCTGATTGGTTGTGGCTCTTGTTGTAAGCTCCTCGACCCCTTTCTAGCCTTCATTTCATGCTGCAGCCAAATACACGCCACTTGTGATGTCAGATATAATGCAGCTTGTTCCGCGCAGGGCTTAGATACAACAGCTTCCTTGATATCATAGGGATTTGTATTGTTGTCTGGAGAATATTGGTTGCTGCTGTATTGCCACGTCTTGTATCAGAATGTTTAGTAAAAGGATCTAGTGATTTGTCTTAATGTTGAAGAATCAATAAAGGACTAAAACAGGGAATTAAGAAGTGGAAAAATAGCTGGTAGGATTTTGATTGGAACTTTCTCTGTTGGAAAAGTGCACAAATGTAGACTTGTACAGTGTATCATGTATGGATGATGCATATTTCTTTTCTTTTTTCCCATCAGTATAGTTTATTGATTTCTCTTTAGACAAATTTCAACAAAAGCTTGTACATTTAGCATTTAACAAAATAAATAACTAATTAAATAAATGCAAACATAAAAAGATACAAATAACATTTAACAAATCATACTTTTAAGTACTGGATATAAATATTTTCGGGGAAAATGGATCATAATTAATAATTCCAATTATCAGCACTGCCATTTTTGCAAAAGGTGTGTTTTTAATGTTAAATGTGACTTTTTAATGACTTTTCTGCTGCATGTATTTGATTCACTGAAAAGAGCAAACTCATCAGTCACTGTTTGAGATTTAGGCCTATATCGGGTCATTCATTGGAGACTGGTTGTGCTGTATGTTTTTGATTCAATAAAAAGAATTGAATCATAAGAATAATTTGTTTTGTAATCGACCTACACTGGTCACGACACACAGTACATTCAGTAGTGTCTTGTGCTTTCACTAAATATTTCCTGTCAGAGGCCCTGCTGTTTCTACCTGGTATTAAGAAGCTTTTCCTGTGATCCAATTACAAATGGTCAGCACAAAACAGGTTTTCAAGTTGGAAACGGAGTCTAAAACATTTTGGGATCAGATTATTGAAGCCGTGGGGGGGGGTTAGGACAATTCTAAGGAAGGGCCCGACGATGGAGGGGGACCCCCCAGAAGGCGATCGCAATTTCTACCGAGGGGAAAAACCCCAAAAAAACTACAGGAACTGCAAACTAGATTTGTACAAAATACTTCAGAAGACCAGTCTGACTAAAGACTTTTTTTAGTGACAAAACAATACTGACTGGTCCATCTTTTTCAAAGCTTTACTGTTGCTGCTGTCACACCCTACAGAAAAGACCAGCTTTGACCAGCATGAATTTCCAAGCCGGTCCAAGTTTCTTTATGCTGGTTAGTGGTGGTTTTGTCAACCAGCTTTTTGAGAAAGAATAGTTGTGATTAAAGCAGTTGTTTTTTGGGGGGCAGTGCTCTAATCTGTGGCAGAAGTGTGACGGATGGGCTTTGGGCTGCTGTTTGTAGACCTCACACCTAAATAGCTTGTGCCAGACAGTGTGATGGATTCTTCTGCAATGCCATCAGCTCTTCATTTACAGATCACTGCTCTTTATTCTGACACACTTAGTAGTTGTAGTTGGGAGGGTCAGAGGGGAATTCTGAAATACGACAATGCAATTTCATCAGGGCATTATGCTGGAGGGTTATTGGTTATGAAAAGCAATACTGCTTATAAAAAGTGATTTTAAAGTGAACAACCGCAAGATGACTGTTCATTTTCAAAGTTCTTACGATATTTCAGTGGTTGTAAGTGTTTATATAGCGAACGTGAATATGGCTTTTGTAATTGTCAGAGAGTAGGAAGTAAAAAGAGGGAGAGCAAAAGGGCGATGGTTCTGGGACATTCTGTAAATTGGACTCCCTGTAAATCATTCTGTCACATTTCAAGGTCTGTCTTTTGGTTTTTATTCAAATCTGACTGACCTGCCTCTAATTTAAAGTTTTTGTTTTCGACTGCCTGAATTGATCTTTTTTTCCTCACTGAAAGTTAATTCCCTTTATTGTTTGTGATCGCACTGCATGCTTGCCAGATTTGTGTGATTACTTTGTAAAATTTATTGTGGGTGGACTCATGACATTTTGTCTCCAGGGCAACGAACAGGCAGTTATATGTGACAGAACCAAGGTAACAGAATAGAAGAAATCCATCATTACAGTACAAAAGGTGATACAGAAGTACAGAAAGTGATGCTACAGCCATATCACCCTGCAGCCCAAGACTGGTTGCCCACTGAAGTTAAGCAGGGCTGAGCCTGGTCAGTACCTGGATGGGAGACCTCCTGGGAAAACTAGGTTGCTGCTGGAAGAGGTGTTAGTGAGGCCAGCAGGGGGTGCTCGCCCTGTGGTCTGTGTGGGTCCTAACGCCCCAGTATAGTGATGGGGACACTATACTGTCAAAAAGCACCGAACCAAGACAGCAAACCGAGGTCCTGACTCGCTGTGGTCATTAAAAAGCCCATGGTACTTCTCGTAAAAGAGCAGGTGTGTAACCCGGTGTCCTGGACAAATTCCCTCCACTGGTCCTTATCAATCATGGCCTCCTAATAATTCCCATCCACTTGATTGGCTCTATGACTCTCTCTCGTCTCCACCTGTAGCTGGTGGGTGGTGAGCGCACTGGCACCGTTGTCCTGTGGCTACCGTCACATCATCCAGGTGGATGCTGCACACTGGTGGTGGTTGAGGAGAGATCCCCCCACATGATTGTAAAGTGCTTTGGGTGTACAGCAATACCTAATAAAGTATATATATATATCATTCATTCATTCATGTTTCAGTATGTCTTTTAATTACTTCTTAATAACTTTTGAAAACAATTCACATTGTAGTCGGCTGATGAGATGTTTTTTTTCTTGAGTGCATTTGAATTTGCTACAGCTTCAGTAAAATGCACATTCATCATGGTCATGATTGAATTAAAAAAAGGGAGGATATCTCAGAGGATATGGTTGATTCAATATAGATTTGAAATAAAGCTATTTTTCATTCATAGTTTCTTGCAAATATTCTGTAATAGATCCCTTATAGTATACATAAGTTTTATTATTGTTTCCAGTGCTGCGTCCGCTTGTGTGCTTTCTCCACATCATGAATTTAGCATATTCCTGGCCCAGTTGTTAACGTGCTTCATAAAGAGCACTTTACCCTGAACCTTTTGTCAGTGCATTTACATATCAGTAAAAGAGGTCTTACTAATTTGTGTTTTCCATAAAAAATAGTAGTATTTTGTATTGTTCATTGTCATGCCAAGTTTCAAGACACAATAGAGAGAGACAGAGAAAATCGATGAATTATATTAGGAGCAATGCATTTTATGTAATTTGTATTTTATGTAAGCCTAGCTCAGTGACACTATCATACATTTCAAATATTTATATAAGTAATTCCCTAAAAGATACATGGGTTATTATTATGATCAAGGTGGAAGGGTTTCTGTTTGTACAGGAATAGTTTGTCTATGGATTCAAATTAATTAAACTTTTTCTTTGCAAGCAACTTTTGCATAAATATTCTATGCACAGTCTTCGGATTAAGCCCTAAAAGGATTACATGCTTCAAACAACGTCTCCAAGTCTGTTCAGCGTGTATATTGAAATGCTATATCAGAGCCATAATCTGAGTTAGCCTCAGTCTGTCAGTGATGCAGCAGACTTTGTACTGGCTAAAGCAAAGGTCCTGTGGATATAAGATTTGCTCAACCACCATGACAGTAAATGCAATTTCACACTCATCTGAAAAAAGACTCGCCTGTCTGTTTTTCTTCTTTCTTTTCAGAGTAAACTGATCTTTCAGTTCTATGAAATTCTGTAAAAACTCTGGAGAAAATAACAGAAAAGCATTGTTGCTTTACCTTGACACATGCAGACAAAAGAGTTTTAAACATTCCTCATAAATGTCACAACACATCTCTTTTAATCTCCTACATGATTGAAAAGACAATGGCATTTAGTTTTGCTAATTAACAATGTTAATCCTTGGGATAACTTGTGTGAACATCACGATGTGTAACCTAATGGAAATGTTTTATAATGTACCTTATGTGGCATTTAATACCTCAAGGCTTTTCCAGTTATAACTCTGAAAAGCTTGTGGTTTTCATATGAATATTAGGCTACTGTTATTATAAGCTGATTATAGATTCAGGCAACAAAAGCATTTGACAAATTTGAGAACACACGCAAATAGACTCTTACAAATAAAGTTTCTTTATTGGCATCTATGGTTCCATTAAGAACCTTCCATTTCATAAAAGGTTCTTTTATAGTGGAAAAATGTTCTTCAAACTATTAAAATGTTCTTCACACTAAAAAATTTTTCTTTTAAAAAAAGTTCCAAAATGGTTCTTCTAAGGCATCGCTGTGAAAACCCTTCTTTGCAAGCTGTACTTCATTTGTTTTATGTGTGCTTGTTTTAAGTTGTATGTGATCTGACAAATATTTCTTATAATCATTCTGGTCAATTTAATAGAATAACAAAAGATATAAGGAGACACCACCCCTCACAATGTAGAGCGCTTTGAGTGCTTAGAAAAAGCAGAAAAGCGCTATATAAATGTAATGAATTATTATTATTATTATAATATTTTAAAACACATAATGACTGCACTGCATGTTCCAGTGAGTCGATATTTACATTCTCATTGAGTCTCTCTCTCTGCACTTTGCTGCTCCTGCCCTTAATTCCCTCCTGATTCTTTGTCTTTATGAAGTAAACTAGGGAGGGCTTTTAGGCATACATTGGTTACTGTGACATTATCTCGGTTCTTCCTCTCTCCCTAATATCCTTAGTAAAGGGTTGTAGTCTCATAATAAATCTGTTTACTTGTCTTGGCTCTTAAATGGTTCAATACAACCTGTGTTGGGCATGGGGTTGAAGCTATTTTTCTATCACTGAATGATTTTTACAGGAATGGTCTGAACAAATCAAATTGTACATCATGTACAGAATTATTAGTGAGTGAGATAGTTTTCGGTCCATCAGATAATATGAAGGACTCTGATTTTGACCTAGGACCTGTATCTGCTTTTAGGTCATCACAGGTACGGAACCTGGGTGTTTTGTTGGATGACACGCTAAAATTTGATGAACAAATTTCCACCGTGATTGGATTTAGTTTTTATCAGCTCCGTACACTTGCAAAAATCAAAAATTTTCTCACCGACAAGACTCTGGAGATGGCCGTTCATGCTTTTATTACGTTGCGTCTAGATTACTGTAATTCTTTATATTGTGGCATCTCTAAATCACAAATTGCCCATCTTCAATTGGTCCAGAACGCTGCTGCTAAGTTTCTTTTAAAAAAGAAAAAAAGGGATCATGTCACTCCGCTCCTGAAGGCCCTTCACTGGTTGCCTATCCAATTTAGAATACACTTCAAAATTGTATTATTTGTTTTTAAATCGTTACATCATCAAGCACCCATTTACCTATCCGAATTGCTCCACCAGTATACCCCTTTGAGAAGTTTGAGATCCTGCGACCAGAACCTCCTCTTAATTCCACACTCTAGACTCAAGCGTAGAGGTGACCGTGCCTTTTCAGTAATTGGGCCTCGTCTTTGGAATGACTTGCCAGTTGAGATTAGAACGGCTCCTAGTCTGACGATTTTTAAATCACTCTTAAAAACCTATTTGTTTTCAATGGCCTATTAGGTTGTATTTTATCTATTCCATTTCTTATTTATGTGTCTTGTTTCCTTTTAATTTTTCTTGTGGATGCTTCCAAGTGTAAAGCACTTTGGTCAGTCTTCTGGCTGTTTTAAATGTGCTATATAAATAAAGTAAACTTGAAACTTGAAACTTGAGTGCCTCGTGGAGATGAACCACAGGGCACTGATGGGGAATTCACACTTTATTGGAGTAATTGGAGTAATCTTCCAGGTTCACTGACAGCTCTGAAATATAAAATGTTTTAAAACATACTCTCTTATCATGAATATTCATGAATATGCAAAATGTTAATGTGGAATGTGGATTTGTTTGCAGAGTTTTTACAGTTAATGACCACCTTGACAAAACAGCCTTTCTCCTGCTGTCTTAGAAGACACGGAAATGATTATATGGTTGTGTTTTTTATAGCAGATCTCCCTGAAGCATTACTTAGATATTTCTAGCAGAGGACACACTATTTAGATAACAGCTTTAGCTTTAAAACTACAGTGCAGTTTGGATTGAAATTTCAAAAAGTTGAAAAATTTCATCTTTGTAAATATTTTTTGCTAAATATTTTGTGAACAAAAACTATATACCGTGCCCTCCATAAGTACTGGAACAGTAAAGACAAAATTGCTCTGTTGGCTGTGGAGTCAAGACATTTGCAAATATGATTAAAAGATGAATATGAGACAAAACTACAGAATGTCACATTTTATTATTGGCCGTTTCAACACATACATGTTTTACCAAATAAAAAGAACAGCACTTTTAGAGTTCATCCCACTCATTGATGTGAGCATAAGTATTGGGACAGTTGAACATAAGGCAGATATAAAAGATTAAAAGCTATTATTTAGTAGCAGATCCCCTGCACACAATCACAGCAGTGAGTCTGTGACCCATAGACATCACCAGACTCTTGGTCTCATCCTTTGAAATACCTTTCCCAGCCATTAATGCAGCCAATTCCAATTGTTGCTTGTTTTGGGGAGTTTCTGCCTTTACTCTCCTCTTCAGCTGGTGAAATTCATGTTCAATTGGATTTAAATCTGGAGATTGACTTGGGCAATCTAAGACTTTCCATTTCTTTGCCCTTATAAACTCCTTGACTGAACTGGCAGGGTGTTTTGGGTCATTGTGACCCAAACAGGGGTCGGTTTTAGGCCCCTTACTTTTTAACATTTATTTGTCACCGTTAGGCCACCTTTTGAGATCGCTCGGCCTTCATTATCATTTGTATGCTGACGATACGCAGATTTATATACATTCAAATCCTCATGAGCGCCTTGACGTTGCTTATTTGTCTGACTGCATTACTGAGATTAAAACATGGATGGATAATAATTTCTTGTGTTTGAACGGTGATAAAACTGAAGTTATGCTTATAGGTTCTTGTCATCAAATATCTAAAGCCAGCCATCTGTCCTTGACTCTGGATGGCTCTGTTTTGGAAGTCCAGAGTCGAGTGAGGAACCTTGGAGTTATTTTTGATGCTAATCTGTCTTTTGATTCTTTTATCCAGAGCACTGTTAAAACCTCTTTTTTCCATCTCAGAAATATCGCAAGATTGCGCCCTATGTTAAATTTCACAGACGCGGAAATGCTGGTCAATTCCTTTGTTGTCTCACGGTTAGACTATTGTAACGCTCTTTTAGCCGGAGCTTCTAAATCTACACTTAATAAGATGCAATATGTACAAAATTCAGACGCCAGGATTTTAACTGGGACTAGGATTGGCAGTCACATTACTCCAGTATTAGAATCTTTGCACTGGCTCCCGGTCAAGTTTAGAGTGGATTTTAAAATTCTGATGCTTGCTTTTAAAGCGTTGCATGGCCTGGCACCTCATTACCTCACAGAATTGTTGCATCCATACACTCCTAGTCGTAGATTGCGCTCCTCTCTGTCAAACTTGTTGGTTGTTCCTCAAACATTTACATTTTACATTTATTCATTTAGCTGACGCTTTTATCCAAAGCGACTTACAATTGCTATATATGTCAGAGGTCGCACGCCTCTGGAGCAACTAGGGGTTAAGTGTCTTGCTCAGGGACACATTGGTGTCACACAGTGGATTCGAACCCGGGTCTCTCACACCAAAGGCATGTGTCTTATCCACTGCGCCATCACCACCCCAAACACGTCTAAGATCTATGGGTGACAAGGCTTTCTCTTTCTATGCCCCTGTCCTTTGGAATTCTCTGCCTCTAGAACTTAGGGGAGTTCAGAATTATGATGGATTTAAAGTTCAGCTTAAGACATATTTTTTTAAACTTGCATTTGTTTATTGATTTTGTTTTTTTGTATTTGATTGCATTGTGTTCAGCGCTTTGAGAAGCTGCTTTTAAAGGCGCTTTATAAAATAAACTTTATTATTATTATTTTCCTGATGCAATATGAAGCACTTCCCAATGAATCTGGTGGCATTTTCTTGAATATTGGTAGGTAAGATGGTTTTGTATTCTTCCAAATTCATTCTGCTACTGTCATCATACATTAAGTCATCAGTAAAGATGAGAGGGCCTGTTCCAGAGACAGCCATGCATGCCCATGCCATGACACCACCTCCACCATGCTTTACAGATGAGGCTGTATGCTTGGGATCATTGCAGTTCCCTTTTTTCTCCACATTTTTGCGTTCCCATCACTTAGATAAAGGTTCATCTTTGTCTCATCGGTCCATAAACACAGTTCCAAAACCCTTCTGGCTCACCTTTGTGCTTTTTTGCAAACTCTAATCTTGCCTTTCTATTTTTGGTGCTGGTCAGAGGTTTACATCTTGCTGTGTAGCATCTGTAATTCTGTGTCAAAGTCTCCTGAGGACAGTAGATTGTCAGAGCATCACCCCAGCTTTCTGGAAGTTGTTGGTGATTTTACAGACATGTCTTTTAGGGTTCATTTTCACAGCTTTTATGATTTGTCTGTCATCAACTACTGTTGTTTTCTCAGCCAATCAGGTAGTTGTTGGTTGCTGGTGGTTTCCTAACTCTTGATTTCTCCATGCCCTTTGTTTTTGCTATAGCTCTAATTGACTTCCTCTTTTCTTTTAGCATCCAAATTGCTTGCTTTTCTCTCAAAGTCAGCTCCATCATCTTCATCCTGGTTTGTGTGCGTCATCTTCGAATGCCAGATTCAGAATACAGAAGTAATGGATATAACTGATACGACACATTCCCTGCTTTTAATATCTGAAGAATTAATGCAACAGGACACAGCTGATCACTTAGAAAGGCCTGTGAGGCAACTGTTCCAATACTTATGCTCACATCAGATAGGGGGATGAAACTCTAAAAGTGCTGAACTTCTTAGCTGGTAAAACATCTATGTGTTGGATCACCCAATAACAAAACGTGGCATTCTGTAGTTTTGTCTCATATTCATCTTTTAATCATATTTGCAAATGTCTTGACTCCACAGCCAACAGAGCAATTTTGACTTTACTGTTCCAATACTTTTGGAGGGCACTGTACATATCTTTTCTTTCTAGGAAATTTATTTTCCTAGCTGATGTCATCTGCCCTGTGTTCTCTTTTTCCAAAAAAAAACAACAACAACAACAAAACACAAAGCCTTCTGGTGAGAGCTATTCTCCTGCTGTTATTATATCCTATTAGGAGAACTGGCTATCATTTACTGCTAGTCAAGACAGGGGTCAGATGAAGCAAACTCAAAGTGAGTGTCTCTGCAAGCCTGTGACACAGTGAGCCTGCAGAACATTGGTAAGTGTTCCTGTGTGGCGCTCTCGCTCGCTCGCTCTCTCTCTCTCTCTCTCTCTCTCTCTCTCTCTCTCTCTCTCTCTCTCTCTCTCTCTCTCTCTCTCTCTCTCTCTCTCTCTCTCTCTCTCTCTCTCTGTGTGTGTGTGTGTGTGTGTGTGTGTTGGGGAGGATTAGTATTGATCCTCTGACATCACTCCCAAATGTTGCATCGATCAGCCATCTGATTGATGTTCTGTTCATGCAGTGCAGCACACACACTAATGACCAGTCTCATGTTGCTCACCAACACACATTTACACACAGAACAAACAAACATGCAGTGCGTTATTATACCCCTTTAGATTATATTGGATTTGACAGAATCCAAGCTGGATGTTTCTCAATGTGAATAGATACAAATATTTATTTTTTCTTACATTGTGTTCTTCTAAATCTCACATATGTCCCTTTTTTTGGTAGCTACATTTCCTACAGACTGAATAAGATCAATAAATCAGCACATCCCCTGTTAGTAATGTCAAAATCATTCATATATATATATATATATATATATATATAATAAATTAATCAATGTATTTTAATTTTAATTTGAAATCAGTAATATTTAGTAACACCAGAAAGCTTATTGATTAAACATCAATTAAAGCTTATAGAATCAAATAATTTTATTACCTAAATAATTATCCTAATAAAATTTTCTTTCATTCTATATGCTTTGACCAAAATAGTCTTTAATTGATTTTTAATTGTTTCAGCATTACATTAAAACTAGTGTCCTTCCATTCATTCTATCTGGACACAGAAATTAATGTCACAGCTGCAACAGCTGTTCATTTTAATCACTGTGGTGCACATTTAAGTGGGCCATTGTGCTCATTGTGCCATTGTCTGACGTGACAGCAGATTGAACCTATAAGGCAATTAAAGTACTTTTCTACCATAGTGATAGTTAAATAGTCTTTTCTAACAGTCATCTGTGTATTGTGAGGAGTAAAGCATTCTGTTGTATTGTACTGTATGACAGGTACTGGTGATAAAATTATTTTTTTCTTGGCACATTAACCCCCCCTGTTGGCAAATATTGTGTACAGATGAAAAGTCTGCACAAGTACTGGGGGAAAGGAATAACTTCCCCAAAGATAATTTTTTTTCTTACCCTCAGTCCATCTAAGATGTAGATGAGTGTGTTTCTTCATTAGAACAAATTTGAAGAAATTTAGCATTACATCATAATAATCCACATGTAATCAATGAATGTTTTGTGAAGTGAAAAGTAATCTTTGCAAAAATTCTTTATAAACAAAAAAAATAAAATAAACAAAAATAAAAATTTATAATAAACAAGTTTATCATTAAGAGTTTTTTTTATTATTATTATTCTGGCAGCACCTGTTCACTGCAGAGGATCTATTGGTGAGCAAGTGATATAAAAAAAAAAGTAAAGTGAGTAAATGTTCAGCAAATTTTCATTTCGTGAACTATTCTTTTAATTCAGGGGTGTCCAAACTCGGTCCTGGAGGGCCGGTGTCCTGCAGAGTTTAGCTCCAACCCTAATTAAACACACCTGGAGCAGCTAATCAAGGTCTTACTAGGCATACTAGAAGCTTCCATGCAGGTGTGTTGAGGCAAGTTGGAGCTAAACCGAGTTTGGACAGCCCTGTTTTAATTCATTAAGGCTTATCTTAATCTAAATATTTTTCACAAAAAATGTATTACTTGAATTGTCTTCTCAAATAAGACAATTTCATTAGGTGTTTTATTTATTTATTTTTGGACATGTAGCGTGCTATAATGATATAAATGTATGGTATTTTTTAAAGAAGCGTGTAAGTACCGTTGTAAATAACATACATATAATGGCTTTATTCACCAAGCCAGGTTTGTGTGTGTGTGTGTGTGTGTGCGAGCGCGCGCTACTACTTTGTAAGTGTAGGCTATTAGTAGTCAGGCCTTGATGTACCTTTTCGGGTCTGCTCATGTAGCTCGGGGTCAAAGCCAAAGACAATTAGCAGCTCAATCTCATAGTTCTCATTAGTTGTGCTTTTTTCCCGCACATATTTCAACCTAAAACACACTGCAAAGACAGCCCTGTTCTGTAGCGGTTTCTGGGATGATTCTGTTCATGTTGGAACATGGCCAGTGGTTCAGGACAGCGAGTGTCCGAAGAATGTGCAATTACATTTACAGAAGATTCTGTCTTATCACAGTAATTTACAGAGAAATGCACATTTAGGACATCGTTAAGAATACCAGTAGTGCCAAAGCTCGGTAACACGAATAATATAAGAATCCTTCTGCATTTGTGAATAGAATGTCGATATTGTTGTGCTAGATTATTAGATCACTATATTTGATTCTCTAAAAAGGATGACTATGGAAAAACAACTCGAGAACCCACTACGGTTAATATTATTCTACAGGAGAACAACACATGCTCACTGTGCTCTATAGAAAAACCATTGTGTAATATTCTGAATACCTGACTTATTAATCATTTAAATTTTCCAGGACAGATAACATCGCGTTCATGTTTCATGTTATGGCTACATTTCTTTATACAGAGAATGGTCCAGCAGAGGGCAGCAAGCATCAGTTGAAGATACTGTTTCTGAACGTTGTAAGGAGTTTTGTTGCAAAGAGTGTTTCATTAATATATCTACTTCTTTGAAGTCTCCTTTCAACAGGAGACATTACAAATTTATTTATTTATTTTCTTAAGACAGTCATTTTGCTCAGTAAATCAAATACAAAGAAATATGCCCATCTAGGATGAAAAAAACAACAACTAAATATGTTCATAAAATACAAACTCTTTAATATTTTCATACACTTATGCTGACTGCAAATTAACCTTATTAAAAGACAAAAAATACTGTAAGTTCAGTATTGTGCAATTATTTCTAAACAGTACAATCTTTTTTTAAAGAAATACTGTAACTTGCACTACAGCAGGTTTTGATTTTTAAATCACTTAAATCACCATTGTTAATATTTATGAATGATATTCCCAATATGAGAATAAAACAATGTGCACAGAAATGGGGGAAAATATCAATATTTGTCAAATAAACCGTCTTTCAGTAGGCTATATTCAAAACGAATGCACACGATTGTTTTTCCAGTGATTACTCTGAAACAATGCATATTTTTCACATGACAAGCACAAAACACATTACCAAAACACCAATCCTTGAAAAGAAAACTAGTTTTGAACCGGATTTGTGTGAGAGTAGAAAGTACTTTCTTTCTTCTTAACTGTCTTTACGAGAACACAGTATCAAAAGCCACATCGTCCCCCTCCTACACAATCCACGGATACCGTGTTCTCTATCTTCCTCCCACAAAGGTCATCAGAGACGAAGAGAAACACAGGTATTCTGATAAACAATCAGTTTTGCAGGATCATTTCAACAGTGTGAGAATGTGTTCAGGCAATTGCCCTTTACGATCATTTACAATGGCTGTGTCTGCGTTCAACTCTGAAATTTT
Source organism: Barbus barbus (assembly GCF_936440315.1). Lineage (NCBI taxonomy): Eukaryota > Metazoa > Chordata > Actinopteri > Cypriniformes > Cyprinidae > Barbus > Barbus barbus. The sequence goes on along the minus strand of NC_136730.1, from coordinate 20,808,206 downwards.
AACAATGAAATGAATCAGTCAGATGATTCATGATAGATGAATATTATGCAGCATTATTCATTCCCATTGGCACTTATGCAATTATAAATCAACTATATTTGGGTAATTGTATTGTACTTTCTTTCTGTTATTCTTTTGCAAATTTTCAGAATTGAGCAGTTTATAAAGATGCAGCATGATAGACAGTTTTGCAACTTTGATTTAGTTTGGCTTTAAGTTCACAAGTAGCCTATAAGAAAAAAGCAAAAGTGAGCATCACAACTTCAGTAAATGTTGCCACTGCCACGAGACCAACTGATTCTGCAACTCAGCTGCCAATAACTGCTGGCAAACTCTATCAGTCTTTTGAGCATTCAGTGAAAGTTCAGTGTTTAATGACATACGTAAATAAAGACCACAGGAAATGTGAACATGGCGTTTTTACGCCCACATGCGTCAAAGAAAACATTTTTGTTTGGCGGTGTGAATTCCGTCACTGATATAAAGCTGCTTGGTCCACACTTTATCTTTTGTTCTGACTTTTTTTTTTTTTTCCTTTTCTCAGTTATTGTCTGATATTGTTTTTTTCCGTTATAGATGAAACATAGCATCCTGTTGTGCCAACTACAGTGCAAAATTAAGTTATGAGGAAAACAATGTATGATTTAACATCATATACCTCCAACAGAGAAACTGTGGATGTGCTTACAAAATGTGTTAAAGATTACAGTTAGTTTTAAATTTGAAGTGTTGTGTTAATTTCTTTCTCTCTCATCTATGAGACAGTGCTCCACATGAATGGAGCACTTCAATTACCCAAATAAAGTCATCATAGGATAGATCAATTAGGTAAACGAACACTGTTACGTTATGTTACGTAATCGGGTTAAGTATGTTCGCTGATGACTTGCCATAAAATAACACTTTTGTGTTATACATTATGCGGAGACTGTTAGGCATCAAATAAGTTAGCTACAGTGTGGACTGAAATTTGCACCGTGTATCGTTTTCTGAGCAAGTCTGCACACATGAATTCATGTTTGAGTAAGTGTGAAGACAGAATAAAGCTAGTTTATTTTTGTGTATGGACATTAAGGCATAGTTTTTTGGTTAAACTATATGCCATCATCACTCTAATTGAAAGATTTGGGAAAATAATACTGTTTTTCTATAGGGTTGTCATTGGAAAACCCTGTACATGAGTACTGAAATAAAATTATTTAACAAAACCCAAACTTATAGAACATGGACATTTGGTTATAAATTTAACGACAAATTCAGATGTGGAAATAAAGAGGTTTATAATTATTTTGAGAAAATTAAAACAAAGAACTTTATGATGTAAAAAAAATGAAGAAATATTTAATTTCTGCAATATTTAAATAATCAAGCAAATTTGTGAAACTGGTATGTTAACACTTGAATAATGGTAAGATGTTCTGGCTTTCATTGAAGCACAAGATGCTCTTTTGGTACATTCTCACGTGATCAGCAGGTTTTTATGAAACTGTGCCGGTCATGCAGCTTTAGCACTTCTATCATTAAAGCAAAGGGGAACATACCAAAAAAAAAAAAAAAAAAAATCCAGAAATTCACATTTGCAATAATTTTTTAATGCCATTATTGTAATTTGTAAAGAAACAAATTGTATTCAATTAAAATGCAGAACTGAATAATGTTTACTACTATATAAACTAGACTATGGAGCAAAAGTATGGTTTATAGTTTAACACAAAATGTAAAGATATATACAGTGGGGTCCAAAGGTCTGAGACAACACTGAAAATCAGGGATTCAAAATGTTATTTAAACCTGGAAATAACAAAGCTATACGATTTATATCTTTGCTTCTAAATAATGTAAACAAGGAAACTTCATGACCAATTAAAATGTATTTAAATTACAATATCATTTATATTAATTATTCAGTTGTATGTAATTAGTCCTTTAAATGATGTGAATCTCACAATTTATATTAATGTAATGTAGTATATTGCATTCAAAATAAAATCCACTAAAACACATGGAACGGCTGATTCAACACCAGTTCACAGAAACTACAAGACCCAGAAGCCCTCTCAGAGCTAGGTTGTGTGTGTGTATGTATGTGTGTGTGTGTGTGCGTGAGTGATTGAGTGCGTGTGTGCGCGCGCGCTTGTGTTGTCTGCCGCCTCGCCTGACGTCACCGCTGGAACTGCCCTGTCACGCGCTGTTAGTAAAAGTTGGGATAGCAGCTCGAGACGGAGAGCAGCAGCGAAATTACGGACGAACTCGATCAACGCTCGCGCTGACGCACAAGCCTCACCCCCTCCACCCCGCGGGCAAAAAGTTCAAGCCGCTGCGAGATCGCTGAAGCTCCGCAGAAGGTCGAGCAATTTGGATTATTCTTTGGGAGAAGCAATAATATTTCTGCCCGGGCTTAGAGAAGTACAGCGCGTAGGAAAAGTTTAAAAGTTTTGCCTTTATTAGTAGTCAATGTAGTGAGTTTATTAAAGAGTCGGCGTACTTAGACGGGTGAGCCCGAGCTGTCAAACCCGATGACTACTGCAAACTGCCCCGGGAATGAAGAGCTGGACTTCAGATTGATCTTCGGGGAAGACGGGCAGCAGCCGCCGCTAGGCCCCGCAGGTCAGTGCCTCTACCTCGGGATACTCTCACACACTGCCTCTGTGTAGTAGATTAACTCATGAATCATGCATCGAAAAAGCGAGGAGGTCGATAGCAATGCAAAACACGGCATAAAAAGCAGCAGCGCCGCGCCGTTAAAACGACAACACGCACCGGCTTTTCGCCAGCAGCTGCAGTTTTGTTTAGTTTCTTGTGCGGTTGTAAATTCAGCCAATGAAAATGAGAAGCGGTAAGTTTAGACGCTGAGTGAACTAATATATAGGACCTGGACACTTTGCTGAAGACTTTAAGCAGGTCACGGCGGCTCAAAACCTTTTTAGCTGCCAGTGTTTTTGGACAACATAGACGCGTTTAAGTGGTTTGAGACAGAGCCACCATGAATCTGACAGCTGCTGCACAGTGAAATGCTATAAAATTTTCTGTTATCACTCGCCCCTGCCTTCAGCTAGAGCACATGGAAAAAGTTTCAACCTTTAAGTTTCCACTAATACTGAACTTACACTGTTTCATTTCTCCATTTTTCTCTTATTTACATTTACATAGTAGCTAGTTTTGTCACCGAGTTTGCAGGTGATACGATTTTTTTTAAATGCACGAATATATAAATGAGTCATTATCACAGTTTAGAGAGAGGTGTGTCTGTTTTTCCTTTTCTAAACAGGGTTACTGTTACTGTAGAGTAAAACTGTGATAATTAAAATGCTTTTATCAAACAGAGTTGTTAAAATCTCAGTAAGTGTTTCCACTTCATGTGTAAATAAATGTAAATTATACCTGCATTTATAATGATTTTTCTAAATCTTTTCATGTTGAAGCCCTTAGTATTTTGTAAAAAATGTGTCATGTCAGATGTATAATCAGCAGTGCAGATTGTTTCCAGTTTGCGACCACCATACATGGCCTATGTGTTTGTGTAATTGCCTAATGAAAAAACGTGTGTGAGAAGTAGCAACCCTATCAGCCCCTGTCAGTGTGCTCGAGTGTGTCGTGAAGGAAAGAGATTTGGGTATAGTGAAAGCAGAATGCCTGTGTGTGGGTGGACCCCAGTGTGTTTTTGTTTAAGTTTTGCATGTTTTTTTTTTTTTTAAGTATTGCATGATCAGTAAATTGCATATGGAGATTGCATATATTGCCTAGGCAAACGAGGACTGAGCATTTTGTGTCATATTTTAAAAGAATGACCACCATGTTTTGTATATTATGTAAAATACGGTACCACTGTGTTTTAAGCAGTAACCTCTTTGTACAAGTGATTTTCGGTCTATTGCACTATAATTTTGTACGTGTGTAAGATTTGTACACTCATATGCAGGTGTTATGAGATAATTATGAATTGCAATTGGTAGTGTATGCATGGGTTTGTTTGTTTTTTAGCTACCGTATGTAGTCCAGTTTTATTCTTATGAAGTGTATTGAGAATTCAATACTCTACACTTCAGACTCGTGTTGTTTAATATAGGAGCAGATAATAACTTACATTTGTATCCTGCCTCATTGTTTTACATTATTAACAGCAATTGACTAGAGAAAATATAATAGCTAAATTTTAGAAATTCTTTGTCAATATGTTAGGAAAGTTTCATATCCTAATTAAAAAGACTTATTTATAAAGGTCAATAGAAATGAGTTTTTAGTTGTTGAACAGGTTTTATCCTAAGTGATGTATTGTAGGTGTATATTAGGTGCTCATGTATGTCAAGAAGTCATCAGGATTTTAATGCAGCTAAAGGGCTGGGCTGTTGTTACTATACACACTTATTAGTGTTTTCTGTGCCTCTGGCTGTTGTTAGAAACAGATAACTAATACGTTTTTTTCTTGTATTTGTTAATAAAGCTTAAATTAGATCAGGATTTTCTGTCAAAATATCATAAGATCCCATTTAATTTTGATGACTCAGTCTTTTAGTTTTGGCTGGTCTGGTTTGTTTTTATAAACTAATTTTAATTACCAAAAACATAACTTTCTGAAACTAAATGAGAACTTTCTCAGAACTCCAGGCATGACATTACAGCCACTGAAATGCTGACCAATGTAGGCATTCGCACCTTTACTGATTGAGATGGGGCAAGCTGTAATTCAGATGTTTATGCAGATTTGTTTTAAAAATATAAATATTAAAGGTTTATGACCTATATGCCCATTTTGTAGAGTAATTACGGTAATTCTTCCAAAATGCAGTTAGAGACAGAGGGGAAAAAGAAACTACAAACGGATGTAAAAATGAATAAAACAACAAAGATGAGAATACGGTTCGGAGTATACTTGATTTTAACGGGAGTGCTGACAAACAGGAGGTGCGTTTTAGTGCACATACACGGTCTCATTCTCACTTACTCATCACAGCGCTAGTCTGTAAGAAACCTGATTTGTTGTTGCTTATATTGCTGTTATTGCAATTATTACCCCATCAACACATTTGTCAGGCTCAACCATTCAACCCTGTTACTCAAGTTACTGTAAGAAAACTGATCATACTAAATATTCAGTAACGATAATCTAACCTTTAGTCCCAAACTAGTTTAATTTAGAAATTTAATTTAATTTAATTTAAAGTATGTTTTTTATTTTCTAATTGCACAGATTGTGTATTTAATTTTGATATTTATGTCTTATTGCTAAAACGTAATCTGACAAATCAGACAGTTTAGACAAACACAGTTCTCAAATTCAGAAATTGCAAAGAGTTGTGAACAAAGAGTTTGAGGTCCTGTTTTATACTCTGTCCTGATGTTTGAACTGCTGATTTGATTCAAAGTGAGTTTTTGATCGTGTATTTGTAAGTTGCTGTGTATTGAGGGTGTACAAAAATGGATGATAGTTCATGTTCTTGTTAGGCGTCAATGATGTCCATAATCACACTGAATAAAGCTATCGTTCTGTTAGTTCTCAATGGTTTTAGTCCAAAGTGAAATCACACAGGAGGACTGTCAGCTCGTTTGGTTAATCTGTGAATATTTGCATAGTGGCCATCGTCACCTTGAATGACCCACCTCAGATGAACTTGAGCACATGTGAGTCAACTTTCAATTTAACTTTTTTTCTGTAAAGAAACATAACAAAAGTAGAAATCATACAAGTTTTATTTAATATTTAATTCATATTTATTTAATTTAAATAAGTGTATTTTTTAAATTATTTGTTTATTAATAATTAAGTCCTTTATGGTTGTTTTTTTATCACTTTCCCCAGTTAAAAAAGAAAAAGTGAGAATAGATTAAGTTTCATTTTAACAAAAAAGAAAAGAAAAGGATGTTGACTAATTGCCAACTTTTTCCTGTCACAGCAAATACATTTCATATTACTGAATCCAAACTTCATCTATTGATGTGATTATCAGCCTATTGATTTATCTATTGATTATTGGTGAATCTCTGGTTGGAGTTTATAATAAAGTATCAGAACACAAACACCCATTTTTATGAACATTAACTGTTGCTAATTGTGTAATGCTTTCTCAAATTATTAATCTCAAATATGTAAATAAGCTCACAATACACAAAACTAGAATTTCATGCCCCTTGTTTGAAAGACAGTGGCCTCTTCCATTGTAGAGGTGGCAGTAGTAGGGGCAGAAGGTGCTCTCTCAGGGCTTGGTAAAGTCAGATAGTGTGGAGCTGTCTGGCGTCGTGCCCAGGCACAGCATGTGGTCTTCAGATGGCAGTGGAATTCAAGGGGAGGGGCACAAGACCCTCCTGCCTAGACAGAAACAGGAAAGAGGCTTTAGTCTTTCTCTTTCTCTTCACTTTTTCTGTCTCTTCATCTTTTCCGTCAGTAGTTGGCTTAAAATGCCATCTGGAAGTGTGGCGTTGTTGTTTTCATGGCAAACTTTTGTGTCCATCTTCCTACAGTCTTCAGGCTCTGAAAAACCAGGCCAACAGTGCACAAGCACCAGTCTGGAGGTAGTTTATGAGTGGGTGGCTAAATGTCTGTGAAAAAAAAGCAGGGCGTGCAATGTTTAGCGTCTGTGCTAGCATGCATCTGCTCATCTGGCTGGCTGTCTCGGTCGTGAGAAAGACTGAAATTACATCGCTCTCAGGGTGGGTTATTTTAAGCCACTGCAAAAGTGGCAGAGGGGAGACTGCAGGTTCGCTAGTCCCGTCAGAGGAGAACTCCCCCCTAGGCCAGCAAGTTCTACCGGACAAATCTCTGCACCTTTGAGCCCCGCACCGCCTCACGCTGTGTTTGCTGAGCAGCAGAGAAGTGTTCAAATGCTGTGCGCTACGTCCCCAGGTGAGGCCACAGACTCAGGTGTAGCCTTGACGCTTGTTGGTCAGGGGACAGGTAATAGGGGGTAGCTTAGCCCAGACAGCTTTATTTAGACCACAACAGCATAACTGCAAGCCGCTAGTGTGGTAGGATGTTACCAGGAAAGCTCTCATGACATTAAAACAGCTTTTTTGAGTGGAAAAAGTAAATAGTTGTTGCTGCTTTCTAAGGCAAGCATTACATACTTGGGTTTAGGGTTTTATTTCTAAACTTTTACTTAAGTATTAATCTTCAGTACATAACTCGTCCCACACCATTTGTGTTACAGACATGAGTGGTACCTCAAATTTTGCACCTTGTTGAGAAGAGGTGTGCCATTACTTTTCTATACCATTGGCCTGAATTTTGTCAAATGATAAAAAGACTTGGCAAATGTAATAAAGAGAAAATAAGCCTGTACACTTGTATCGAAGAAGGAGAGAACTCTGCCATATACAGGCTTATTCTGAGGGCCATTCACACCAAGGACGATAACTATAGTGTTAAGTATAACTATACAGTTTTAATCACTCTAATTCTGTAAGAATAAGGAAGTCCATACCACAAATATATCAATAGTGACACAAAGGAACAAAATCATTGGAATGACTTTTTAGAATGATCTTTTTTCCTCAGCTGACCAGCGATTTAAAAAAAAAAAGAAAAAAAAAAGCAAAACAACCAATCAGAATTCCCCCTACTTTAACAAGCTAGAGCAGGGGTAGGCAACGTCGGTCCTGGAGTGCCGATGTCCTGCAGAGTTTAGCTCCAACCCTGAAAAAAAACCTCACCTGCCTGTAGCCCTAGTAATTCTGAAGACCTTGATTAGCTTGTTCAGCTAAACTCTACATGACAGCGGCACTCCAGGACCGATGTTGCCTACCCCTGAGCTAGAGCATTTTAAAGCGGCATACAACATAACTGCTGCGCCCATTTAGAGAACGTTATTGTCCATTGGTGTGGGCGCTAATACAGTTATCGTGATAGTTATAGTTGTGCTTTTTGGTGTGAACAGGTCTTTAGCCTGTAAGAAACCACTTAATAACCACCCTAGCAACCACATAGCAACGCCCTGGCAACACATAACACTCTAACTTTGTGGTATTGAATATTCTGCAGAAAGGTTTGTTAAACTTTCAATAATGTGAATTTCATCTGCTCAAGCATACAGGGCTTTATTTGTATTAAGTTAATTTTTTTTTATATATATATATATATATATATATATATATATATATATATATATTTATATTTCATATGCGATTCTGCCCGGGGTTTGAATCAGACTAACAGTGCTGACTCATTTTTGCTTCTGCAGAACCGTGTTAACATGCAACATAAAAGTGTGAATGATCTGCTTGCGGGCAATCCATCGCAGAGAAACCATGGAGATATTATGGATATTGTAGCAAGTGTACATGGAAGTGTCTTAAGTCAGCAATAATAGTTGTTGTTTTTGTTTTTTTTCAAGAATGTTGGTGTGTGTGACAATATTTGTCAGCAGGTGAACTTCAACAGCCATGTAAACTCGACTCTGCTGGGTTAAATGTATAGTTAAGTTAATCCAAAAAAACCCCACAAAACAAGATATTTTGCAGAATGTTGGTAACCAAACGGTAATCAAAACCAAAGCATCAGAGTGAGTAAGTGCTGACAGAATTGACATTTTTGGGTAAACTATCAATTTAATGGCCCAGATTAAATTATGGTAGTGGCAGTTGGTAAAAAGATGTCTCAAGGCCTTACCGGTGACCAATAAGCATCTCATCTTCAGTTGATTATTTTGTCCGCAATCCAACAAATATAATCAAAAATCCTTTTCCTCTGTAAAAGCAAAGGCATGTATTACTAAGACTGCAGCAGACTACTGATCGTTGTCTGTGGTGGTTACATTCATGTGGTGCTGCTGTTCTTATTTTGGTGAGCTTCATGTTGATTTGCTGCCAGACGCGGTGTTGTAATACATGAGAGTGAATTAGTTTTAAATGCATTCAGAGCACTTGACACTAGGGCTGCACGATTCTTGCTAAAATGTGAATCACGATTTTTCTCCATGGGAATTGAGATCACGATTCTCTTACACGATTCTCATTTTTTCAACCAAAATGTATTGCACTCAAGTACAAAAAAAAAACACACAGGACATTTCAGTATAATAAAGTGCTGGAGTAACAAAAAATGGTCTCTTTTCTTTATTTTAGACCCCTTAATGTGAATAATTTTAAAGCTTTAAGTTGTTGAACACATGAGAACATTAACAATAATAAATAAAAATATTCACATTCACACAGGGCGTCGGCGTCAACGCCTCTCGTTTACTTTGAATGGAGAGACGTCAGGTGTTGCCGAACTGAATTGTGGGTCCCTCGCGTCGCGTACTTTTACTTAATTAATTTACTTGTTCTGTTGACCAAATTTCACATTCATTAGTGTAAATTTGCCAATAAAAACCCAATTTTATGGTTTTGTTAACTGAAATATGTATTTATATTGACAGTATCAGAGACTCTGTGAATAAGAAAGCTGTAAGAACTTTGAAAGTTTGTGAATTTTACAATTTATTTATTTGATTTTATATACACGTGTATATATGTATTTCTTTTTTTTTTTTTCTTTTTTTTTTTAAGTTTAATACTTTCCTCTCCCTGGCAACTGTTTTGTTTGTTGTAATTTGTCTTTCTATCTTTTTCTTTTCCTTTTTTTTATTATTTTGTTTCTTGATAACATGTATGTTATAGTTCTTCGAATAAAAGAAGGCAGAAGTTGAAAACTTTTCAAGCGCCAACGCAGGCGTCAGCCAATCAGATCACTTTATGCAAATACCCTAGCGCAGACGCTAGCCAATCCCGTTCATCCAGCACCAGAAAAGTATGTGATTGGCTGTTATTACTATGACGGCCCGTTGAAGCAGCGCTGCGCAGAATGATCACCGTATGACATCAAAGTACCGCAAGAGCGATTTGAATGCATAGGATCCGACTGCTTTCTTATCGCTCTCGCGGTACTTTGATGTCATACGGTGATCATTCTGCAAACGCGCCTATTGACTCCGTTTAGGTCTGCCGCCTTGTTACACGTCACGTGAGTGACAGCGGAACGTGGCCAATGAGGGAGAGGAGAAAAGTGATCGAGATTTATGATTGATTGGTGAATTAATAGTGTTTTGTTATTGTGTGAGTGTGACCAATAACGCGTGAATGCAGCATGATCTGAATGCAGGGAAATACACGGAAGTGAATCGCCGTCATTTAGAAATGAGATCGCATTTATGTATGAATGATTTTTTTTTTTTTTTGATTAATCGTGCAGCCCTACTTAACACTAATGGTCAGGGCAATCAACATTACAAGCTTGTGTCCCACAAGTTGTTTCTGGAGCTTTGTTTGGTGCCATTTAACTGTTAGCTTAGCTCCAGCAAGAGGACCATGTGTACCGGTGAATCGCCTGACTCACTGGCCTGCAGAGGTGTGTTTTCTTGTTACAGGATCTGCACACTGTGTGAGAGAGGGTCTGTAATGTGGTGGGTGTGAGGGGCTTGTTTCCTGGGGCGAGGCATGAGCAGATATGTGTGGCATTTGTCTAGTTTAAATTTAGTGTAACTGAAACCAGCAACATTCATAGGATGCTAATGCAAGGGAACGTTTCTGAAGTCTCAGAGTATGGCATTAGTAAGAGACAGAGACGGGAGTGTGTTGAATCAGTCACAGGTGCTAGCTGATTTTACATTTCAAATGGGATGCGTCACAGAGGCACCTTTGGCAGTGTCCTTTAGTCTTTTTTTTTTTTAGCCAAACTCATGTGTTTTAATTTACAAAAATAATAATAATATTAATTTTAACAATGTTTTAAAATACTGTCTGTGGGGTCAGTATTTTTTATTTATTTAATTTTTTTTAAAGAAGTTAATACTTTTATTTAACTTGGATGGATTAATTTGATTAAAAGTGACAGTAAAGACATTGAAATTGTTACAAAAGATTTATATTTTAAATAAATGATAAAATAAATAAATCTTTTTGTGAAGTTTCTAATCAAGAATCCAGAAAAAAAACATTGTTTACACAAAAATAGTAAGTAAGCTCTTTCAGAATTATTTAAATGATTAAAAAGTCTTACCAACCCAAACCAAGTTTTTTTTTTCAATCATTTTACAATAAAATTATTTGTATTGACTCATTAAGTCTAATCTTTTTTCTTTTCGAAATACATATACATTTTTTGTCAAATTATTACATGTATAACAATTCAAAAAATTGCATGTATGTAATAAAATATAAAAACATAAAATATTGGAGTATAATTTAAAAATGGCTTCAGTCTAAGCATAAAGCTTTATCAAAAAGTGAACTTGAAAGTGAAATTTTCAATATGTGGTTATAAGGCTGTATGAGGAAATCTGATTGTACTTTCAAGTACTAATTACTGAATTAACTACTCTTAACAAAATGACATTCATTTGTTGATTTTAGTTGATTTTGAGTTATTGATTTTATACCTTGTGTTTGGCATAGAGGAATACTGTATTGTATGTGGAGTTTGTGAGTGTACTGTCAGAATAAACGTGCCAAATAAATCTATTGTGCTGGTGTTTGGTTATTTATCTGTAAAAATCATTGGGTCTCATTCACTAAACATGCGTACGCACAAATTTTTGCGTGAAATGTGCGTACGGACGTTTTCACGAATAAATCATGATTCATCAAAAACTTTCGTACTAAAATTTATTCTAAATGTACGAAAAAATTCAAGAACAACTTGTACCACACGTACGCAATAATCATGTACGCCCAGGGCCTTATAAGCATGTATAAAGAACCCCTCATATAATTAGATATGTTATGTACAGGGTGCGTAAAAAGTAACTAGACGTTAAAATTGATAATAAAGTATAATTAGAGGTCCAATTATATAAATATATATATATATATATATATATATATATATATATATATATATATATATATATATATATATATATATATATAAAATTAGAGGTCCAAACAACAAATCACCTGATCTATCCTTATATAAACGGTGATTATTGTTTCTCACCTTGTGTTTGGAGGCATGGCACACTTGGTACTGCTTGAAGACATTGCGGCGCGTGCTCTAAGGAGAGAGCGTCTTTAGAGAGCGCACAGCAGGGCCGGCGCCAAGGGGGGCACTCGTGGGCCATGGCCCCCAAAAACGAGTTACTGTGCCTCCCCACTTTCCATCCTCTCCCCTCCTTGCTGAACGCGATCGATTTTGAAAGCGAAAGTAAGTTACCGATAAAACAGGGCACATAAGAAAGCAATTGAACAGCAACTGCACGCGATCACAGATTGCACGCTCTTCACGAAAACACCCCCCCACACACACACACACACACACACCGTGATTTGTGCCCCCTCCCCCTAGAAATTTAAATGCCCTGGCGCACAGATATGTTTGCTGAGAGTGACGAATGGCTGTTCAGTTGCTTTTAAATAACACATTTTTTCTGGCTTCCACCTCCGACAGCAAAACCTCACGTTCATTATCGTTAAAGTTATTTTTTTTTTGTCTTTTGTTTCGATGCCATAATTGTCTTTCTCTAGACGAGTGCCGCTTTGCGGAAAGCCCTTATATGGAGCTGGTTTGGGCGTGTATTATGCTAATCACTAACCTAGTGCACTTGGGCGCTCTTTTAGAAGACTCCAGATTCACTAACAGAAGAACGAGTTTAAGAACAAGCTCATGTGCTACGCACGTGTTGTGAATTAGGCGGAAAGTTTTCGTGAGATGTTCAACTGTGAAACTACGAAAAACGTACGCATTTATTAGTGAATGAGACCCATTGCTTTTTTTTTTTTTTCTTCATTTTCACATTCGATTGGAATTTAGTAACAATTTACACAAACTTGTCAAAAACAGACCATTTTTAATTTTGCAGTTGGTTACACCACCATTTTCATAGAAAATTGCATCAACATAATTTTCAGTCCGAGGCAGGATGCTATTAGGAGGCGTTCACATAGGACACGTTCTTAGACATGTTTTAATAGTGTTTTTTTATTTTCTAAAAGAAGTATTTTCAGTGAGTGCTCGAGGACTGTTTATTTATCTGTTGAATGTTCAGATCAAATTTATATTTGATGATCTGTAATGACAAACTGGAATTCCGAGTTCAGATTGTTTGATGATCTAGTCTTTCTGTTCCTCACACTTGTTTGTTGTATTGTACCTGAGGTCCCTAGTACTCCTCTGAGTCACCGCTTCACTTCCTTCCCCTTCTTTTGGTCCCTAAGGCACTGTTACACAATTTACCCTCGGGCCATTGTGTAATTAAAAGCGTGTCTGACAGCTGGATAGTTGTGTGTGTGTGTGTGTGTGTGCGTGTGTGTGTGCGTGTGTTGGTTGTGGCGTATCGCAGATGATGCTCTGAGATTTTGGCGGCTAAGATGATGAGTGTATTTTGATTCACCACAGCAATTGTGCTGTTGTGTGTCATATAAATTTCTTCCTTTGCTTAAAAGATAACATTTAGGCCACAAAAACCTAACTTAAGTGTAATAATGCGGAAAGTAAAATCAGTAAACCCTAATTGGCATCCATCTTTGCAGCACTATTTCTCAGTTTCTCTTTCTCTTTTTCTTCGTCTCTTTTTTTTTTTTTTTGGCTGCAGTGAAACCAAAGGGTTCCTCAGACAGTGAACAAAACAAACTAACATAATCAAGGCTTGAATTTCGGCGCGGGATTGCGGGGATCGCGCATAATTTAAACCATTCCCGCAAGTTTAACTTTTATAATGCGAGAAATTCCCGCACAAATATATTTGCTTCATCTCAGATTAAATACATCTACAGACGCGAAAAAAAATAAATCACTGGTTCAAACAGCCTGTCTTTTTTTTAAAACAGCGCTGCACCGGCCTTCTCTGTCGTTGAGTCCTGTAGCAGAGCTTCGGCGTGTTCTCCGTGGCCCGCGGCGCACTGATTCACACAAGGCTGTGTAACGCGCTCTAATATTCTGAGTCATAATGACTTGCTTGTGAAGATGTTATCGGCTTCCAAATTATATTATTTTAATCCCGAAATTCAAACATCAAATGCTGTTTTGCTCTTTATAGTGTGTGAGTGGATAGAGCGCACCCGCCAACTCAACACAGCAGCAGCGAAGCGCGAGTAAATCATCATCTCCTTATCTTAAAATGCGCATTTTATCGAAAGTTAACATGAATGAACATAAGAAAATAGACTCCTGTTCACTGATCGTCATCATCTCTCACGTAACGACCCATGTTTCAACGGCGAGAAGACGCCAACAGCTTGGTATGCATGATATTTGTCCTTGTGTTACTTAATTTATGTCGGAATAAAGATCATTCACTGAAATGGTTTTTAATCTTTGGAGAGCTTTTTTTCTTAAATAAAAACAAAAATAACACTGATTAGATTATTTCACAACGCTTAAACGTTAGGGGAAAAAAATATTTGGCTATAGAAGAGGAGACACTTCTTTTTTTTATTCAGAAGGCACAAAAATGAAAGCCATCATCAAATGGAAAGAGATGAAGAGGAGGAGACAGAGGAAAGAAGTCACAAAGTCACAAGCAATGGAAAAAAAGTGACTAAAATTGAACTGAAACATGAAAGACACTGAAACTGAGATACATTAATATATAGTTTAAACAGAGTTCTTAACGTTAATTTGAAGGAGAGCATGACGTATTTTGTATGAAGTCTTTGCAAAGAAGTGAACTGATCTGAAACCCATGAAATACACTGAAATTGAGAGACCTCAATATATAGTTCTTAATGTCAGTTTGAAGGAGAGCATGGTGTATTTTGTATAAAGTTTTTTTATAAAAACAAAGAAATTGAACTGAAACTGGAATATACAAATACAGTGATTCTTAATATATAGTTTTAATACAGTTCTTAATGTCAATTTGAAAGAGAGCATGACAGATTTTGTTATAATTCTTTGAAAACCAAGATACATTAAAAACTGTAGACATAAATGAAGATGATTAATTTAGCCCGATGTGTCAATTTATTCCCCCCCCCCCCCCCCCCCCCCCAAGAATCTTTAAATCCCCCCCATGTGATCCATGTAAGGGGGGAGTTCCCCCCCCCCCCCAATTTAAAAACCGAAACTCAGGCCCTGATAATGATCTACTGTAAATATTCATGTTTGTGGTCATATAATGATGCCAAGTTTGTCCTATATAGTGTCTGTAAGCAAAATCAAAGTCTTTTTTATTTTTATTTTTTTTGCACTGTTGGCCACTTTGATCTTAGGTGAATTCAATTTCCTTTCATATACAGTTTGAACAGGCAAAAAGCACTGCTTATGATTCATAGGGAGAGGTATGAGGCCTTTCTTTACGCTTTTGGGAATCGTAAGCTGCTCTGTAATGTGAGCTGCAATTGACCAGGCATAAGATCTGAAACTAACTCCATTGCTTTGGCTATTTCAGCAGTGATTGACAAGGTTGGGACTAAATGAACCTGAGGCGTTCCCTCTGCCGGCTGAGCTTTGTTTATCCTGTAATGTTATCACAGCATGAGATGGTTTAATTAGGGAGCTTTATTTAGAAAGCAAACATACGTTCATGTTGGCTTAGGCTGCCATCACCTAGCACAGCAGACATCCGCAGCGTGTTGGTGATGTAACTGGCTGCAGAACTGGGGCCACAGCAGTGACTCGCCTGCATGGGGAAAATTTTGCTAAAAGCTGCAAATGAAGACTTAGACATAGTGGATGTTGCTAAAACCAAGAAACGAATGTTTCCTTAATATAATGTCTAAAAAATATATGAATTTTCATTCTATTCAGTTTCTGTTATAAGATTATGGAATTCCGATTTGAAGTGCTAACATTATTAAAGATAGACAGGCTTCAGATTACATTAAGAAATTGCTCAATATTATAAGAAATGGCATTTATTATTCTTGGTTGGCTGAAAATGTATTTGTTCATAATTTAAACTATAAAATATTATGTGTAAAATGTAAACACAAATAAATAAAGCAGAATCATATTTTTCAGTTTCCCCTATTCCATTTAAATCTTACCCGATATCATATTTTTTGCAACATGTAGAGTGATTCATCAGTCATGGGTTTGCTACAATGCAGTGTGTACTTGCTTCTTGGAAGGATGACTTGTCATCTTTTTTCACTTCCTAAAGCGGTTTAGTGTGTGCGAAAACTATTTGCTACTCTAGAAATCAGTTTTGTAAAATATGGGACCTGTTTATAGAGAATACTCATTCTACAAATATCCAGTTTAGGACTTCAGCTAAACGTTAAATTAATCTTATTGATTATTTTGATTGACCAGATAAAAGAAAAGAAAATTTGGCAAATTCATTGCCACAAACAAACTAACTCCGTCTAGTGAAGTGTGTTTGATTATGGTCTCAGCTTGCTGCATGCACAGTGTGACACAAAAACAGCAATGTAATGTTTTGTCCTGCTACGCTGCTGCTTGTAGGAAAAAATAGCTTGTTGCTGGAAAAGCTGAACTATTTTGAAAGCAACTAAGCTATGCTACTGGAAATATATTTAATAAAAATTTGCAAATAAAAACTGTCATTGTGTGTGACTGCAGAATCCCAGCTGACCTCTTTCAACTGAGTCTGATTGACTGAGAGCATCCAACATCGACTAATGAGAAACACATATGCCCACTCACTCGCAAGCTTAGACAAAAGCTAAAACGCGCGCACACACACACTCGTGCTGTGCGCCTCTCTGTGTTCTTAATCGGCTACAGTTGTGTGCTACAGAGATGTTGGTGCTACAGGTGTGGGCTGCTCTGTGCGCTTGCGTCAGAGACTCAGTGTTTAGAAGTGACGGCACTCTGCCAACAGTTCTTAGAAACAGGCAGTGTTAGGAAGCAGCTTGTTCGGTCAAGAGAAAGCGCTTATTTAAAGTCTTAATCATTCAGTTTCTGATTTACAATAAATATATATTTTTTTTGTTTGTTTGATTTTTTTTTTTTTTAGGCCAGTTGTATGAGAAAGACAGTTAGATGTTTGATCTGTAAGAAAAACCCTTCGTAGATGCAAGTGTGTTCTAGATAGGGAACTCCGGATTAGGTTACACCCATCACTACAGATGATACGCACACACAAGCACTCAGGTCAGGATGTTGTGTAAGCAATTCCCGAATTTACCCACTTTGAGGCATGTACGTAGACATCTTATAGCCCAGATCGGAACAGCGGGAAATCCGAATGAAGGAATTTCACGTCAGAGTTAGAGGTCACAATGCACTTTTGACATCTTCATGATGGCCTAAAGCTCAATTCTTGAGTTGTTAAAAGATTTTCACAAAGCATCAGCAAAACAAATGACTCGGGAGGGAAGCTGGGGAAAGCAAAACAACATGTGCAAGTAGGAAAATGATGTGACGCAAGACTTGAAAATGGAGCCAAAATGGAAAATCGAAGAAAGCAGGATGCTTTTAAATTAAGCTTGCGTGTTTAAATGGTCTCCTACAATAAATTCTCACTAAACTGATATGTGTACCTGAAGTGAGTATTTATGTTAGTTTTTATAGGTAAGTGCATTCCTCAACCAATAAACAGCATTGCTACATCGAAGTCATAGCACGGATAATTACAGATGGATGTTGATTCATCTACCGCATGGACCAGGCATCCCTTAAAGATCATTACAGCATCTGCCATCTTTCATTAGTGGTGGACGAATTCAAACAGTTGCATCGTGACAGGTGCGTTAGGATAAGTACTGTTCTGCCTTCACAGCAGGTGTAGATGTTTAGAGAGGTCCATGCTTCATCTGTGCTTAATTGAATTATGTGAACGTCATTACTAATGGAGGGAAGAGCTTGAGTTTTTCATAAATTTTACTTCCTGTCGTAAGTTCCCATCCTGTATGCATTCAAAGAATCAAAGCAATTAAACTGTTTGTGTGTTTGCATGCTGACATGACTTCCCTCGCAGTCCTGATCTGGTATTACATGCACACAAACACACAGACCCACTGCACCAGGTAGGGACAGTTGGTCTCACCTCTGGGTGACTTTACTGGCGAAAGCCCGTGTATTAGTAGCGTCACAGACTGTGCAAGGCATTGAGTGCACTACAGCGATTTCCCACTATTATTAGCTTAGGAACAGCAAAGCCTCTTAGGGCTCTTTATTTAACCAGATAGCCAGTCTGATGTGAACAGTGTCTGATATAAGCAGGCAGACGCTGGGACTCCTCTCCTCATACTGTATAAGATCAGTTGTACTTTCCTCATCATAGATTATTACGACCCAGGTTCTGTGAGACCGTGCTGAGGGGATTTGGAGCTGGATGAAAGGTTTCTATGAACCTCAAGCAACTGTCACATCGTTAAAGTGGTAAATTAGAGTTGTTGTCTTAACGAAACTGCATGCCATATTAGTCACAATACTACACTTTTGCAGTTTCTCTAATTTCCTTCCAGCAGATGGTTCTGGGTTGATCTGGGTCAGGTTTTCTCTCACTGACGTTCCCAGCAGACATAAGGTAGCAGAAACTGTGTGTGTGTGTGTGTGTGCGTGTACAAGGCAACAGACATCAAGTATGTAACCTGTTTGTACTGCACACAACAGTACCATTTAGGGGTGGGAATCTTTAGTCACCTCACGATCCGATTCCGTTTCTGGGAGTCACGATCCGATTCCAGAACGATTCTTGATCTACTTTTTTCCCCCCTTATTAATTAATTAGTTTACCGACTTGAGAGTTTTTTTAAAATCCTTACATAAGTAATAAAGTACTTTTTAAAATAATTACAAATAATAATTATTTGATAATAATAATAATAATAATTTAAAAAGAATATTAAAACAGTTGTCAAACATTTTAAGCTAATATAACTTCAAAACATACAAACAAGTAGCAAATAATGAGGAGCATAGAAACAACAAACAAAGAGTTCTTTCGTGGCCTAATGGTTAGAGCGTCGGACTTGTAATCCAAAGGTTGCGGGTTCGAGTCTCGGTCCGGCGGGGATTGTAGGTGGGGGGAGTGAATGTCCAGCGCTCTCTCCACCCTCAATACCACGACTGAGGTGCCCTTGAGCAAGGCACCGAACCCCCAACTGCTCCCCGGGTGTGTGTTCACGGTGTGTGTGTTCACTGCTGTGTGTGTGCACGTTGGATGGGTTAAATGCAGAGCACGAATTCCGAGTATGGGTCACCATACTTGGCTGAATGTCACTTCACTTCAGTATTTAAGATTATCTGAACGTTTTCCATTCAAGAACTTTGAGTGATTTTTCTTCATATTTACTGTTGTTTTTTACTATGACATCATAGACAGCGGGAGATCTATTAAGCTGCATTCACCACAGATCTCTTTTGAAACATAAGAAGTAATGTGGTTTGTCCTGTCCGTTTAATTCCTTAAGACATAACTGGCTGTGTTTACATAAATTTTGCATCATTAAACCATCTTGAGACGCAAGTACATTAAACCACGGAGTCGCGCACAGGCGCATGCGTGAGCAGTGTACACAAACAAAGCGCGAGTCAGCATTTGAAATTGAAAGCAGCCGTCTGTTAGTGAGGTTCATATTTTAAATATATAAGTCCACTACATTCCAAGCCACATAAATGATGACTTCGTAAAGCATTTCTAAGGAAAATACCTACAGGCGAGACCGCACACTTCAAGTGTAACATCAAATAACGCACGCGTCTCTCACACAGGACATCCAGTGCAGTGAAACCTGTGAATGACGTTGTAATTCGCTTGAACCTTTCCGAACTTTATGAAAGATTATTTTACGGAAGGTTCGAGCGGTGTATGTGTGTGAGGAATTGGAAGCAATCAGAATACGGGTGTTTCTAAAGCAAACTCAGCGTCATCGCACATCTGGTTAAAAACCAAGCTCAGAATTGATCCAGAATCGTTGGAGAGAGAATCGCGAAAAAAAAAAAATTCTCTCCCACCCCTAGTACCATTCAAAAGTCTGGGGTCAGTAAGATTTTTATTTAATTTTTTTAAATAAATACTTTTATTCAGCAAGGATGCAAATAAATTGCTAAAAAGGAACAATGAAGACTAGGGTTGGGCGATTGGCATCAAAATTGGCATCGGACAATGTCTACATTGAAACATCACAATGGACAATGACATGAGGGGGAGTGGGTGGGCGGGGCTTCTGAAACGTGAATCCGTATTCAGAAAGGCACGGAAAATAAATAACCATTGCTAACGGTTGCCTGTTGCCTGCCACTTACCACATAAACACAATAAGGAGAGATGACTGAGGATGATGACGATTTTGCAGATCCTGAGCATGACTGACAAACATCTAATCTTGTTGAATGTGTGGTAAGTACTGCCGCTCCATAGTATAAACCGAGTATGTGCGATCGCGAATCTCGAAAGTTAAAGTGATGCCTGCAATTTTATATACAGTATAATTACTAAGATAAAACTGCGAGAGAAAGTATTGAAATATATATTTTCCTCCCATCTCGTATTTATTCCCTTTAGGAGTTCCGTAGTACTCATCATATTCTTTCCGAACTCGTAATTGGGATGCGGGGGGTATGGGAGGGGGGAATCACAATACTGACTCAACATCATGATGTCTATCAGCCATCGACGATGGACGATGGCATCATCTATCGGCCCAACCCTAGTGAAGACATTTATATTGTTACAAAAGATTTCAATTTCCAAATAAATTTGAGCTTTCCATTCATCTGAGAGTAATGGCTGCTAAAAATTCAGCTTTGCCATCACAGCAATAAATTACGAATGCAATAGGAAACTTTTTTTTTTAAACTGTAATATTTTACAGTATTATTGTTTTTACTGTATTTATGATAAATGAAGCCTTGGTGAGTATAAGAGACTTGCTGTGATGCTGCTCCAACACTTTTCCATTTTATGAAGGATGATACAGATGTCACATTACTGTATGTATCTTTATTATGTGAGGACTGCCACAATACTTTCATCATAGTATTCATTAGCTCTGCTAGGGAGGTTGGGAGGTCTTTTGGGAGAACAATATGTTCCTGGAGAGCTAGTTGTGGTGCTCATCATTCATTTTCATTTATTCTGCTCTCTCTTTCTCTCACACTATAATTTTAAAAATATATATTTCTCTTTCCACATCTTTATTCTCTGCCTTAATTAAAGCTGCAGAGTGCAATTTCTGTGGCACTATTTCACACTTTTAGGTGTTTTTTGCTTCCAGGATTGTCCATCGCAGGGTAAACTTGCTTCCAGTAAGAACAATAGACTAACAAGAGCAAGGTCTAGAATAGGGTTGGTTATTGTTTTAATTTCAGCAATTCTGATTCAGAGTCTGCTTATTGATTTAAATTCTTAAAGAAAAATGTGGTAATACGGTGATGTGAATATAGGAAGGACAGAATGACTACAAATTTTGGTTGAAACTGGAACTAGTGAAGCTTTTGTGTGTCTCAACCATCTCTATAGATGTCCAACCTGAACCTTAAACCAGACTCAAAAGTATCAGCCTGCTTTTCCACTGCTCCCAATGCTCACATCACCCTCCATCTCTCTCTTTCAGTCTTTTTTCTCCTTTATTTTATCCCCCTATCATTGTATTTATTCATGGCGCTATGCTAATGAACTGGCAGCCAGCGTTTGGTGGCTTAATCAAAGCCTCTTCTCCCTCATGAATGAACTTCAGCATGAAATTGTGGGTAAAAAAAACATAGGCTTTGCCTTTGCAGATTAACTCTAGGGTTCAAAGATCTCACATTTTTTGTGTTTTCGAGTGAAAATTTTCAAGTTAGTATACTGCAGCATCTTTGTAGTATATCACAGCATTGTGTGTGTCAGATTGATAGAGTAAACTCCCAGTGGTCTGTTTCCCTTGGGGTCAGAGTTCACAATCGGATTGACATGTTGAGTCTTGTGTGACACGTAGGTTTGTTCCCCTTCCTGTCTGTCAGGCTCTGTCGTCACAGATAGGCATGTCTTATGACAGGGAGTGTGTGGAGCATCTATAAATAAGTCAATCAGATGGAGGGGGATAGAGAGGGGTAAAAATAGAGAGACAACAAAAATGGGGTAGAGAAACATAAATGAGAGAGAATTGCATTGCATTTACATTCATTTATTTAGCTGTTGCTTTTATCCAAAGCAGCATACCAGTGGGGAATAAAGATGGTATTTAACAAGACTTGATTGCGTCATGTTGTGAAATCTCAACGCTGTTTTTCTGTTTGCAGCTTGTAGAAACGCATCTCGCTGGCTGCTCACTGCTGTCTGGCCCTGTCAGGCTCCCTCTGCCCAGTCACTGGAAGCTCATCAATAACCTTTAATAGACCACAGGCACAGTATGCTCTGTGGGTGTGTGTCTGTACAGTATTAGTGCATAATAGCCATCTGTGTGTGTGCGAGCTGCCGTTATTAATAGGGTCGGTCTCTATGTGGTGACAGGCTAAAGCATGCGCCAATGTGCGAATTTGTTTCCTGTGTGTTTTTTGCGCACGTCCTGAGATAGATGACATGTGCACGGGTTATTCCTCTCTGGATTTGAGCCCATCTGTCACCCCACCCAAAATTCTCCCCATTGACTAACCCACAGGCTCTCTGTCTCATTATATCTGCTTTTAAATGGATCTGACTCTATGGATCTTGCTCTCTCGCTCTGTCACTCTCTCTGTGCTTCTCACCCCTACCACCTCCGAGCGCTGATACCAGGATATCAGTACTGTTTGTACTATAATGCTCTTATTGTTAACCTGTTGCTAGTGTTATAGCATCTGCAGATTCCCCAGTTGCTTGTTTGCAGCTTGCCCGGGTCTTTCGTTTTCAAGGCTATCAGAACAGCAGCCCAATAAAGGAGAGAGAGAGGAGAGAAAATAGCCTGTTCTCTTTCATCCCTCTTATCAGCAGACAGAGACCTTGAAGTGCCTCAATAGACAGTAATTATTTATGTGTTAGTTATACGAGCAATTACACTGTGAACTTTGGTAAATGTTAAACAGTTTCTATAAGCGACTTAATTTATGCACCTATCCTGTCTGTGTATTTTTGCTAACCATAGTTCTGGTTTTTAAAACTCCATGTCCCTAGAACTGTAGAATGCTTTATATATACAACTGTGTGTGTCTGTGTGTGTGTATATATATGTGTATTAGGGGTGTGCAGTGGAGCCATTATTTGTATCTGTATCTGTATTCGGATGGATCCGGAAGTGGGTGTGGCTTAAACTGGAAGTCCGTCAAATTACGTGAAAATACCATTATAAATGCAAATCTGTTTGATTCGTAGTTTTCATTTAACAAATATGCCTTGTATAACTAAAGAAATTATTATTTTTATTATAATTATAACTTTGCAAATATTATCATGCATTGCTGGAGTCTGTGATCATTTAGGAGTATTTTATCAACAGAGCACAACAAATCATTTGGACCCTCCAAAAGCCTTGATCAAACCTCACTTTTCTTCGTCTTGTATAATTAAATGTGATGCCATTCACAAAAAAGGCTAATGTAATGCGTTTTTACAGTTGGATTTCGAAAAGGTTTGAAGTTAGGACCGTTTTTAGGATATTTTTGCGAGTTAGTTGATATAATTCCAGACAAAGCTCTGATTTCTGAGAGACGCGCATAGACCCCAACGCGGCTTGCGCTCATTTCATTCATATAGGCTAGCTTACACTCATTCACTTTACACATCCAGGCCCATAGCCAGCTATGAGGTCCAGACATCCATAAATGTTTCATGTTCAAAAATAAAATTTGAAAACATATGAAAAATTATTTAAAATCATGGCGCTGAATAAATTAATGTGGCTGACTCGCAGCAGCTGAGTGAACGAGCTTGGCGCAAATGCCGTCTCCACTCCGCTCCACCATGTTGCCAGATAGTTATTAGCGTCACTGGACTTGTTTTAATACTAAATGTAACAGAGTTAATAAAGTAATTAGGGCATTAATAAACTGGGAAGTTGAAGGTTGAGATTAGAGATTCTGTATCCTACATGTGATTGTGTCTGCCGAATATTTTTTTCTGTTATTCGGATTAATTCGTTATTCGTTTTGAAGCCATTATCCGTTCCTTTCCGAATAAGGTATTCGGCTTCGGGCACATCCCTAATGTGCGTGTTATCAATTAAAAATAGTTCTCTGCAGCGCAGCCGTTTGGGATCTCTCCATCAATGCACAGCCACTGAAAAGAGGTGCCTTAACAATGATAGAAACGAAATATGTAATATGTAAATATGCAGTTTTTTTACACTTTTTTAAATATTTTCTATTTTGCATTGATCTTTTATAACATCCTTCATATCTGTTTTATTTGTAAGCAACAGTTACTCGAGTATATGGCGTATTAAAGGCCTGTTCACACCAACACAAAATGTTCTGCACAGAAATTTGGGACAAATTTGTCTATTCATACCTAAGTGGGGACAAAATACATGTGGACTAAAACACAATGCATGTTCACTTTCTGACAGTAGATGGCTCATGTGGAAAAGCAGAAATTTAGCTGTCCACAAGGGTATCAATGCGCAGCTTTCCATTTCTGACACCCACTCGCAAGTCAGACAGTATTCACATGTTTTCCAACAGCCGTTCAGATTTTTGTATTCGCTACACTATTTATCAAACAATACCAAATACAAGAGTTTTTAACAGTCATTAATGCACATTATTTTAACACATACCTTTGTCATTCTGGGTAAGCGCATTGTCGGAAGTATGTTTTTTTTAAGGCACAATATTTCTCTTCTGCATTCTTCATGGAAATCTATTCCCTCAAAATATTTCAGAACTCCACTGGCTACACTGTACAAATGCTTGTTTTGTCCCTTATTGTTCTGTCCGTTTCATCCTCTCCATGTTTTGTCTTGTTTTTTTTAGATCTAGAAATGGATGAAAACACATCATTTTACATTCTCAATGTGGGGCAACCTCCTTCAGTGGTGAACCAATCACACAGTTTCCAGCGGCATGGAGGCCCACATCCAGCCCAATTCATTGCCACCTCCCCTTCCCTGCAGGCCCACCACAAGGCCTATGAGCCCAGCTACGAGCCCCAGGACTCTAAATACACACCCACAGGGGTGGGCGGAGGAGGAGGGAATGGCCCACCTAAGGCCTTTGAATGTCCCAGCATCCAGATCACCTCCATCTCCCCGAGCTGCCAACAGGAGATGGAGGCCAGCGAGGATGAGATGAGAGCGAAGGGTCCGGATGGAGACTACCATGACAGGCCTCTGTCTCGAGACCATCTGTACCTGCCCCTAGATCACTCGTATCGAGATTCATCCCTGAGCCCGAGTCCATGTAGCAGCCTTTCCTCTCGTAGCTGGTTCTCCGATGCATCATCCTGCGAATCCATCTCGCATGTGTACGATGACGTGGATTCCGAGCTCAATGAAGCAGCGGCGCGTTTCACCCTGGGCTCGCCACTCACCTCGCCCGGCTGCTCTCCACAGGCTGGACCACAGGAGGAAGTGTGGCAGCAGCAGCATCACCATCATCACCCAGCCTTTACTCACTCCCTTTCTCATTCGCATGGCCATTCTCTCTCGCCCCGCCAGTCGCCTTGTCACTCGCCCCGTACCAGCATCACAGATGAGAACTGGCTGAGCCCTCGCTCACCCTCACGGCCCTCTTCACGTCCGACGTCGCCCTGCGGGAAGAGACGCCACTCCAGTGCTGATATATGCTACCTGGGCTCTTTATCGCCCCATCACTCCCCAACTGCTACGCCCGGCCCCTCGCCCAGAGGGAGCGTGACCGAAGACACCTGGATAGGAAGCCCGTCTATGGGTGTATCCCCTTTCCAGTATTGTCCCTCTGAGGCTGACATCCCCTCCAAGACAAGAAAGACCTCCCAAGACTGTACAGGAGTAATCCAGTCTGGAAAGGGCGACCTGGGCATGGATGATTCCGGGAATGTGTCTCCTTTGCTTGACTCACCTGCTGAGGATAGCATGCATGGATTAAAGAAGGATGGATCTGGAGAGCAGTTTCTTTCTGTCCCATCTCACTTCACGTGGAACAAACCCAAACCAGGACACACACCTATTTTCAGGTAAACTCCCTCCTCTGCTTTGAAGTGACATCAGAGTAACCATTATTGAATTCATGTGTGTGTATAGCTCTACAATACTTGCAAGTGTTCGTGTGTAGAGTCAATAACTCTGTTCTGAGTGAATTGACTACTACATTGTCAGCTGTCTTCTAAGGCAGCATCTAAACTGACAGAGCTAACCTCGTGACTGATTTGGCGGAAACCTTTTTTTTTTTTTTGATGGTCTCTCACATGCAGCACAAAAATAGCACTTCTTAAAGCACAAGAGACTCAACTTTCAAATTATTTTATTTTTATGGCCAATAAGCAATAAATGGGAGATGTTAAAATCCTATATTTTTGTCCAAATAAATAAAACACTAAAAACTAAAATCAACAAGTGAATTTTAGCATCACAGCATTTTACTGTAAAGACTGAAATATGGATAATCATTTGAGGTTTGCTAATGATTGTTATTAAATTAAAATTATTTTAAAGTGTTAACTAAGCGAGTGATTAGGAGTGAAAACTAAATCCAAAAATATGGAAAAGGAGCATGCACAGTAAATTAAACAGTATCGATTAATCACACCTAACCTAAAATTTAATTTGGATAGATTTTCACACTGAATCTCTTGAATTAATGTGGAAACAATATATAGAATGTGTATATATAGAAACAATATCTTCAGGAAGTAAAAATGCAGATAATTAAGTATTTTTAACACAATAAACAGCAGATATTAATCACAAAAAGTTATTTAATCTATCACTAATTAAAATAGTACCAATATATTCTACATCCTTGTGTTCAGGTAATTAAGCATGTTGCTAAGCTAACATAATATGCAATATTATTAGCACAAAAAATACCTAGGACACATACAATTGTTTACTATTGAAATAGAGCTACATATTTCTGAAATAAAAAAATGTCTATAGTCTGTTATTTATCCATTTTGGATTTTGTTTTTGTTTTTTTACTTAACCCATTCCAAAGTATTCTGAGGTTGTCTTAAATGATAGCTCACCAAAAAATGAAAATTCTGTGAGTGTGATCATTTATTTACCATCCAATTATGACTTTCATTCAGCTGTGGAACGAAATTAGATATTTTGAAGAATATTGAAACCATTTTGATTACTGGCGTTGTCTTTGATTGCATGGTCATAACAATATTTTTCCAAGACTTCATTCACAGACGAATGTCAGTTGAAAATAAGGGTGAGAATGACATATGGATGAGCAAATCATGACACAATTTTCACTGTTGTGTGAACTATTCCTATAAATGTGAAGAATATATGTGAATCATTAAATAATGGCAAGCCTTTATTTCAGTAATCCCCTACAGTACTGGTAGTTAGCTCACTACTTTTAGAACAGATCCAGTATACATTTAGAGTAGCATGATAAGCCAGTTGAGTGAACTGAAGAACAGAAAGAGTTAAATGTGTCCCCGCTATCCATATCAGAGCATCGGATAATGACTGTGTGTGTGTGTGTGTGCATGCTAGTCAGAAGAAGACGGCCTATATGTGTTGGCCTCTGTCACCATAAATCAGTAAAGAGAGCGTGTGGCATGTGGGTCGCAAACGTTTTCATACCCACAATGATTCTGTTATTGACCGCACCAACACAACACAGTTTTTTACTCAGTCAGGCCCCTTCATAAATAATTCACAATGTATAGTAAACGCACTTGATTCCAAAGTCTGATGAGAAATAAGCACATAGTAACACAACTTACTCTCCTCCTCACAAACATGTCAAGAAACTTTCAGCAAAACGGCTGTACCTTCATACAACAGAGACATGATACCTGATCCCTGTTATATGAGCTCACAGCTCTGCGGTCTGCCATCGGACCTGTTTGTGAGTGAGTGAGTGTGTGTGTGCTGACTGCTCCATCAATCAACAGCAATAGAAGATCTAGAAGCTTGTCTGGTTTAACAGATGGGTTTGCTATGGCGGGGTGGGGGAAGTTGGCACAGTATTAAGCTTGAGTCTATAGCGGGTCTAGTTTAGGACAGCCGGCTAAACATAACACACTTTCAGATGAAGACACACACCTGCTTGCTCTTAGGACCGGTCAAGGTATCAAATGTACATGATGTTTTTACTTTAGCTTTTGGCTGTTATGTTCCATAAAAATATTCATATGCCTTTCTTGTAAGGGTCAGGCTGTCACTGGTCGGCCCAGATTGACAGCTGGTCCATCCTGTCAGAGCTGCCAGAATATGTTAACATTTTGGAAATAAGCTAACTGGATTTTGTCATATGCAAATTAAACACAGCTCACATTCATATCATAGTTCTTTTATATAATGGGGTTCGTTTATTTTATCATTCTTAAATGCTGATTTGGGGCTCAGGAAACATTTCAAATTATTATCGATGTTGAAAACAGCTATGCTGTTTAATATTTTTTTTGGAAACTGATACTTTTTCAGGATTCTTTGATGAATAGAAAATTAGACAAAATAGCATTTTTTGAAATATAAATATAGTTTTTGATTAATTTAATGCAACCTTGCTGAATAAAATCATTAATTATAAAAAAAAGTACTATTTCCAAAATTATGAATAGTAGTGTAGATGCAGAGTAGTGTGAAGACATTCTTGAATAGCGGTGTTGATTTAAAACTTAAATTGGTGTTCATTTTTGTGTACAAGAGTTGTGTATGTATAAGGTAAGTGTTCATTTTCACTAAGTAAAGCCGTTTGATGTCCACAGGCCACTAGTTCACTATTGTTAGGCCACTACCGTCACACACATTCAGCCTTCTCGCGTTTCTCCTGACGAACCATCTCACGTTACCATGACAGCATGAGGAGTGAGGGGTGATTGGGAAAGAGAGAGGATGGAGAAGATGTGGTAAAGAGCTAGACTAAGACAAAAAAGAAGCATTCACTGATCACTGATTTGTTTCACTAGTCATAAGTTTTGCACATTTTTAAATGCATAATTCATCCAGAAAATTAGAACTTGGTCATCATTTACTTACTCTCATGTTGATGTGAAGACTTTTTTTTTCTGTGGAACATTAATGAAGATATTTTAAGAAATGTCTAAATTAGTGCTGTCAAACAATTAATGGCAATTAAACAAACTTTTATTTTGGATGCAATTTTAATAGCGATTAATCATTTGACAGCCCTAGTCTTAATGCTTTTTTTGTACATGCAACAGAAGTCATTGGTAACCAAAAGTGGTTTGTTTACCACCATATTCAAAATATCTGCTTTGTTTTCAAGAGAAGTAAGTCAAATAAGAGTAATATACGTTTTGAACAAATAAGAAGGGTGGCAGAATTATAATTTTTGGGTGAACTACCTTGTAAAGAGTTCTCACTGAACTGCTCTGCATCTAAAAGTTGACACATCCTACTACGTTACTGACTATGTTAGCCTTTAACCTGCCCTCACAGTATTAGGGCTGCCCTCGACTAAGGATTTTTCTGGTGATGACTAGTAGTCATTCATTTGAAGCGTTAGTCGTTTATTAATAAACCATTTAAATCACAATAAGGGGCAGGAAACAACAGTAAGGAGGCTGCATTAACATTTTAATAATTTATTGATAAACTACTGCTTTCTTTGTTCTCTGTTTAAGAGACACTGACTTGTTATCTCCGCAGTAGTGGATGTGCCTGCATGCATGTTTTATACATAATCTGAGAATATTTGTTTTCCATTTGATAAAGTTTATTTGAAAGTAGACATTTCACCCTTTCTCTCTCTCTCTCTCAATTTTTTTTATGTCGGTAAGCATATAGTTTCAGAGTTTCGCACTCAAGTTCACAGACCGAGACGGCACAAAGCGCATCCTGTTTGTTTTCATTATTTTACAAAAGCTCAATGTTTTGTTGTTATTATGAGTGCACACAATTAAACAGAGTCTTTACAGATTAGAAAGATATGACTCGTGTCTGTATGACCAAAAATGAGGGAGTATTTTAAGAGCAAGTGAGCACGCTACTGTTCAGCTTCCACACTCCACACAAACACTTGAACAGCACACAGGTTAACATTAGACTGAGCGGCCATGTACAGTGGCTGCTACTTGCATATTTCAGATGATAAGCCATATTTGAGGTCGGTGAATGATAGGCGAGTGTTTGTATGTCCTGCCCAATGTACTTTAAAGTGTTACTCCACCCCAAATTGAACATTTTGTCATTAATCACTTACCCCCGTGTCGTTCCAAACCTGTAAAAGCGTCGTTCTTCTTCAGAACACAATTTAAGATATTTTGGATGAAAACGGTGAGGCTTGTGGCTGTCTTGGTCCAGAAAAGTATGACAGACGTCATCAGAGTAGTCCATCTGCCATCAGTGGTTCAACCGTAATGTTATGAAGCTACGAGAACACTTTTTGTATGGAAAAAACAAAAATAACAAATTTATTCAACAATTCGTCTCCTCTGGTTCAGCGTAGCACTATTTTGGTGAATCCCTGCTGGGTGCAAATGCTCACACAGAAGAGTGTACGCACTTTGCGTCCAGCGGGGATTCACCAAAATGGCGCTACGCTGAACCAGAGGAGTCGAATTGTTGAATTAATTTGTTTTTTTTGCATAAATTTTTTTTTTTTTTTTTTCTGCGACTTATAAAATTTTGGTCGACTAAGCTTCTTCAAGTCGACTATTAGGGGGCAGCCCTAATATGTACAAATCCCGAACCACATTGTCTTGCATAGTACTGTTTCATGGGAAATGGGAACCATCTCTGGCAGCAGCACTGAGACTTGAGTAAACAAAAGATGTTTGTTCAGATTCTAACACAAAATCTATGCATCCTGAACTGTTGCATAGCTGCTCACTGACATGAACATCTTGTTTTATACTTTGTTTTCATTATTATAGTCAATCTACTACCTGAACACTTTGCGTTGTGTAACTGCTCTGTTCGTGTTGCTCTTGATCTGTGTGTAGGGCATCATCCCTGCCTCCCCTGGACTGGCCGTTGCCGAATCAGTACGGGCAGTACGAGCTAAAGATCGAGGTTCACCCCAAAGCTCATCACAGAGCTCATTACGAGACCGAAGGCAGCCGAGGGGCCATCAAAGCCACATCTGGGGGACACCCTATCGTCAAGGTGAGTCTCCACAATAGGACCTTTACTTATGATTACTGATGATCTTTCCCGGCCCGAATACATTTGTTTTCCCACCACTCATTTGGCTGACTGTACGAGAGGTCAAGCTTGGTTTTGGATCATCGTAGTCTTGTGGCCTTGATTTCTAAGTACTCATTACGCAGGCCACAAAAGTGGGAACAGAGCATGATGCCATCCGTTCCCTCACAGGAAGCAGAACTTGAGAAGCGAGACCACACAGAAAGCGTCTGCTGTGTGGCCTAGTAACCTCATTAATGGTCATAAAATTCCTTTTACTGGGTAACAGCTAGTGAGCGAGTGTTTTGGTGTCAGCTAGATCTAAGCAAACCATGTAGCAGTCTGATTAAGGACTTTATCTTCTACTGACTGCTCTGTGCTTCTTATATTAGGGGCTTACCGGAGGGATCATGGGAGCATGCTTCAGCAGAGGTGATGGCATCATTTATGTAAAATGAAGCCCAATTAGTATCCTGCTGTATCATGATCGGATAGGTAAACTTTCCTGGCACTGTCCTGAGGCTAGCTCTCCTAGAGAGACTAAGAGAGAGAGCTTGTTGGTAAATATTTTATGGTCTTGGAGGCAGTGGCCTCTTTTGTGGCGGCCGTAATGAGGCACACACACAACTCGGGAACCGAGATCATTGAACGTGTGAGGAAGAGAAGAAGGCCTTTACCCTGAATCATAACCTCTGGCTTTGAATGGTCCATTAAACAACCACAATTACAGGCCTGCATTTCTGCCACATCACACCTCAGTCTTGTGTCTTGTGGGCCATTAATTGGCAGTCATCCCTTGTTATAACCTTCATTAAGTTACCTGCATGATCGTCTTTCATTATCAGACATCTCATCTCTTTTATACTGCAGGACTGCCTCTACAATGCCCTTTGTTCCAATTCTTTTTGGTCACTTGGAGCCATTTTTATGTTTCTTTGCACTTTTTCTGAACTATGATACAATTAATTTATCGACCTCAAATACAAAAGAAAATGACACAATATTTGGGTAGTATATCTGTATGGAGTGAGTTTGTGTGCATAGGTGGTTGATATGGCATAGATTTATATGTGCCCAAGGTTTCATACTGAAGATAGAAATGGGTAATAAATTAGTAAATTATGAATCAAAGTGCTTTGAAGTACTACTTTGTCTTGCTTCATGATGTTATTGATGCTTTAATTGAATATACTTGAAATTCAATCAGTGCTCAAACATTTGTCAAGGGCTGAACATCTAAAGTCTTATTATGATCAAGGATATGTTCTTATTTAAAAGTTTGTATGAACAATTACTTGGACACATCTGTGGCGAAGAAGTCAAAGATGTCAGGAAGAGCAGATAACATCTTAGAAGGACATCTGATGAAGTTTTGTCACGTCACTTTTTCCATAAGATGGTATTATTGTAGTGAAGGTCATAATGTGTGACGTGTTCATAAAAGAAACCTTTTCCTTTTTTTTTTTCTTCTTTTTTTTTTTTCTTCTTTTTGTGCCATGAAATGAAATGCTTCCATATGTGCTGGATGTTTGCTGGTGACATTATAAACCATATGAAATAATAATTTCATGATAATTAGAGATTTTATTATTAATTTTTAATTTGAAGTAGTGGTTTTCAAAATAATCATCATATGGAAGTTATGTATGTCTGTAAAAAAATTAAACGCCTTTTAAGTTGGGAATAACTCATTTTAATTATAGTTGGTTTGTCAAAATTATTTGAAAATATTCAAGATTTCAAGATATGTTTCAACATATGAACAACATTTCCTAATTGATATACTTAATCAAAAGCTTGATTTCAGTAGACTAATGACTGGCAATTTGTATGCAGATCTTTCCTTTAGAAACGATATGTTCCTTCTGCATTTTTAGAGAAGAAATGTGCATTCATAATTGAGCCTGGAAAACTGTAACAAAAGTTAGTTAAAATACAAACAATTCAGTTGTCCTATTTTGTCTTGTTTGCTGAGATTTGTCTCCCAACCTCTCATGCTTAATCATCAACCACCCATATATACATGAGAATCAGTGTTGTGCGAGCGAGCGAGCGTGCCTTTCTTACTATTACAGAGTATTAATGACTAACTCTTTAACATCGTAGCCCTGCTTCCCCTCACACTACGACTGAGGATGCATAATTACCTCACATTAATGAAGCCTATTCAGTGGTAGACACTGGTCCACCCACAGGGGATACTGTGCTAGAAAACCTGGCTAAACTTTTTTTTTCCATATATCCACAAGAGGAGAATTAAATGAATAGGCAAAATTCACGTGTGTGTTTATGTGCCCACTAAATAGTGCTGTCTTTGGTTAACTTCTTTAACCCATTTATGAATCATGGGTTTATTTAACTATACCACACCATCAGTCAGAATCGAATTATGTTTTGTTCCCAGTTATGATTACGCTTGTTTTTAAGGTGGTTTAGCACAAGTGTACAACTTGTATTTTTTTCAATATGCTCTGTGTAATGTAGTTTCTGGGCAGTTTAAGTAAATCTTTGTGATTAAGTAGTAAAAATGGTAGTTAATATCAGAATTGAATGAATTAGAATTAATTAATGCATTAACAGCATTTATAGTACAAATTTTTCTATCTTTTAGTACTAATACATTTTTTATTATACAACACAAGTTATTAAAAGTCATTAATTAATTAACTCAGAAACTGCATATGAATGAATATTAACCTTTGTTTTTTAAACACTGCATTAAAATGATACCTAATGCATTCATTTATACGGAAGTTCTAAGCGGCCATGCATTATTATATTTTTTCTGTCTTGTTTTCTCGTGATCACGACTTAATTTTCTCGTGATCAGGACATAACGAAAGTTGTTTTGTCGTTATCACGACTTAATTTTCTCGTGATCTCGACATAACGAAAGTTTTTTTGTCGTTATCACGACTTTTAACCACGTTTAACCACGACTTTGTTTTGTGGTTATCTGGACATAACGAAAGTTGTTGATCTCAACATAAAAACCGTTTTCTCACGACGTAATTGTAGCTACCGTGAGAAAATCAGGGTCGCAGTTGCAGACCCGACAGCCTCCTTCTCAAGTGTCCAACACTTATGTGTAAGTTGTCAATCACTGACAGACACAGAGCTAAAATGGCCGAGTATGAATATGCATGACAAGTATTCTATCATGGATCAATGTAGTCGGTCACACACACAACACCTTCAATATTTGGGATGGTACTTATACCATATTTTTTTTTTTATTATTTCAATTTGAGTGAGTCCCTAATCAAAGTAAAAGCGAATCCGATCATCCATGATGCTGCGATGATGCTGCTTCTATAGCATTTTCTCATGCCGAATACACAGATAAAATTAAGTCGAGATAACAACAAAACAACTTTCGTTATGTCGAGATCACGAGAAAATTAAGTCGTGATAACGACAAAACAACTTTCGTTATGTCGAGATCACGAGAAAATTAAGTCGTGATAACGACAAAACAACTTTCGTTATGTCGAGATCACGAGAAAATTAAGTCGTGATAACGACAAAACAACTTTCGTTATGTCGAGATCACGAGAAAATTAAGTCGTGATAACGACAAAACAACTTTCGTTATGTCGAGATCACGAGAAAATTAAGTCGTGATCACGAGAAAACAAGACAGAAAAATTATAATAATGCATGGCCGCTTAGAACTTCCGTACATTTATGTTAACTAATTAAACTTTGTTGTAAAGTGTGACTATTGTATTTTTTCATTTTTCTTTGGTTGTTGTTCATTTTGACCTTTTAAATACTTTTTATTGTGGTTTTGAAACCCCCTGGTTCCATTTGGGAAAATCTGCACATGGAAAATCTCCCATAACTTCAGACCTTTCAGCTAGCAGCTGTTTACAATAACGTTTCCCATGATGCTTTCTGGGGCATGCGCTGCTGGAGTCTTAGGCTGCTACTGCGGAGTATCTGTTGTTGTGACGTCAGCAGGTGACACCGCAGATTCCATCTGTCTTGGGAGTGAGCCTCTCTGCGGTGACTGGATCTTAGAGATAGTGAACAGACTCACTGAGCCATATTGCCTTCAGCAGCACTTATGTTGCCAATTAGCCAGGAGGACAGACCCCTACACCTGTATGTAAACTAGCACAGACGCTGTATGTGTGTTTTTATGTATACACCAGGACATTTGGCAGAGAAGGCATAGGAGGGTAGTACCTTAAAAAAACCTGTCTATTAAATCAATACGAATATTAGAATATAAGAGATGTAATAGTGTGTGAATCAGGTTTCATTGAAATGAACTTAAAATGATAATCTCTGAGTGAACTGTGAAACAATTAAATTAAAGGTGCACCTCCATGCTCCTGGCCTCATTACACTTGCTGTGTTTACCTAGCATTTGTTGACTAATGGACCGAAAAGAAGGTAAATGTTAATAATGGGCAAACAAACAGCCACTAGTAGCTAATAAGAGCTACACAAAATATGCTACACAAAATATTCTTATTAATCTGTTATCAATGCTATTGCATATGCCTTTAACTGAGAAACCATGTAAACATCAAATGGAATCAGAATATCAATTTATACCTGATTTTTTTTAAAAACTGGGTTATAAGTGAGTATTATACTTATAAGGTCATGTGAGTGTTATTGCTTACAAAATTATTTTAAAAAAATCATTCATTGAAATAAAGTGGAAATAAAGTTAGGTGAAAAATTAAAGCCGCAGTCTGTAAGTTTTGCCTTTTTGTCGCCATCTCTGTTTGAAATCTGCAGTTGCAGTTATTTACGGAATTATCATCTTCAGATATCTTTCACACATCTACAAGAAGTGTTAAACACGACCACGCACATGGTTGCTGTGGTAGCAAGCAATACTTGCTGGCAAACACTTCTTACTGTTACAAAGTAAACAATTACTTGACAAAAATGCTACAACACAGTCATGTATTCTGCTGTATTACAGCTTTAATCAGGATAAAACCGTATATTAAAAGCTAACGTAAGCAGTAGCTTTTACAGATAACAGAGTATCTAAAAGTATGAGACTACAACAAACAAAAAAAACACAGGCAATCTTCTTCACTAATATTCTCTGGGTCTCATTCGGGCTCAAATTGATAAGCAATATTGATGACGCAAAAACAGGAAATCATCAGCGCGTTTATAGGAGAAGGGACAGAGCGGTGTAGAATAAAGTTAAATTATATGAAAAATAATACTTTTTTTTTCTTTTTTAAACGAAGCATTAAAACATGTTAGACTACATTGCATAAACACAATCAAGCCTAGAATAAAACCCCAGTAACCACCCCTTTAACAGCATCAGCATTGTGTGACTACATGTATTTAGTGTGTGTTAGCATTATGTGTAGACTACTGGTGACTATGGATGAATCTCAAGTTGTCACTGATGATTGTTGTATAGGGCTGCCACTAAAACCTATTTTTATTTCGATTAATCTATCGACTAATTTCCCGCAAAAAAAAGAAATCAACAGTTTTAAGAATATTTTATTAAACGAAATGAAATCCAAATTTCTATGAAATCCTTTTTTTAAAGCAAAAGTGAAGTGCAACAGAGAGAGCAAGAAGCAAGCGTCTATCTCATAGTCCAAATCACTGAAATCAAAGTTCAGTATTATAGTGTAATGACAACATCTCCACGTGTTGTAGTCTACTAATAATACAATTATCATCAAAAAACACTTTTTAAAGGAGTATTTACCAGAAATATTATTTACCCAAATTTATTTAGGTGAAAAATGTAAATGTGCAGTATTTCTGAATAAATACTTTTTTTTAATATAAAATCAATTAATTGGAGATGCTGTTTATTATTAAAATTTAATAGAACAATTAAAATGGAATCCAGAAAATATTGGAAAACAGAATTTGGTAAAGATAAAACTGTAAAACTCAATTAATTAGGCTTTTTGATTAATAAAATTAAAAAAACTGAATTTGGAAATAAAACCGATTTCATAGGGCCCTATAATTTTTTTTTGGTTTGTTTTGTTTTGTTTTTGTAATAAAAATGGATCTAAGTGAACAATAGCTTTTAAAATGACTTAAAGGAGCACTGCATAAGTTCTGAAATTTCTAACAGCTACTGACACCAGTGGCCGTTAGAGGAACTGCAACTGCTTCTTTTTTTTTTTTTTTTTTTAAGCTTACGAGGAGTTTCCGTGGGTGTCTGGGTTGTGCTGGAGGCTGGTCGCTTCTTTCCGTCTGCAGAGTCCATTTCAAACACTTCCGCTAGCGATTGCCGCTGTAGACGAGAACGCGCATGACGTCACATTTTGTGAATTTTCGCGCCAATTCGGACCCGACTCCTCCAGACACAACTGAGCCTACAGGCTGATAGAGGCAACCGTGGCGGACAATCAAGGTGTCATTCTTCCTATTACATTATGGTTGGCTCATAAATGGACAAATTAAAACTCTATCTTAAAGATTTTTTTGGTTTTATTGAACAAAACCGTTAAAATACATAATCTATTATAAACAAGAGCTAATGTAGATTATACATTACAACAAAGGCCTGCAGGGGCGCTGACAGCCTGACGATTATTTTTACACATTACTGTTTAATATTGACCAAGCACCATTTAATTCAAACGTACACTTAATCTTTAATATTTGTCCATTTCTTTAGGACAGAAATGCTATAGCTGCTGTAATTACATGGATATGTGGACATCAAACCGTCTAAACTCAGAGTGAGGGTTTGAGCTTTTATTTTGAAATCTCAATGTATTCTCCTGTGTTTGTGTAGATTTATAAATGATTTACCTTACAAATCTGATGAAATGGCGCACGTTGCGTTCCCAGATGAACTTTATAATAAACACAAACTCACAACAACATGCAGAGACGGAGTTTGAGACGCTCCACACATGTAAATGATAAGTTTCTGTGGAGCCGCTGTGAGAACTTAACCTACACGTATGTAAATAATTAAAGCGCATATACTGTGTGAACTGCATTGCATATAATTATTTAATTAAATCATAGCTTTTGTGAATTCGCAATTATGCTTAATTATGATTTTTAAATGGGTTTAATATATCATGTAGCCTTGGAAAATAGTCTAAAATGTGTTTTATGGATTCTCGTCCGTGAAATGCACCACTTCCGGTATTTTGCCGGTTAGTCGACACGAGCTAAATGAAGTCGACGATTTTTAAAAATCGACTAGTCAACTAAAATCGACGTATCGCGACAGCCCTAATGTTGTATGGAACTTTCTGGATTACAATCCACCATCAAAATAAATTTAATTATTCCAGCTGCTGTGAGAAAAGGCTATTAATGATCCACCACCTGCAGCATCCTCACGTGCAATATAGCCTACTAGTTGGGACTCCTTCTTTATATCCTATCCACCCCATCCTTTGTGCATTTGTCTTAGACTATTAGACATTGCACATCTATGTGTTGAGTAACGTATAGGCCAGTTTTGTGGATGGTGGACCTCACACAGGTCATGAGGTTACAGGAAGGTTGTGAAATTTGCATTACAGGCATGAACGGGCTAATGTTACAACCAGAAACACACATGCACATCTTCTGGCACTTTAACACTCCAGTTATTGTGTGAGAAATCAGAGACGCGATTTGTGGTGAAATTGAGAAACGTGTGCGAGTGTATCTATCAGTGGTGTGTAAGTCAAACTGCCATAACAGAAGGCTGCGGATTGCAGCATACAGTAGCTAGACAAACACCAGCAAAACAAAGTGACAGTGTTTACTGCTAGTGTTTGGACTGGCTTAATTCACAGTTCAGAGATCTATGAGGAATGCTGTGTAATGCCCTACAAACCTCGCTCACGTCTTGTGCTCTCTGGGTTCACTATTAACCAAAATCTGCACACCTGTTGCTAGGAGATGTAGAAGTTCTGAACCCATCTGGCATAGATCTTCCTAAATGTAAGTGTGTGTGTTAGAGATAACAATTGAACTGGTTAAACACAAAGACACACACAAAGGGCAGCGGAGTTTACATTAGCCGTAGGATCTGTTTGTGTGTTTTATTCTCAGAGAAAGTCTCTTTTACCTTTCACCCAGGGCTTTTATGTAGATAAAAAGGCTCAGTGGAATCAACACACATGGTGGAAACCAGCTTTATGAAAAATAAATTACCCTGTGTTTTTACAAGAAAAATGGTAAAGGAATATTCTGGGTAAACTGTACTGACAGCATCTGTTGCAGGCTGTCAATTATCACAGAGAAAACGAGTTTAATGGCAGCTGTACTGGAGAGGTTACAAGCAGAAATGCAAAGCCTGTATGTTTACTAAGCACTTTTCTAAATGATGATTTTGACTTGGGACTATCCTTCTGTACGTGCCTCTTGTAGAAAATTACACATTTCTTGCCTGACCGGCTGAAGAGGCTCTAACGTTGCCCTTACAAGCATGGAAGGATGATCAGCCTATCAGGCACTAAGCGGGGCACCTTCTTCCATTCTGGTTACGGGTATAACATGACTGAGAGTGAGCGAACCGGTGTTCGGGAAGTCAAACATACAGAAAATGGAACGAAACAGCACAATGTTACAGAGCTTGCACCAAGCTGACCTGTCATCTGCGTGGTTCAATGAACCGAGCTGCGTTACCGACTCGACAGAGCAGGGTGGATGTGTTTGCTAGCGATACTGAACGGACAGCTTAGTGCTGATCAATTGAAATACTTTGATAACGTACACACAAATATGATTAAAATGTTAGCTAAGCACTGTAACGACATGACATCCACTAAGCAGTCTGGAGTGAAATGATTTTCGTAGACATAAATGTATTTAGGTAGATTTTGAGGCGAGTTACTTTGAAAAATAGAAGTAATCCACTGCGTCCTCAGTAGCTCAGAGGTTGGGAGAAAATTAAGACTTATGTTCAGTCTTACATCCAAACACAGAACAGATTGCTTACGTGACATTGTTGACATTACAGCTTCTTGAGCGTGGAGAAAATGGAGGACAGCGTACAACCAAACACAACTCGCTGAGGGCAGAAACTACAGTAATGCAGAAATGTCAGTCAGCCCCCCCATGGGCGGGGCCTAAGCAGTGTGATGTCACATTGCTTAGAGAATCAAAACGGCATGCCTAGTGAGACTGATTTGGTTTAATGGGGATTTAAAAAATAAGGAGTGGGTGGATTTTTATTATTGTAGGGTGGTTGTGGTCACATACTGCTAACACTCATTTATGTCCAAACATAATATAAAAGTGGATTTTCCATAAAAGGTGCTCCTTTAATGTTAATTACTCACTGCACTTGACTGAATTACTTTTGGATCTTTAATAAGAATCAGTTAATGTTTGATTGATACAGTGAAGACTATGCAGTGTTTTATTCATATGCTTCATTCAATTTCTGTAATATTTGTAACTGCGTGTTATATAAACCTAGCCTACTGTAGCTGAAAAACTTAAGTTTATTTCATATTTATTTGTAATTTGCTTCTTTTTCATTTAGTAAAAAGCATAAAATAAAAAGTAGCTAAATTTAGAGATATATCATTATCCTGAAATAAAATTTCTCATACCATGAAATAGGATTTTAGTCATATCGCCCACCACTAAATTCATGCATTTTACTTTGTTTTTACCATCTGAGAAATGAGTTGAAATATTAATTATGGTACAGTAAATCAGTAGATTTTAATCTGGAATATTCCTACAATGAATCCTTTCAAAAAACATTAGATTTACTGTTTTGAACAACATGGTATCAGATAACATTATCATGAAAAACAAGATGGCTGACCTTGGTGACCCTCAGACCTCACGGTGGGTGATTTTCAGTGCTGATCAGAGATGTTTGTTTACTGTTAAAGTTTTGCTCGCAATGTGCTTGTCTAGGGAGCAACCCTGTTGTCTGTATACACTC
The DNA here is from genome assembly GCF_936440315.1 of Barbus barbus. NCBI lineage: Eukaryota > Metazoa > Chordata > Actinopteri > Cypriniformes > Cyprinidae > Barbus > Barbus barbus. The sequence goes on along the minus strand of NC_136730.1, from coordinate 20,767,366 downwards.
ATGAGTGTGCGGATTTTGTTGTACAGCAGCCTAAGGCTGTTTCTGATGTGGACTGAAAAGTGAAGTGTAGGATACAGCACAGTGAGAACAGAGGGGGTGAGAGAGGTACACATCACGGGAAATGTTGTACTCACTATATACAGGTGTTTATATCTGGCTGTATTTGGTGAGAGTCGTAGCAGTCCTTTCACACATGCTGAATGTGTGTATGAGGGCGAGAAAGTATGTGTATTGACCTTATTTAAACAACTGGTTGCCCAGCCTTTTGGGTCTGAGTGCTCTCCATGTGTATACCTCTATTTCTCCCTCTTTCTCTTTCTCACTCTCTCTCTCTCACTCACAAACACACACACACACAGACATATGTTGTGTAAACATTGCATCGGTGAACAGACCTCTCGTTGTGTCCAGTAAGCACAGAGAGCATGTCAGCATGAGTCCACGTTTTGGGGCTAGAGGCCACAGTGTGTGTGTGTGTGTGTGTGTGTGTGTGTGACTGTATGTGTGTGTGACTGTTTTTGTGTGACCTTGAGTCTCCTCCCCACCCCCTCAGGTTCGGGTTTACCCACACACACACACAAAATCATACTCATGCATGCACACACACGCACCAGCTGGCCCTCACCATAGCAACCACAGAGCAACACAGGGAAACAACTCGCCAGCAGCAGATTGGAAGGAGATAGAGAGATGGAGAAAGAAGGAGTGGAGAAAGAGATTGAAGAGAATAGGGGACCGAGACGTGAATCTTGAAGGGAAAATCAAGGTTTAGAGGGTGTGTGAAGGGAGTCAAAGCATGATGAAACGTGCATCCTCAAGTACAACAGCGCAAAACGTGCCGCTTCACACCAAAACATGCACCGCACCGCACGTGCTTTGTTGCACATTAGGCTATGTCTTCCTGCTTTTTTAGATCATCTGATTCTGTTTTTATTTTAGCCCGCACTGCAATCAGAAACAGTTGGAATGAGACATCTTTATTTAGTCCTCAATATGAAAGGCAACCCAGGGAGGCTATTTTTGCCCCGCTAGCTTTATTCCAGCTATGGGACATGTGACTGTTCTTAATGTCAGCAGTTTAATTTAACCAGTGTCAGGAAAGGGAGGTTACAGGAGTGCAGGGACAGTCGTCTGGTGAAATTTCACACAAATACACACTCTGGATTTCTTCAGGCCTGCAAATGTGATGAGAGGATGAATGAGAGGAGGTTTCCAGTAGCTGCTTTGTGTTTGGAGAGATGCCACATCACCTCCGCTTAGGGGTGTGCGATATTGACAAAAAATAAGTTAAAACAGATCATTACATTTTTATAGACATTTTACCTTTTATAAAGCCATTTGTTTTCAAAAAAAAAAAGTCCATTATCTTTTGAGTCAAATTCTTACATTTAATCAGTGAATTGGAATAATTACCAAGCAAATGAAATCCGTATCAACAAAACAAATCTTTGCAATGCAGAGGAAACACAGAAGCTGCATCTGAAGGGGAATTTAGATGTATACACGCTCTAATGCAAGGCATGAATGCATTTAACCTGCAATTACAAATGCGTTAATAATTTTTTGATGTATTAAACAAAATGTTGAATACTGATAGTTGAAATTATTTAAATAATAAATTATACTTTGTGAAATTAAAACCACCAGTAGGTGGCAGCAAGTCACTGTTAATAAGTGAGTCATTGCAATTGAACCAAATAATTTAAACTTGATTCATTCAAAACAAGTCAAGTTTCTCAGAGACTCAAAACAGTGCTGTGGCTGTGTTTGGAATTATTTTTGTTGTCAAAATAGAGCAAAATCAGGATTTTTTGTATCTAAAACACAAGTCTCTTAAATAAACTTTTTGTTTATGGAGCTGCTGTAAAAAAAAAAAAATCACATTTATAATCATAGTAATTTTTGGAGAAAAACCGCACTTTTCCTGTGAAATTGATTAATTAGGCTAAATGAAGTGGTATAAAGATATACATTTTCTTCCCCCATGTCTTGAATTTGTGATAATTCTAAATGCATTTAATTAATAGACTGAATCAAGCTGTGAAAGAGCACACTCTAAATATGCATACTAGTCTAGACTTCACTTAATGTAAGTGTGAAGTCTGTAGGGGTCTTTTGAATGGTTTATTCAAAATACTCGATAATGTCAAATTGCGCACCGTTAAAACAACAGTTACGATATTATCACAGATGATATATATCACACACCCCTACCTCCGCTATTCATTCAAGAGTCTTGGTTTTTATGCATGTTTGTTTTCTGTTGTCCATTCCCTGTATTTTTTTATTAATAATTTTTTTTTGTCATCGCAGCACGTGACTGCCTTGCTTAGCTCTTCTCTGGGATTAAACGAAGAAAATATGCCGGAATAGAGCTGGGATATAGTCACCTCACAAAGTGTTGTCGTACAAAACACAAATTATGTTCTTTGAAGAATGAATCACTAAATCAACAAAACTCTTTATGATTAATTGCCATTTCGAAAGTGGCATGGGGAAAACAGTTTTAGCACATGCACGGTAGCATTAAAAGTTTGGTCGCTGAAATTTTTGGAAGGAATTAATACTTTTATTCAGTAAGGATGCATTAAATAAGGCCCTATGATTTCTGCGATGCGGAAAACGCATATGGAATTGCGGAATCCAGTCATAAAAACAAAATTAAATGTATAGTGCAGTATGTCACAGATTTGTCAAACTTTGGATGAATTAATCAAAAGTAGGTCATTATACTTAAATCAAATCTTAAATTGCAAAAAGACTATTTAAGACTTCATGTTCTGTGCATCTCTGTATGAATGAATGGTGCAGACGCCCGGTTTTGTTTACTACACACATAATGAAGCGCACGCGATGCTCGCTGTGATTTCAGCGTTTGCCTCCTCACTAAATCAGGACATACCTGTAAATACATGTACAACATCTCCAGAACTGTTCAAAGAGTCACTTCATGAGCATTTTACCATTTCATTTGAGAGAAACTACATCATATTCACTCAGAAACTTCGAAGGTATTTATTATCCACTAAATGAGCTCATTTCAAATTTGATGCCTGTTACAGGTCTCAAAAACATTGGCACGGGGGAAAACAAAGGGCTGAAAAAGCAAGAAATAAAAATAAAAAAAATCAGCTGGGAGAATATCTAGCAACTAATTAAGTTAATTGACATCAGGTCTGTAACATGATTAGCTATAAAATGGATGTCTTAGAGCAGGGGTTTTCAACCTGTGGGGACCTGTCAAGGGGGGCGCGAGCATCAATTAATTCAGAGACATTGCCTTGAAGATTTACGAATACGAGCTTTCAAATCTTCAGCCATCCGCTAGGGGGCAATCAGACTCCCGCTGTTAGGCGACAGTGAGAATGGTGTAAAATAATTTACGGTTAGTCATGTCAGAAATCCAACCACTGGCATGTTGTTATCTCAGAAACGGGCTCAGCCATCACACTGAATCAGGTAAGCATGTTATATGTGTATGTTTCTTAATGCTATGCACTGGAAATGCAGCACACAATATGTGAATGATGTTCGCGCACTTTGGGCTCGCGCGGGGGGGGGGGGGGGGGGGGCGCGCGAGTGAAATTAGACAAACTTGGGGGGGCGCATGTCCTAAAATGTCCCCTGTCTTAGAGAGGCAGAGTCTCTCAGAAGTAAAGATGAGCAGAGGCTCTCCAATCTGTGAAAGAGTGCATATGGAATACTTTAAATGGGTCATATGATGCTTTTTTTAAAGATCATTATTTTGTGTAACAGAATATGTTGACATGCTTTAATGTTCAAAAAACAAATACATTTTTAAAATACTGTACATTATTGTAGGTCCTCTATGCCCCGCCTCTCTCAAACGTTTAGTTTACTACAAAGTCCCTCCTTCAGACAAGTGCAGTCTGCTCTGATTGGCCAGCTAGCACAGTTCATTGTGATTGGCCGAACACCACAAGCACTCGTCGGAAATGTAACACCCCTTTCAATAATCGCGAGCTTCATCTTTCAAAATAAACTTAAAGACTGTAAATAATGTCCTTAGTTTTACCATCAGTTCAAGCCCGAAAGGGGAACAGAGTCACGTGACCGACACAGTAATGAAGCTCGTAACAATATGTGTTTGCTCACAAGCTGCGATTAAGAAGGCTGACTCTCTCTCTCTCGCTCTCTCTCTCTCACACACACACACACACACACACACGACGTGCAAAACTCCGCATTTGAGCAGTCAATAGCAAATACAGTCGCTGATTCAGAAGCGCCAGATTGTCATAGCAAAGTCGAAGGTTCACGAAACAGTCGTCCATAAAATGCGTTGCTGTTCTGTTGTAAGTAATCTTAATGATTCCTAAATGCATCTGCTTTCGGATGGCTGCATCAACACTACTGCGGTTACTGAAACCACACCTTACACAAATATTTCCACATCGTGACGTAGACATGTGGGGACGTGTTTGAATGAGCTGTTTTAGGGGGGCGTGGCAGAGTCTTAACTACGGTTGGGTATCGTTTGGTTTTTTTTTCGATACCAGTGCCAAATCGATACTTTTAAAACAGTACCGGTTCCTGAACCGATACTTATAAAAAAGTTATTTAAGAATTTTTGAAAAATTACCAATTAATAATTGGATTGGCCATTAGCACTAAACACATGATGTCTTTTTCATTCATACTGGACGCCAGAGGGCACCCTCGCACAAAAAATCCACATATCCAGTCACAGAAGTAGCGGAACTCGTGAAGCTCCAGGAAATCCCCAATATGGACAAAGGCATTGCTATCACTGTAACTGAGTAAACAGAAGATATAAACGTTTCGAATGATAAAACAAACACAATAAACACTAGACTACGACAATGTATAATTTTTCTGTGTTATTCAAGCCATCTCTGGTATTTTCATAATTAAATATATTTATAATCCATTGCTAATCAACGTATTAGTAGCCTATGGAACATATTTTCTGCCTCATTCTGTGACAAGAAGCTACATCAGATCACAAAAGTTGTGGACTAAACAGGTTATAATGTTCTCTTTTGTCGGACAACAGGTTTAAAAACTTGAATAGAAGTGAATTTTAGCTTTAGGCATTTTAATTTAAGCATGTTTAGCTTAGCTAGTTAATGGAAGGCTACCTGCTGCCGTCAGAGCAGGTGTAATTACTGCATTCACGCTAGGGATGTTAATTTCGGTTATTTTTCCTAACGGACAACCGATGCTCGTTAACTGATTATTAACCGTTAACCGACAAGATTATTTTAAATTAGAACCGAAATAAATTAGAAAGAATAAGTGTCTGTGCCCCGTTAAAAATACTAACATTTGTTTTCCGGGGATTAATTTTACATGTGCAAAAAGCAACAAATAGAACATGAGGAGTCACATGTTCATCATAGCTATCACATCACGCACCTGCAGCGCTTCTGCAAGCGGAGAAAAACATAATAAAGCTAGGCTCTCTCTCTCTCTCTCTCTCTCTCTCTCTCTCTATCTCTATCTATCTATATATATATATATATATATATATATATATATATATTATAACAAATAAATAGGCCTATACGAGGAATATATTTTCACTTAAATAATAATTTAAGAAAACGAAAGAAAAACTGCAACAAGTAGCCTATGCAGATTTTCGGTTCATTTTTGTGCTGCGTGAAAAGAAACCAGGGATTAGGCTTATTTTACAATAGCGCAAAGATTTGTTTTTATTGTGAATGTACACAAATAAAAGAAAACCTTTTACAATTCCAATTATCTTCATGACTAAAAGGAGTATTTGATTCCATTGTTAGAAAGGGGAAAAAAATTCAAGTGATTGCACCAGTTAAGCATTCTACCTTGACAATGCAACCTGTTCATTATAATTCTAAAAAACAATATGGAAAACATATGGAAAAAAAACACACTGCACAGTTTAAATATGTAGTAAAATCTGTGCCATTAAACGTTATCACCGTACCGCCGTGAAACATTTTGTTTTACGTGGATATTGGAACACGATTGAAGTAGGCCTACATAAAAGGTAAATAATAGGCTGTTTTGAAATACATCGCAAATACGGAAACATTTTATTTTGTGTCGAACGAGAGACCCTACGTTGGTTTCAGTTTCGTTTTAGCCTAAATTAATTTGCTTTGGTTTGTCGTTTATATAGCCATAGCTTCTTACATTTTTAATACTTGTTCTTTTCTAAATAGCCTACTGTTAATTGAAAGGATTTGTTGTAGAGTTAGAGGAGCTAAAATAGCCTAGCTATGTTTACAGTGTTTATTGTAATGTTTGCAATTCGCGTCGGGCCTATTTCTGAATGAAATAATAAAATGCGACTTATAGGCGACTTAAGTTTTTCTCTCTCTCTCTAAAATTTTTAGCTTATTCTAACCATGCAGCAAACTTTTTAAATTTTGATAAATTACTGAAAAAATAAATAAATAAATAAGTGACTTTAAACCGTCTAACTGATTGTATTAATTAGTCAAAATTCTTATTGGTCGGTTAACGGTTAAAAGGTTAAAATGAACATTCTTAATTCACGCGCTCATGTGAAAACGGCACACTCGCGTTACTACAAAGATTTGTTGGACTTGTATTATTAGAGCATTCCGACTTGAGTTTGCGTGCATTTTCACGTGCGGTGCCGGTGATGATGCTTCTTACATTCGTTTCGGAGAAACAAAGGACAACTATTTCAATCGATCGCTCAGGCATGGCACCAAAATCTGCTTTCTGATTCGGTTCTAGTATATACCGGTTACATGGGTACCGGTGCCATATTGGTACCGGGTTTCGGTACCCAACCATAGTCTTAACTTTGATAAAGAATATCTCTTTGATTGAGACTTTAGTCTTTGCAACTTCAGGGATCTTATCCATGAACAATCAGCTTGTAACACTTCAAAGAGAAAGGAAAACTTGAAATCGCATCATATGACCCCTTTTAAAACAATGTTCCTCAATGTCAAATTGCAAAGGCTTTGCAAATCTCATCATCTACAGTGCATAACATCATCGAAAGATTCAGAGAAACTGGAGAAATCTCTGCGTAAGGGACAAGGCCGAAGACTTTTGTTGGATGCCCGTGGTCTTCGGGCCCTCAGACGACACTGCATCACTCAATGGCATGATTCTGTCACTGACATTACTAAATGGGCCCAGGAATACTTCCAAAAATCACTGTCGGTAAACACAATCCACCGTTCCATCTGCAGATGCCAACTAAAACTCTATCATGCAAAAAGGAAGCCATATGTTAACATGGTCCAGAAGCGCCGTCGTGTGCTGTGGGCCAAGGCTCATTTAAAATGGACTGTTTCAAAGTGGAAAAGTGTTCTATGGTCAGACGAGTCCAAATTTGACATTCTTGTTGGAATTCACAGACGCAATGTCCTCCGGGTAAAGAGGAGGGAGACCTTCCAGCGTGTTATCAGTGTTCAGTTCAAAAGCCAGCTTCTCTGATGGTATGGAGGTGCGTAAGTGCATACAGTATGGGCAGCTTGCATGTTTTGGAAGGCACTATGAATGCTGAAAGGTGTATATAAAATTTTTGGAGCAACATATGCTCCCCTCCAGACGACGCCTATTTCAGGGAAGGCCTTGTTTATTTCAGCAGGACAATGCAAAACCACATACTGCAGCTATAACAACAGCATGGCTTCGTAGTAGAAGAGTCCGGGTGCTGAATTGGCCTGCCTACAGTCCAGATCTCTCACCTATAGAGAACATTTGGTGCATCATTAAACGAAAAATACGTCAAAGATGACCATGAACTCTTCAGCAGCTGGAAAGCTATATCAGGCAAGAATGGGACCAAATTCCAACACCAAAACTCTAGAAAACTCATAACCTCGATGCCCAGACGTCTTCAAACTGTTTTGAAAAGAGGAGATGCTACACCGTGGTAAATATGCCCCGGTCCCAACTATTTTGAGACCTGTAGCAGGCATCAAATTTAAAATTAGCAAATTTTGTGCATAAAATTGTAAAAATTCTCAGTTTAAACATTTGTTACATTATTTATGTTCTATTGTGAATAAAATATTGGCTCATGTGATTTGAAATTCTTTTTGTTTTCATTTTATTAAATTGTTTTAAAAAAAGTCCCAATATTTCCGGAATTCGGGTTGTACTAAAATTATTAAAACGTTAAGTTTTAAGGAATATTCACAAAACATTTCTTCCATGTTTTAATTTTAGTAGTAAATCCCTCCCATTGTTTGCCAACCACAACAAAAATAAATAAATAGCATTTATTTTTTCTGATAACCAGAAAAATTTAATTACACAGCATATAATTTCTGAGGGAAAAAAACATAAGGCCATTGTAAGAATCCATTTGAAAAAATACAATTGTTTTTATGCATTTAAATAATTAGACATGGTAAAACAGAATGTGGTAACAATAAAACATTAGGTGAGAAAAAATTAAACAAAACATGTAATTTTTGTTAAACTTTTAAGTAATTGATGTGAAATTGTAGAAGTTTCATGATTTTAATCTATTAGACATGCTTTTCTTTAATATTATTTAATTTAACCATTTAAAAAGGAGTCCAGAAAAATTTAAATGGAAAAAAAATGAATTTGAAACAAAATTTGAGATGTATTTGATAGGGCCCTAATATTGTTTAAAAAAAAGTAATGGCTGTTGAAAATTCATCATAGAAATAAATTCCGTTTTTAAATATTTTAAATTTTAATACTATTTTACAGTATTACTGTTTATACTGTATTTTTGATCAAATAAATCCAGCCTGGGTGTGCAGAACAGACTTTTGTAAGTTTAAAAAAAACTTGTGTTTTGTATAAACGCATTTAAACACACTACAGACCAATAGAAATGGAGATCAACTGTGATTCTTTCACTTTAATGGTTGGAATAGGGGTGGTTGGTAAAATGTTTTGAATGGCAATTACAGAATAAGAGAGAAAGATAAAGAAAAAATGCAGGGGTCGTGCTGAAGTCAGCAACAGGCTGAGCCACAGGCCTTCAGAAACTCCTAGAGGATGTGGTGCCTTGTTGCTGCTCTGAATGTCTTGAAGTTGAAACTGAAGCCGTGGCAGCGCTCTGAAACTTTGCTGAGACTGCAGCATGTTCATGGAATTTCCAAAAGTCATAATTGTTCATGGCCTGATGTATCATCTTGTAAAGTGATTTTACATTATAGTGCATCATACTGACCGTTAGGGATTTTGGATACTTCATTTTACAACATTCCAGATTGAATTGAATGTATCTGGTGACCTTAAAGTGAACATGAAATCAAAATTGACACTGTTTACTTTAATAATACATGTTCCTTTTTCTATTGTGCATGATTCATCAGTGCATTTTATTCTAAACAGAAATGTTTGTCTTCATAATCTTTCATCAAAATGTAATTACTGGCTCCATTATGCTATGAAACGTCCACTCTTCAGGATCCAGTCAGTTCCCAGTAGAGTACTGAATATTTTGTTTTACTCAGTCAGAAATATATCATAATTTGGAAGGAAAATGGATTGTGAATGTGGTTTCATGTTGATTTAAATCATATCATAACATCATTAAAACAGTAGAGGAAAATTCATCTTTTGACGTTGCCCAGAGTTTGCGAATAGTCTGATTAGGATGAATAAGCACTATTTAGATGTGTCTTGCATACATCTAAAGGGGTGGGCAGTCATGGCCTAATGGATAGAGAGTTGGACTTGTAACCCGAAGGTCGTGGGTTCGAGTCTCAGGTCCGGCAGGGATTGTAGGTGGGAGAGTGAATAACCAACACTCTCTCCACCCTCAATACCACGACTGAGGTGAGACCGTTGAGCAAGGCACCGAACCCCCAACTGCTCCCTGGGTGCCCCAGCAATGGCTGCCCACTGCTCCGGGTGTACAAAGCAACCCATTTCACTCACACACAAGCACACACGCACACACACAATGAGAATTGATTGTCCAGTAGGACTTATAGCTGTTACCAGGGGTGGTGGAATCTTACCACTGAAATAAATCTTACATGTACATGGTGTTGGCAGGGTCATGGGTCATTTCATTTGAGCCCTTCACCTTTTTCAGGTCTTGAAGCATAAACGTGACCTCTGCTTCTGAATCCCCCACCGTCTCAATGCACTGACCCAGAGCGAGCCCATAAAAATCCAGTATTTTCAGTCCTGACTCTTCCTGGAGGTCTGCAGAGGACTGTTCACCTCAGCATACACAGAAACAAGAGTGCTTGATGGAAAAGCATTAAAGTAGAAAAGAAGAGGCCAAGATTTCATGAAGACTGACTGATAATGCTCCATTTAACTTTATTTATTTATTTATTTTTAGAAATTCAATGTGTACTTTTACTCATGCCATTTATCTAATGCCATCTAATTTACTTCAGAAATATGGTAACCATGGTAAAACATTACAATATGTTCAACTGATTAACATTACAGTTTTTTTCGATTGCTAACAAGCATTGTTCAATACTGAAGCCACATTTTCAAATCTGTTCACACATTCAGCGATACTTTGTAAACCAAACTGTAAATCATTTTTCATTGCTTTCAGACAAAATGCATGCAATGACCACATTTTTCAAAATTCACAAACTCTTTTGTCATACATACTCCACAACTGGCAAAACACTATACATTTTCAGCACATTTGCTAACAAACTGCTTTCAAAACTGATTAAAGCACATTCAAATCAGAACAATGGCAAACTCTGTCCATTTCTGCAGGAATTATATTGAAATATAAAATCTTAGCAGAATATTTATTATGAAATTGAATAATAATTTTTCCAAACACAACTAAATGCAATTTCAGCTGAAAGGCAAGCCAGATGTTCTATTTTTCTTCTTCTTCTTCTTTCCTTCCTTCCTTTCTTGTTATCTTTGATAAATGGATGGCTTCGGAATGATTTTGTTTGGAAACATGGATCAGGGAAGAAAGAATGGTGGGGGGAAAAAAAGAGTGGCAGAGAGAGGGACGACTAGAAGCCTTACAGTACATCTATCCATCCGTCTATTCCATACATTTTTCCTAGCGCTTGTCCAATGTAGGGTCATGAGGCTGGAGCCTTTCCTGTGTCATAGGCAGGACAACCCCCTGGACAGATGGCCAGTCCATAACACACATTCATATTCACACTCACTTACAGTCTCCAGTTCACCTGTCCTGTATGTCTTTGGATTGTGGGAGAGACCCAGAGGAAACAAACATCAAACTCCACACAGAAAGACTCCTGGAGCAGCTGGGACTCCAATACTGCGCATACAGCACCTCATTGTACTAGACTGATGATGTATTGTTTTGTTTTTTTGTAATTACTACTTCAGAATTTGTTATTATTATTCTCAACTTTTTATATTCATTTTTATGTGGTTTTATTTTTCACAAGGAAATATTGGTATGTAAAGAAATATGGGGGAAATGCTGATTTTCTCCTTCATTCTTTGTGCTGTAATACAGTCAGTGAAATTAAAAGATGTTATTCTTAGCCTATGATGAAATATTTATATAGAATCATTCAAAATTCAAAGATAAAAATTCATTGTTTATGTAATGCTTTTAGTGTTTATTTTTAGATCAGTGTGTTATGAATGAAATGTATGTTTTCTGAATGAGAATTGTTCGCAGTGTTATGATGAAAAAAGCTTATTTTGAGACATATATTAAGTGTTTTTGTGGGTCTGAGTGAGTTTTGGAGGCGAGATCAACTGTTTGGCCAAGATTCATGTTGGTAATGCAGACTGTATGAGCAGTTTTGAACACGTGGTTTCAGTATTGAACAATGTTTGTTAACAATTGAAAAAAAACTGTAGTAAGTGCATCATGAACAAACAATGAACAAAATATTTTAAACAATTTTAAAATCTAGGTTAATTTTTATTAAAATAAATAAGATAAAAAATGAAAAACTACCATCCATTGTTAATGTTAGTTCATAACACAGTTTATATTTAATAATACAACTTAACTGTACAAAAATGTATTGTATGCAGAAATTGTTTTTTATGTTTATTATTATTTTATGTTAGTAACTAACCTGTGCATATAGAAACTTAGAACTATAAAAAAAAACAATTGGAAACTAAGCATACCCTTTTGGTTTAATAATTTTCAGCTACACACATCTCCAAATGTAATAAAACCATGCTGTCCTGGGAACTACATGAACCAAATCCCACCACCATCCAAGTGTTCCGTTGTTCCCTGATTCTCTTTTCCCTACCGTCCATTTCTTTTTCCCCTTTCCACAAATATCTGGCTCTATTCTCAAGACCCGTCATTTTATGTGAAGCATGTTTTTCTCATTATTGTGTTGCTGTGGTTGGCTTGGTCTTTCCGTTACCTGTTGATCATCTCTCTCTCGTTTCCAGTTTCTCTCTCTTTTGCTGCATTGGATCAGTGTTTGCCAAGCATAACATTTCAACACTAGAGAGATTGTTAGGAGCCTGTGTGCTCAACCTAAGTAACACCCTCCCACATACGCATGTCAGTGGTATAGCTCCCCTCCATTTGTGAACTCCTCACCTGTCTGGGAAGTGTATTGGCAGGTCAAACGTGTGTATACTGCTGGACGGGGCATTGCATCGCCACACTGGCTCCCTGTGTCTGACCGAGGCTTAAATCGGTCACCCTAGTGTGCAGCACCAGGAAGGAAAACGTTTTTCTTAGAGCTTTTTGTCTGGAAAAGACTTCAGTGACCTCACAGAATGATGTGTTACATCTATTGACTCATTTTAATGTGTTTTTCACTTCCCTGTTTCCATTTTCAGAAGATCAGAAGTCTTGTTTATACTATTTTAGCAGCAGAAGTAGAATGTCTTTAATTGTTTTGTTTTTCTTTTCTCACCTTTCTACACGCACATTTATTTTTTCCTTCAATCCGGTTTCTGTATTTTTCCCTTACTCGTGGCTCGAAAACGTGTCTTTATGTTTCTGTCTGGATTTTAATTTACTAGCTAGAGTGCGTTTTGAATTCGTCTTGGAAAAAGTGGGCTAACGTCTGATATTAATGTGCATGTATGTGGATTTGGGAAGTAATTGTGCATATGCAGGGTTCTTCAAATGGAAACGCATTGGGGGAAATAATCGTCATGCAAATATCATCAATAATCGTCATGCTGTTTAACGTGGTGGATGTCCAGTGCTTCCAGATCAATATAGCCTGTCAAAAATATCTGAGTTTGGCCATTAAGTGCTGCAGGGATGACAATTTTGTAGGCTAACCTGGAGGTTACCATCGCCCTGGTTCCTTAAAAGCACATAAAATATTCCCATTGTCTTTTGGATTATTGCAGAAATTAAGCTCTGTGACCAATAGTTTATGAAAATTCATCAGAGGGGTATTACTGAATACAACGGGAAAATATCTTGAGCTTGTGTTAACCATAGACCTTAATTCAGACATTTTTCCAAAATCCGATTTAAAAAAAAAACTTAAACTTTGGGACATTGCAAATATATATATATATATATATATATATATATATATATTAGTCTTCCCATTAAAATTTAAGTCATGCTTCATATCTTTATTTTTCATAGCAGTTCATGTGTCCATTAAAAATGACCTTAATCAAGGACCATTAAAAATCCTGCTCAGCCACAATTAACTTTCTTTATTTTCATGGAAATAAAAATTGATATTGACTCTCCTCTTCACTCTTTTTAACAGCTTGTTGGCTACAGTGAGAAGCCAGTGAATCTGCAGATGTTCATCGGGACAGCGGATGACCGTTATTTGAGGCCGCACGCGTTCTACCAGGTTCACCGCATAACAGGAAAAACTGTCGCTACGGCAAGCCAGGAAATTATCATCACCAGCACGAAGGTTCTCGAGATTCCTCTCCTTCCTGAAAACAATATGTCTGCCAGGTACCTGCCAACAGCTCTTCACGTCTACATCTATCTAGATTCTCTCTCTCTCTCACACACACACACACACACACACACACATAAATACACAGTTGTTTTTCTATTACGGGGAGGACTTTCCATTTGACTTTTAATAATATATATATTTTTTTTATAATATTGAATATCCCCTAACCTACCCATCCTTAAACCTAACCCTCACTGAAACATATTTGCATTTTAAAATATGAATTATTTAGTTCAGGATGATAAAGTTATTGTCCTTGTGGGGACTGTCAGCTGCTCAACACAGTGTAGATGGTTTTAGGTAAAGGAATTTGGTCTTCGCAATGTAGTGAAGTATGCAGAAACTCTAAAAGCCATATTTCCAATGAGCTAAAACTTTTGACATTAATAGATTTGGATTAAATATTTAGTCTTTTAAATCATGAGAAACTCTTTACATGTCATCACAAGTTGATTTTCTTTGTGAGAGAAGACATTTTCAAAAATGTGTCATTCACAAGAACGAAACGTTTACACACACACACATCAGCACTCATTTATCACACATATACTGCTATTCATCTTGTGCTTACCAAGTCTGCTTTTATTTGATCATTATATAATATTATATCTAATTTTCAGTCTTCACTGTCACATGATCCTTCAAAAACATTCTAATCTGCTGATTTGGTGCTCAAGAAACATTTCTTATTATTATCAATGTTGAAAACTGTTATGCTGCTTAATATTTTTGCAGAAACTGTGATGCATACTTTTTTGTAGTATTCTTTCATGAATACCCTAGTGAAAAATAAATATACTTAAATATATTTGAAATACATTTATTTACTATACTTTTACTACAAATACATTTACGTAATAGAAATACTCTGCAATTGTGCTTTTAGTATACTAAAATGATTAAAAATGCCAGATATGATTGTTTTCAATCAGAAACGCATTCTTATTCTATAAATACTGTGCATTTAATTATAAATAACTGCAATTTACTCTACAGTTCAAAAGTTTGTGGTCAGCAAGATTTTTTAAAATTTCCTCTGTTCAACAAGAATGCATTCAATTAATAACAAGAATGATTAGATTTGCAACATTTACAGTTGTCATAAAATTTTTTATTTCAAATAAATGTTGTTCTTTCTACCCTAGTAAAATAGTTATTTATTTAAAATACATTTATTTCATATTAAGTATAGTTCAAATATGTTAACATATTTACTAACATGCCACTCGACTTGCTGATATATAAAATGATATAATTAAACTTTATTTGGAGTACTATTTGTGCACAATGCTCATTTCTTAATATTAAGCCTAAAATGTTTTAATGTCACTATTGATGAGGACTGTACGATCTTTCAGTAATATCAGTCTTTAAATGTAAGACATTTAAAGTGCACCTGAAGTATACTCGCAATAGCTCCACTTTAGCATAATCAAATATACTTCAGTATATGTTTAGTTGGACTTCAGCTCTAATTCCACACAATTAAAGTGCATTAAGCACAAAATTATTTGTTCCAACTTCCAATTTAGCAGACTTTAAACTTTGAATTCTGCAACAGCTTTTAATGTGCACTTCAATTAAAAATATTCCTTTTTGTAATCAGCCATTTATTAACTCCATAAAAAGAGTATAAATGACTTGGGGTGATTGTAAATCATTTAAACAGCTTTGCTTGATAGGTAGGATGATGGTAGTGTTATGGATACTCCTTACTCATGTCTTTCTTCTGCTGTGTTTTTCAGTATTGATTGTGCTGGAATCCTGAAGTTGAGGAACTCTGACATTGAGCTGAGGAAAGGAGAGACTGATATTGGACGGAAAAACACTCGGGTCCGTGTGGTGTTCCGGGTTCACATCCCACAACCCAATGGAAAAGTGATCTCACTGCAGGCTGCTTCAATTCCAGTGGAGTGCTGTAGGTTTTATACACACACATAGAAGAAAAATATATTTGAGGGAAAAAAGTAAAAAAAAAAAAAAAAGTGTATGTATGTATATATGTATGTATTTTTTGTTATATTATACTATTACATTACATTATATATAATAATATAAATTAATTTCTTATGTGTATTTGTGGTGAAATAGCCCAGCGCTCGGCACAGGAGTTACCTCAGGTTGAAAAGGCCAGTATTAGCAGCTGCCCAGTGAGTGGAAGAGAGGAAATAGTCATCACTGGCTCAAACTTCTTCCCTGAGTCAAAGGTCATTTTTCTGGAGAAAGGTCCTGGTAAGTATCAATGGGGTTCAAGTGCTATTTTAGATAGGAGTTTCTTTTCTCCATGTATTGGCTGTCTGGAACACTTGTTCAATCATTTTTGTCTAATATTTTTTCAATTTTTTTTTATGAAAATTTATGTTTCAGATCTCTTGGGCCTATTCTTCCCACATATTTTTCTCACTTTATACATAATTTAAAGTCAAATCAATATTTCATATCCATTTATTTATTTAGCAAGTAGCTATGCACTAAGCTATAGTCAGCAGGTCATTATATCAAAATTAACCCCTTTTAGGGTGATATTAGATCCCTCCACTTAGCATCGTTACTTGCATTTGGCTAGTACTAATTGCTTTTAATACTTTGCTGCAAGCACAGCTGAGTATGCACTACAAATGTCTTCTTCATTCACTGTGAGCAAATATTGCCACCTCATCTGTCTTACCCTCAAGGGTCACAGTTATACCTGCACTAATCTCTGTTTTAGTGAAGCTAAACCAGCCTTATTCTTAAAACAGCAAGATCAGCAGGTTTTTAGTTGAAGTCTGTGTGGCTTTGGGAAACTGGAGCGATGGGTAAAATGTGAGGGAGTGTCAATTTCTCACTTCTCATTTGAGAGCGGAATTTGATTGTTTCTCGTCTAACCAGAATGATTTATCTTCGCTTTATCGGCATCTTGACCTCCCACGATTTCCCTTCTCCTCTGGGGACATTGTGTGTGTGAAAGCGTGTGTGTGCACGCATATGTGTGAGTGCAGTACAGCATGAACATACCTGCACACCTACACACAAACACCACTGCACTCAAGCAAATGCTTACTCCATAAATGCATATATATATATATATATATATATATATATATATATATATATATATGCACTCTGCACACACCTACATCCAAACTGTGCTCACCCCATAGATGTGCAAGTGCATTGTGCACACAAATACACCCTCATTCCTTATGCTTATAAACTTGTTTGTTCCACCCCTTATGTTCTCTCTCTCTGTCCACACACACACGCAGACACTAGATTTATGGTTGGCCGTATTGTGGCCTGTCACTGTTGTTCTAGAGCTCACCTGTAGACCTTAGCATCTGCTGTAAGGATGACTCAGAGGTCAGCAGGGTTGCTCTGGCTGCAGGCACACTGCTGATCACTCTCTGGATCCAAGACACAAAGCAAATAATAGCTTTCTGTGTGTGCAAAACAAACTTTGCATTTACTTATCTAAAAAAAAAAGAAAATAAATAAAATGATTTGTTTCGCCAAAGCCTGTGTATTTAATGCTTTTAAAGCATAGTTTTGCATTATGATAGGTGCTTAATAAGGCACGTTAGAATGCATTTTTTTGTTTCATAAAGCATTTTTTGTACAAACAAAGCTGTACATTAAAATGCTTACCCTTATTGTTGCACATTTAAGGAGTGTGTTATAATGCCATCTGTTCATGAGTAATTTAAGACAGAATTTACAAATGTAATCTTTTTGTAAAGCCACAGTCAGCTACTAATTAAATTAAATAGTTAATTAGTAGCTGACTGTGGCCTTACAGAAAGATCAAATTTACTTTTTGTCCCAAGGCACTCAATTAAGTTTGATTTTTGGACCTTTTTTCAAGAAAAAAAATGCTTTAAAGGTGTAACCATGAAAATCAAAATATTTCCATATTTCACACAGTGCTTTTTGGTGGCTTTTGTTTCTGCTGTGTTAGGTAAGACAGTGGATTTTTATTTACTCTCATTGGCTACTTGCTGATAAAAAAAAAAAAAATACAAATATGCTTTCTCTTTAGTCAATTAAATATTTGACTCAATTTGACATTATTGTATTTCTACTTAGGGCAAGAAATCTCAAATGTGGTGTTGTCTAGTGTAGTTTAGGCCTATTTATTATTATTCTTAACTGTATCACATACAGCATATATTATAAGGTTTCGTACCGAATACCTTTAATATGTTAAACATACAGGCTTAAATGAAAGTTTTACCACAAATTACTCTCTGAAACTGCGCAGCTGTTTTTGAAAACAAGTGAAATGCAATGTGAACGGCCCTATGAAATGCATTTGGTGCCATATGAACCTGAAACCAGCCTACTTATTCAAAGCTTCCTTCATATTAGTTGACTAATCATTCAAGCAACCCTCTTAGTAGTCAGTTTTACATATATTTAGTTTTGAATGTCGCTAGTTACATCTACCTGGCAGATGACTGAGATTCATTTGTTGCAGGTTGCTCTTTCTCTCCCGTTCGACACACACGGCTTCCATGTGGCTGTCAGTCTGAAGCCTCAGCTTTCAGTCACTCGGCTTTCAAGAGGCTTTATTAGAGTGACTTTTTGGGGTTAGACTATGTCAAGATCCCCAACAGCGCACTGTCTGTATGGATTTTTGTTGATCCTTTGAGTCTCACTGTGAGCTGAAATAGACCTTTTACACAATGAACAGAGCCCTCACAGACAGTCTGTCATCTCCAGCAGACAGTCTTCCTTTTTTATTTATTATTTCTCTCTCACTCACTCTCTTACTCTTCATAACGTCAGGGATAGTAGAAAATCAGTCTTTCCTCGACACTTTCCAGTATGCTTTTGCTTAAATTCTTCGATAAGCAACTCTTCTCAGTCTTTCTCTCTCTTTCTTTGTCTATCTTGCTCATTTTTTTCCATC
Organism: Barbus barbus; assembly: GCF_936440315.1. Taxonomy (NCBI): domain Eukaryota; kingdom Metazoa; phylum Chordata; class Actinopteri; order Cypriniformes; family Cyprinidae; genus Barbus; species Barbus barbus. The sequence continues at coordinate 20,748,622 of NC_136730.1, read as the reverse complement.
GCTCGTTCGTAAATAATGAAACACAAGTTAGGACCAGCCTCAGATGAAGGCAATGAATGAACGGCATTCTGGGAATACGAGTCTTGGCCTGCCTGGAGTGTGTGTCTGTGTGTATGTTTATAGACAATGAAACACTGACTCACTCGACTGGAGTTTACACATGAACACACAGGGCTGTTCTACCCCAACAATCTGACTTGGAGAAACACCCTTTGGATCTTACCTCTCCTCCAATTGGCTCCCTGTAAAGTGGCAACCCCTCAAGGCGACCTTTATGGTGGTAACCCATGTTTTTGTTGTGCTGTATAAAAATGGAAAGTCCTGAGATGCTAGAACAAGTTGAGTGGAAATTTGGCTCTTATGTCTGGCCTTGAGCCGCTTTGCGGGAAAGTTTTTATCTTTTCAAGCAGGAGCTTATCAGAGAGTGTCTATGTGATTTGTGAGAATGTGTTCTGCAGATGTTTTATTGATATTGAATATGTTGTTAAAGGTGCACTCTGTAATATGACCCCAGTCTTGTACTTTATACTGACCTAGCCACCTCACATAAACTGTTGGTTAGTGATGTCAAATACTGATGCCCTATTTGCAGTAAGCCATTAAATATGTATTCAGCAAGTGAAAATGTTCAATGACCAGTTTACTGAGAAAAAAATGAGTAGAATTGAGCTGCTCATGTGTTCTTAACATGTCAGCCTCAATAAGGTAACCAGCTCAATGAGCAAAGAAAGATGATTTTTTTTGTTTATTTATTTTTGTATTATTCATGATAACATACCACATGTAGATGTGACATTGCTCCAATAGTAACCCATGCTAAGATCATTCAGAGTTTCTTAAAATTAAAAAAGATCTCTGGCTAAAGTCTGGAATCCATCAAATTATATCCACAATTCACTCCTAAATATAGAGAGAAGGCAAGTCTTTTTGTAGACTGGCACAGAGCCATCCATCTGAGAGGGTTTAGTCTCTAGGGGCAAGTCTAGTGGTAGGTGACAAACCAGGACATTTGAGAGGAAGAGGACTGATCATTTTTGTCTAATTTTGACAGATTGTATCGAATCTAATTGGGTGATTATTGTATCTAGAAAGAGAAAGAGCAATTGTATCAGTAGATGGGTTGTGTCTAAATGAGTGGCCCATGTGGTGGTCCTGAGACTTTGTTACTCATTGTTGACTGGCTGAGTGGATAGATATATAGTTAAGTAGACAAAAGGTTCAGGTTTTTAATCACCTGGATAAACATAGATCTGGATAGCAAAGGTTGTACTGCCCTCATACTCCGAAATTTAACGGGATTGTTTGCCGTGAAATCTTTGCTCATTTCTATTATGTGAAAACAAGTGTAACTATTATATTGTTTGTAATATTTCAGGAAGATCACTTAATAGACTGAAGCAACTCAGGTTTGCATTCACTTGATTATTCATGTGTATTTGTTTTTTATAAATGATGTTAGAGCATAAATATAGAGAGCATCAAATGTAAGACATGAAGCTTTTGTGGAATGTTTATTTGTACATCTCTTAGTCATCATTGTATTGTATTACATTGTTTTTCCCCTTACAAACAGAAACTGCATAGCTTTGATCATAAAACTAAGCTTTTAAATTTCAAGACAAAAATATGCATTTTAAGTACTTTCCTTATACTGATATAAAGATCTCATTGATTTACATGATTTATAAGCTATCAGAACTTTTATTCTACTTTTTGATCATATAAATATCAGCAAATGCAGACAATTTAATGTTTTTAGATACAATTAAGCTTTTTTTTTCAAGTACAGTATGAGGGCCATTTTCTCTTTTGTATACATTTATATATAATTTTTAATATATTTATATCTATATATTTTGTCTAGTTTTAATTATCTCTTCCACTGCACTGTTATTTCATATGTTAGGCTTTACAGGGTTAACACCCTTTTCCCTCTAGAGTCTACAGAAGATTAATTCATTTGTTTTGGTTACAATGAGAGAATATAAATGGCAGATATGAAATATTAAGTACCATTAAGTGTTTACTATGAAAAAATCAGACCCAGGAAAGCTAACAAAAAAAGGTTTTTGTTTTTATAATTAATGATTCAGGAAATTGTAAATGAAGAGTTACATTAACCATCTGTTTCAGTTGACGCTAGTTTACGCTTGCCAGCAGGACATTTAATTCCACATAATGACACATAAAAGCTTTGTATGATTTTGCCAGAAGTTTATTTTTCTTGAGTTTGTTTATCATAGTAATAACTGAACAGCGGTGTTTGTGCTGAAGAATTAGGACAGCTTGTGTGCTTGTCGCTGGGCTTTAGAGTCTGGTTCCTGGTGCCCTCATGTGGGGCCCTCTCTGGTGTCCGGTGAATGTCAACATGTGCTGCTGTACTACTACTGCTGAAGTTACAGGCATCCAAGGTCATTCTCATATTAGCAAAATGCCTTTTGACACAGAAGGGAGTTGAGAAGCTACACAGTAACCTTGTGTAAACAGCCGTCCCTGGAGTGTAATGCACCAGGTGATTATGAAACTGCTCACAGCGGTATATTTACTTTGATAACAGTCCTGAAACACTGCCCTCTGCATTACTTCTTTGAAAGGTTTTTTTGTGACATATATGCACATGTACCCACTCATAAACATTACACATTCAAAATGACTAATTTTAGACATTCTTGGGATTATACTGCTGTTTGACTCATGTCAGGCACAAACTTCAAAGCTGGAAATGTGTTTAAGAACGTAAATCAGACCTGTGTCATGCTGTTTGTGCAGTTTATGTAATTTATGATCCATGAAGTGACTATTTTCCCTTCTAGATCAGTCTTAACCAGTTGGCTCTGGTCCCTTGGCTTTCATTTTCTGTCTGCAAGACGTCTGCGTAGTTGATTAGCTTCATGGCAAAGAAAAAACTTGAGATGACAGCATGTTTTCCGAAAGATCCTGCACCTCTCTACGGGCAGCACGTGGAAGCATTATGCTATGAATAAAGTTATTCCACGCATCTTGCCATGATTCAACAATAAATAATGTTCTTCCACACATCTCTCTAAAACTCTAATGGCTTTATAAATGACATCATTACCTGTTAGGGGCCCAAGCAAATTCTGTGTTCCTGTCAGCAAGGGTAAACAGAGTGAGACTGATCTGATTTTCATTCAAATGTCTCTCAAGTAGCCCGCTGTTAAGAAGTCACTCCGCTAATACAGCTCCAGTGTTTCTAGCCCTCTTTCTTGGGAGAATTTATCATGTGATTTGTTTTCATAGTCAGTGTTGTACTGCGTGGAGCTGACATTTTGATCTATTCGAGCAATTGAGCCTCTTTCACTATGTGGAAAAAGGCTTGTCGTTTGCAAGCAAACTCAATTTATCACTTTATTTTTCTCAAGGCAAGGCACAATTTATCAAGCTTCTCTCTGGATCCGGTGCTGGACTTTATAAAACTTCATTCTGATTGGCTTAATCTCTATAGCTTCCCCACAGCAGAGGGCTGGAAGACATGATGATGATAGTGGTGGAGGTGGTAATGAGGAGAGGGTTAGGTTACCTAATTTTGAGGGGGCAAATATTGGCACACAGAGTTCAGTTCAGGTCATCGTGTATGCTATCTTTCCTAATATGTTGTTCTCATGTATGCAGCCAACACTTTTTTTTCTTTCTTCAGATGGACGACCGCAGTGGGAGGTGGAGGCAAAGATCATCAGAGAGAAGAGTCAAGGAGTGAGTGAAACTTTCCTTTTTACATGTCTAAGAAAATGTTTGCCAACAAAAACACCGATGATACACAATACATAAATATGTCTACAGACCCTTTTCAGTCTTTTCTTTCTTGAACTAAAAGCTGAAATGCCTCCGAGTGTTTAACGTTTAACAGATTTGAGCACATTGTAATATGTTTTGACTATATTTTCACTTTGTATTCGTCAGTGGGACAACTTTGATTGGTTTGTCTCAGACACCAATGATGTGTTGTTTAGTAAAGTAATGTCTCTTGTGTCCATCTGTAGTCTAGCATCGTGGTGGAGGTGCCTCCTTATCACAGTAAGACGGTCACTTCAGCAGTGCAGGTGCAGTTCTACGTGTGCAATGGCAAACGGAAAAGGAGCCAGTCACAGCGCTTTACCTATCTGCCAGGTACGTATTCGATAGCACATTACAATCCATTGCATATCACGGCACTTATTTCCTAAATGAAATTAGAGCTCAGTAATTGTTGCTTTTCATTAAGCAGTTTCATACCTTTACCTCATAATAGTTTATAGGCACTACTGTTTAAAATGTTGGGTTCTATAAGTTTTTTTTATTCCTTCAGTGTCACATGATTCTTCAGAGATCATTCTAATATGCTGATTTGGTGCTTAAGAAACATTTCTTATTATCATCAGTGTTGAAAACAGTTGTGCAGAATTTTTTTTGGTAGAAACTAAAAAAAATGTTTACCCTAGTATTCAGGGTTTTTTTTTTTTTTTTTTCAATTTCTATCCAAAAATAATAAAAATCTTACCCCAAACCTATGAACGGTAGTTTATGTAAGTGCTTAATGGCAAAGGTGAAAAACAAAAGTAATTTACAGATTCTGAGAGCCTCAAATGTTAAAATTGGATTTGACTCCGTTAAAAATAAGCTAGTTGCATTTTACAGTAAAAATAAGCATCTGTAATCAATAATCTGGTCCTTAGTAACTGAATATAAAATAAGCAATATGAAATATATTAAATCTTTATACATATACAAAATATATACATATACACATTATTGCATATTGGAATTTGTGGCGACTGTAACTTAGTGTCCACCTTACATCAAGTATTGTGTCTGAGTCTGGCGTCAGCAAACATGTGACTCAATTTCATGCAAAATAGTTTTCTTGCTAACTTGACATAACAGTAACAAGAATGGCACACATGTGGGTTTTCACAGCAGAGTCACCCGTTTGATCATGCCAGCGTTCCTCTGCATCGTGCACCAGTGTGGTTAGGGATGAGGTTGTTCCAGTAACAGTTGAGCACCTGGTAACCGCTCATGTAAAATACTGTAAAGAAAGAATCAGCATGATTTACATGTGGCTGGAGGCATGAAAATCGAGGGTTTTCAAGAACTAGACCCCTTCAGTGTCTTTGTCTTTGTTTTTCTCACTCTCATTAAACGCTGTCATTCTTTTTCATCTCCCATTGGCTTCATCTGTCTTAATAGTCATATTCTGCAGAATTACTTTGCATTTTGGAAGATTTTCCCCTATGATAAGTCTGTTGAATGATGAGGTTGATGATTCACATGACTATTATAATTTCTCACACATGTTGAGTTGACATGCATTACATCAGTATGTTATTAGTTCTGCTTTTGAAAATGACATTGAACATCTGATGAAATAGACCAAAACGCAGGGTGTTGTAAAAGGCGACATCTAATTATGGCTTATAGATTTTATAATAAAGTGTAGTTTTGTGTGGTTCTCGTAGCAATAAGCCGGTTTGGTATTAATTTCCCAAAGTGAGTCAAACCGAAAAACAGCGTTGGCGTAATTAAATCACACGTGAGCAACTTTTTTGGTGTCTTTATCTCTGAGTTGCATGCTAACCTGTTGAAGAGATTGAGAACAAAAAGAGAGGGAGAGTAAGAGAGCGAGATAGGCCCAGCCTCCCGCCCACCCTCTTCGCTCCACAAAGCACCCACTCAAATTAGGGTTTCCTGTTTTCCACACTAACCCGTCGGGCCTCAGCCAATCAGACGACAGCACAGGCAGCCAATATTCAGAACAGGCCACGCGACTGTGGTTGCCATGACATCGGCCCGCTGAGAAAGTGGCATGGCAGGGGGAAGGGCTGAGGTGCTGTGTTGTTAGACTAGAGCCAGACACTTCATCTGCAATGAATTAGCCATCTGATGCGATGAGCAGAGAGATCTTAATCCAAGTTCAAATTAAATACAGTGTGAAAGCTGTTGGGACTGTGAGGAAGTAGTTTGTAATGAACCTAACTGAATGTATGAGGCTTCTTTGTTGGTCACAAATCCACCAGCTTTGGTCCAAAATGCATCTGGAAATGAATGGTATAAGCTGTGTTTATTAACTGAAACTAAACTTTTTTCAGATGCATTGTAGGTACACAGTGAGTAACACCAGACTCAAATGCATTCACACTCTCTCCCACACATTGTTGCCACTTGCTCTTCATATCAGGAAACTGCAGTTTTACTGCAGTAATGGCCTTGCAGCAGTGTATGGGCTGTGAACTGAATTTTGGTTCCCATTTGGAGCTATGCTGGAGGGCAGACAGCATTCTTCAGTTCCCAAATTCAGCACTGGTTTACATGGCACTCAAGTAGGCAACATATGCTCTCCTAGAGTCCACGGCAAGTAAAAATATCCCCCACTCATGCGGGCCAGGGAAATGGCAGATCGGGAAATGGGTTACTGAATACTGTGTTGCTATTACTCATTGTCTGCGTGTTTGGAGAAGAGAAGAGAAGAGAAGAGAAGAGAAGAGAAGAGAAGAGAAGAGAAGAGAAGAGAAGAGAAGAGAAGAGAAGAGAAGAGAAGAGAAGAGAAGAGAAGAGAAGAGAAGAGAAGAGAAGAGAAGAGAAGAGAAGAGAAGAGAAGAGAAGAGAAGAGTTTGGTGGAAATACTGATTCAATTAAATATGTGCAATTTTTGTATTGGCCATAAATCTTGAATTTAATGTTGCTCTCAGTTTTATTGGAGATGGGAAATTGGAAAAGAGTTAATTAGTGCTGTGAATCTATTAAACTTTAAAAGAAATAGTCAAATCTGTATGGTTAATCAGTTTGGGATGCTAATGTAATGCCATTATGAGATCTCAGCAACTCTCAATATGATAACAATAGAAGTATAAATAAAAATACATATTTTATTTATATTACTGAAATGTACCAAAGATGTGAAACAAGATAATTACTGTTCAGGCTAATTCATTGACATTTTATAGCTAACAACTCATGAAATCTTAAGATTTTCATGTCAAGTTTTCTCTTCCTTTTTTCACCCATATATTTCTCTGTCTTTCTCTCTCCACTCTTGCAGTACGGGTCAAGCAGGAACATAGGGATGATTTGGACTCCCCTGCCGTGCCGCCCATGTCCATGCCTCTGGTCCATGCTGCCAGTTTGGTCTGTGCTCAGCCACTGTCCTCCCCAGAGCACTCCCACCCACCAGACGGCCTTCTGTCCAGCTCCCCACGTGGCCTGGCTGCAGGCCTGCACCCTCTCCAGGCCCCCTGCGCCCCAATGGGCTCACCAACTCTTCCCCACCTGCCCCACCTTCAGGCTCAAGGGCTGAATGCACCTCCCGAATGCCAGATGCCCTTCCACCCAGGCCCTGCTGCCACTGCCAGGCCATCTTACCCACACATACAGCACAACATGCCCTTCAACGGCCAGCACAGTCTTCCTATGACTGTGGGCTCCCCACAGGCATACGAGCGAATGCCCTTCCAGGCCGACCCGGCTGGGTGTCACTCCCTGGGTTTGGGGATGGTGTATGGACCGGCTTCTTCGACACCCACCTCTGGAGTGCCTCCGGGACCTGGCTCCAGCCCTAGCCATGCAGCCTGTACGGGTAGCAACCAGGTCATGGCCCACTCTGCCCCTCACCTTCACTCTCTAGGCTACCACTGCCCCACTCCAGGGCAGGTCCCGTCACCCACCCACACTCTGGGACAGCCGGCCCCACAGCTCCAGCGTCCCCTGGTTTACCATCCAGCCGGGCAGCGGTCCACCTCCTGCCCCACACCCTCCAGTGCTCCTGCTCATATGGTGCCATCTCCCCACTCTGGGCCCTCGTCCCCCCAACTCCATTCTCTCCCTTACCACTCACCCACCTCCCCGTCTCCTACGTCCAACAGCCCCCTGGGGCCCATGGCACTCTCTGGACAGCCTTCTCCCCAAGCTAGCAGCCCTGTCCTGGCTGGGTTGTCCCCTTCAGGTCCCTTGGTGCACCCGTTGACCCAACAGGAAGAGAGGCTGAACATCAAACAGGAGCCAGAGGATAGAGAGCCCACCTTCCGTACCATCGGCCTACAGGATATCACACTTGATGATGGTGAGTCTTTTTTTTGTTGTTTTGGTTTGTTTTTTTGTCTTATGACACTTGAGAGTGACCACTGCAACTTGCAGTTCGGTGTATGAACAAAAATGAAATCTTGAGAAATTGTTTTAATATAATATACTAAAATCTTAGCATAATATATAGCATTGACTTTTGACTGGGGAACTCCAGGTTGCATTTGCTTTAGCTATGATGTCCAAACCTACATTGCATGAGTCCCCCTGGCTATGTAGTACTCACTGAAATAATTATATTCATAAATGGTCATTTATGGATATTAGAGTAATTTAATCGGTCTACAAGTGTGTGAATAATACATTAAGGGGTGAATAAATATGTGTGCAGTTGTAACTAAATCATAAGAGGAACTAGTAGAGCAAGAACATTAGAAAGTATTAAATAAACAAGCAAATGCTACATTTACTAAAATTAATTTGCATTTTACAGTGTTTGGCAGTTCCAAGATCTTAAAGAGTGTCATGACACAGGGCGAGTTCATTACACCGGTAATCCTTCTTAGCAGAACTATGAGACCTAATGTCAGTAGTATGGGGGAGGGAAACAGACTGTGTTTGGCATTTATTGCTACTGTATCATATTCCTCTCACTGTTTTGCATTATGTAGTATGCATACTGTGCATAGTATGCATAATTAGCTTAGAATACTCAAATGAACTACTGAATTTGACAGTTGACTGCAAGAATACACTACAGTATATAGAGCATGCTTCCATAATGTAGTGAGCTTAGTATGACCTTCTATTTTCAGTGTGATGAATGAAGCAGATGTCTCACAAACTGCAATTTTAATATACATTACCATGTCAAGAAGCCACTTCTGCTCAACAAGGCTGCATTTATTTGATCTAAAATACAGCAAAATAATAATTTTAATATGCTAATTTGGTGTTTAAGAAACCTTTCTTGAAAACTGTTGTGGATTTTTGAAGAATAGAAAGCTCAAAAGAATAGAATTTATTTGAAATGGAAATCTTTTGCAACATTGTTTTTAGTGTCAATTTTGGTCAATTTAATTCATCCTTGCTGAATAATTTCTTTAAATCTTACTAACCACAGATTTTTCAGTGGTAGTGTGTGTAGCCATGTTTATTTTTGTGAAGTTGTCGCCAGTCAAAGAATTACATGGGAGAGCTTGTTTCTCAACTTTTGTGTTTATATGGATATTTGTTGCTGATTGTGTGTTTATGTGAGAAGTTAAGACAACAGACCACAATGGATTCCTTAATCACAACTCAGCTATTTATTATTGAAAATTAAAATGCCTTGTGGCTGTATCACTTTAAACCTGGTGCATCTATCATAGTAGATTATTTTGTTCGTGGATGACTGATGAAAAAGTTCAGGCTAATGCTGTAGTTCATCAGCACAGATTTCAGCAATGTCGTCATGTTTTTAAGATACGGATCCTAGACCAGAATATGATCATGGGGAGTCACTTCTGCTTTTTTGCCATTCTTCAGTTACATATTCAAATGTGCAGTCAGACAGAGTTAATGAACAGCTTGAGTCACTCAAATTAGTGTGTGTGTGTGTGTGCATGTTTATGTGGTTTATGAGGACACAAATTTGTATAATGACATGGGTATGACAGAGGTATTACAATATGAAGGTGGTTTATGAGGACACTGCCTATGTCCCCGTAATTCAAAAGGCTTAAAAAACATACTAAATGGTGTTTTTTTGAAAATCTAAAAATGCACAAAGTTTCCTGTGAGGGCTAAGTTTAGGTGTAGGGTTGGTATAGGGCAATAGCACACACAGTTTGTTCAGTCCAGAAGGATGCAGAATTTGTCTGAGTAATTAAAACTACATATAGTGTGGGCTACATATAGTGAGGGCAGTGTCCACACACACACAATTCACACTCTTGGCCAGCTGCATACTAATTCACAGATGTGCACAAGCTAATTCACCGTTTCATATCATACACTAACACAAATGGTTACACACATACTCGCTCAATATTTCACAGTAGGCATGTTCAGCCACATTAACTATTCACTGCCTACATGTTGCTCACGTATAGCATTAGACGTTCTTCTGAATTCAGTGTGTGAGATGGGATGGAGTTGAGCCTTTTTAAAAGTGACGTTTTGAACTGATTTCATCAGGGACTGTATCCTCCCTAAAGCACACGCTATAAATAGGGTCTGTGTCATTCTGACTGAAGTTCTTGAGCACTGTGAGTTGTTAAGGAGGTCAGAAATGAACTGCAAATAGAACAGAACACAGCTCCAGTCACTGACACAAACCTCCTTTCACGTCAACATAGAGCTATCACTAGTGAAATGTACGGCGTGTTTGCTAAAGCATTGATAGGCCTATTTAATGAGTAAATTGAAAAATTCTGAACACAAGTTGGAAAAATACACATGTATTTATACAAAATTATTTACTATTTTGCATATAATATTGTATATTAATATTATTATTGTTTATTGCATTTGAATAAAAACTCTATGGCTATCACTACTATATGTTACTAAAGGATTACGATTTATTACTTTAAAGCATTGTTGAATTTATTGAAAACATATAAAAACAATTTTGAAAAATCCAAATAAAATGGGGGGAAAAAATCAAATGTCACAATAACAATTCATAAATATATATATATATTTTTTTTAAAAACATTATTTACTCATTCATGCATGGATTGTGAGTGTTCATAATATTCCATATAGTAATATAAATCTGTATCTTATTATTATTATTATTATGCTTATTGTTTATTGCATTTAAATATAAACTTGCTCATTTTTTGAGCAAGAAATATAAACTTCTCTCTTTTCTCTCGCATCTGTTCATAAAAGAGCAATGAATCACTCGTCATGGTTAACTGTAAGAGCTCTGCAGCTGGCTGAGAGTTTCACTAGATTTAAATGCAAGTTGATGTATCAGTCAGACTCTGCAGTTCTTAATCACACTTTCCTGGCACTTTTCTGGCCCCAGATACTTCAGTTCCATTTGATGAATCACTTTTCAGCAGAATTCAGTGGTTGTCAGTGGCAGTGCACTCTGGGAGTTGTGTGATTGCTGTGTGAATGCAGGTGATCGTTTAGCGTAAAACCCAATCTTTGTTTACAAATCGCACTGGCTTTCATTTCCAAAGCCGTTTTGATTCGGGTTAAACTGGTTTTAATACTGCTGACTAGTAGTTTGCAGTAGGCGGGAATCCCACTTGATATTCCGGTCCTATTGTTTATATTCCAGGTTTGCGTAGAGCTGGTGCCGGCACTGGGTAGATTAAAGTTTATTTATATAGAAAGCTAATATTTAAGGGCTGGAACTGTTTTGGGTTTTTCATGGACAAATAAGAATCGTCCGTACGGCAGTGTGTGTTTGTGTGTGCGAACAGATGGCACAGGTGATGTCAAAGACTCTTTGCAGGTGGTGCTGGGGAGGGGCTACAGACAGACTGACAGATGGAAGACAAAAAACAGGGAATTGACACAAGCGCACACACTCAAACAGAAAGGTCAAAGAAGGACTAGAACGTAGGAGATGCAAACCAAATGTTAAAAGACTATTGTCATTTGAGCAATCTACCTGTACCATTGCATATACTGTATCTCTCAACATGATACCCGTGATTAAGTGTAGACTGCTTATGTGCTCAGTGAGCCGTATGCGTGTGTGTTGTGTGTGTTAGACGAGCATAAGGAATTTGGGTGCCATATTTTCCTGATGAGTTTGGACTGGTTCCCTCGTGCTGAACAGAAGGAGCAGTGTGTGTCAGTACTTACAAGAGACTTGGTCTCTTTTCTCTTGTCTCATCTCTTCCTTCTACTCTTTTTCATGTCAATTGTGTTTAATTAATGTCCTTCCAGAGGTCTGTGTTTGAGATGTGTACACAGGCGTGTGCTTGTGCTCCTTTGTTCTCGTGGATGTCTGTGTGCAGCTGCCACCCCGGCGTGAGTGCACTGATCTGGGTTAATAATAGGCAAAGCCTGCTGTCTTCGGGTCTTGCATCCCTGTCGTACTGTACACACACACACTCTTTGTGTCATAGAGCTTATATCTTGTGTCACTCTGTTTCTGTCAAGGGATGAGAGTTGGTTTTAACGTTTGGAATTCACCAATGTAACAATCACATTTGTCAATGATATGATAGTCTGATTTCTGTACTACTCCTTACATAATGTTCTACCCTCATCCGTCTGTTTGTGTCCATTTCCCTCTTTCCGTTTGTGGGTACGGAAACTTCAACGTGTAACATATTCCAGGTCTGTAGACTATAGCCAGTGGTAAATGACTGTGTCAAATTAATAACACAACTTCTCTCATCTCTGAGGGAAAAAGAGAGCGTGGAAGGGAAAAAACGCAGCTCTGGGCCCAAAGCTGCCTGCTCATTAAACACAATCAGAGAACTCTTCTGAAAACAGTGGAAACCTGGTTTTGTGTCAAAATTCTCTTATGTACATCTCCTTTTATCTCTCTAAATTATTGATTCAGAGTTCCATTTTGAATCTGGTTATAGAACAAAAAGATGTATTTGAGTGGAGGAGGGAGACCTGAATAATTACGCTAAGAACTGCAACATGTGGCTGTGTATGCACTTTGTGGTTTGATCTTGTCGTTTTTGCTGTAAAAATGTGCTTCTTCCTAACTTTCGCTAAGAACGTTTTGTTTTATTCACCTGGGGTAATCTACGGGTTTCTTTTTCAAACTCACTTGATGAGCTATTTATTTGTTTTGCATAACTGAAAAAACTTCTCCACGGGTCAGACGTGCTTTAGAACAATCAAGTTTTTTACGGCACCTGTATTGCTGTCTTGCCCCATGGCTACGCTGCGCTGATAGTTAAAGCCAATGACTAAACATGTTAAAGAGGTTGCTGAGGCCTCTGGTCAGAGAAAATGGGGATGAATCACAGACTGACTCTTTAAATGGGGAATCCACAATATGATTCACAGATCAAACTGACTGCTCCCTTGTGCTTTTTGTGTCACGTTCTTTTTTGCACTCTCTTTTTTTTTTTTAGAGTTGTTTTAAAAAGTAAGATTTGCAGTGTAGTTTTCTGGATACCGCTGCCAAGGTCAAAGTAGGTTGAGGGGAACGCAAATTAAAAAGTAAACAAAGAGATCACCCTCTCATGTCCTAAACACACACTGGATTTCACGCTCTGTAGTTTTAAAGTTACAGATCAGATCATTTAAACATCTGACATGTTTTTTTTTTTCCTAAATGGAAACGGGTGTTTGCTATCAGTTGCTCTGGCTGATGAGGTCAGTCTTACCTAGTATAATACTTTCCATCATAACACAACACATTCGCTGCTTTCAAAATAGAAAAGAAAAAATATATATATAGCCAGGATCTCATCTACAATGGAATCATGTTCCATAGAAAATTGGCACTACATAATGTTTAACTGCAATTTTGTTAATTTATAAATACATATTTGAATGTTGGTTTATGTGATTTTTATTTTTTAATATCCAAGTTAAATATATACCATAAAACTATCCCAGAATTTAGATAAATTAAGCTTTCACATAGCACGGCTAGCTATTGTGGAGCCAAATGTAGGTCATAAATTTATAAAAAATATTTCCTATTATTTAAAATAAAAAATATATCTGACCCAGTAGGCTGTTATGACAGCCCTTCTCAACTGTTGCCTCCGTTAACGGTCAGCCAGTGCAGTGGCTTGTCCAGTGATTCACAGTCTTGGGGCAGCACCGTCAAACAATATCATTTACCCCAGCTCAAAGTTTTGCTGTCAGTGAGCTCTCAGCCTCAGACCCTGTATATTATATGTTAATAAGGGATGGCCCCTTCCACTCATCCAAAGAGGATCCCCTATTTAATGACTCTACGCTGAGACTCTCAAGCGTTATGCGAAAGAGATTGAGATGAATCATGCTTTCTTACATGTGGGGAAAGATGATGTTGAAACCTCTCAAGTCAGTTGCTGCTATATTGTGCTATATTGCACAGTAACTTCCCGTATTTTACTGAGTCAGATGCATCACTAATATCGGCAGCTCCCCTTCAGGCACTCACTCCCTTAATGTATCGTTGAGATTTGTGCTTTGTAATTTGTACACTCTGAACTGGTCCAAACGTTGAACAAAGAGAGTACGCATTGAAACTGCAGCATGCATGTGTGTGTTTGAAGGAATGTGAGAAACTACAGTGTGCTTTTGTGTCACGCAAAAATGGAAAAAGTGAGAAAAGAAAGCTTTTGATCCAGGAGGAGACAGGGAAATAAGGTTTTAAAATAAGAAAGTCATCTTCAAAGCAGAGTAAATACCGTGGCAGACGACATATTAGTCTTTTCAAAAAATCGGCACCCTTAAAAATCTGCCAATACCACAGGCACACCACAGACGCTGATTAAATAGCTGTCTGTATTTATTGACTGACCGTGCTGTGCTAAAAATACTTTTTTTTTTTTTTTGCTGTTTGCTTGTTCTTGTCCTTAGCAGATGTTTAAGTGTGCATTTTTAATGCTCCATGCCAGTAACTGAAATCAACCATTTTTGCTTTTAGTCTTGTTTTTCCCTTAATTTATTCTTAATATATTTTATTTCATTGGTTTCAGACACATTTCTACAACAGGTGTTTTTTTTTTGTTTTGTTTTTTGTTTAAAACGTTTGTTTACTGGAGTTTTGAATGTTGTACTTCAAAACAAATAACTAAAGTGTGTGTGTGTGTATATATTACTTTTTATTTTATATATATATATATATATATATATATATATATTAGTTATTAGTTTTCATTCATTTTTTCTGTTTTACATCAAATATAGTTCATCCCATCTTAAACTTAAATAAAGTGCTGCCATTGACATTTACTCCATATATTTTGAAAGTTATATTAGTTTTCTACAATGTGTGTGAGGTTGTGCAGTGCAGGTTTGTGCAGAGAGTGTGTATAAGATTGTTAGATTGTTTGTGCGGCGTGAGAGGCAGACAGCGCACTGAGTGGGTTTTAAAGCAGAACTCACAATCAGCCCAGAGCAGGTCTGCATGTGTGAAGTGTGTTCATGCAAGAGGAAGAGCCGCCTACGCCAACAGGATGATCTGACAGCGGCTGGGCATTTGAAACATAACACACACACACACACTCAAACATGCAACTTTTGCACACAAAGCCATCACAAATAATAACATCAACCACAAAAGAAGTGTACCAAAACAACTCTAAACTTCGAACACACAAAATAACAATTGACACGTATACTGTGGCTAACTCAAAATGTAAACAAAGCAAGAAAAAAAAACAAAGCCCTAATAAACATAAATAAAAGTTTAAAAGACACTGCGCACAAATAACCAAAAGATATAATCTACATTAAACAAGTAACTACATAAACGTATGCAATTATGAAACGCTTAACCTGGATGATTCTAACACAGCAGTAGTATAGTTCTTGTGACATTTCGATTTTTTTAAACACCAAAGTGCCATGTTTAAACCATCACAAACATCAGTAGCGTTGACTTGTTACTCGAGCATTGCATAGCTGCTTTAAATATTCACCCTACACTATTGTAGGAGATGCTTGTTATTTTGAATTACAGAGTGGATCAGCAGTCCTTTTTTATGCTGCCGTATTTCACATTTAAACCCTTTAATGCTATTCTTAGCACTGAGTCCAGCTCTCTGGCTTTTGATGTCTTGTTAACAAATGACTGTATATGCTATTATATACGTCTACTGATGCTGGTTTAAAAAAAAAAAAAAGAAGCTTAGCTGTAATACTGTACAAGGACATATTTGTTCACTTTGACTGAGCTCCCTTTTTTTTAGTTCTTTTGGAAAATGTGGTCCATCCCAGTCAGTCATGGGTTGTCTGGATGAGGAATGCAGGGATTATTAACTCGCTTGCAGAGGCAGGTACCTGTATGAAAGATACCTGAGACCCCCTTCAACAGTCAAACCTGTTTATCTGCTTATCCGCTTTTCTCTTGATTTGTCATCGCCTTTTTTAGATGTTTTTTTTTACTCCGATGACAAGCTTGGAAATCTGGTGATTGAATGTTATGGTGAGTGTGTGTCAAAACCTACCATCCCTCCTAAGGAACAATATTTTTTTCCACAAAGCAAGGATCCGTCTTTGCCCTAGTTCTCTCTCTCTGTTGCTTTTTTTTTAATAGGATGAACTTTTTAGCATGGTTGTCTTTGACGGATTTTGTCATGGCAGGCAATATCATCGCACTTGCTGTAGTGTTGAGAACATCCACTACAATAGAGCATGTGGAGAAACAGTCATATTTTCACAGCATTAATAAGAACTCTGCTGGGATGACCTGTTAAAAAAGTTTGGCTGCTTGCTTAACATCAGTCTCCTGGCCTGCTAAAGTAATTACCACACTTGCTCCATTGCCTTCTGGGATATAGAACATGTGTTTTAACAATAGATCAATTTTATACAGGCCTTTCATAGTGCGCTAAAAGCCCAAGCCAGCAGGTTAAAGGAAATGTAGTCAAAGGCTATTAAACTCATAATGAACTGATGCAACTGCCTGCACCAAAGCCTCGTAGTTAAAGAAGCAGTGGATGGTTTTTATAGCCTGTGTTGTGGTCATCTTGGTAAGACTGCTGCTGTCAGAATTTACATCCTCACGCTCACAGACGCACAATCGTGCATGTGTTTTTCCTAAGAGGTCACATACCAAAGTTATTTTTTTTAAATTTTGCATCCCCTTCAATCTGTCTTTTATTTCCATCAGTCCCTGAAGAGGATGTCTGAACTCGATTGTACACAGCTCAACACTGCCCTTCAATGGTTAGATACAGGAACTGATTTTTAAAAAGTTCACACTAATGTTTGGGGTCAGCAATCTTTAAAAAAAATTATATATATTAATACTTTTATTCAGCAAGGACACATTAAATTGGCAGTAAAGATGCTTGTACTATTACAAAAGTTTTCAAATAAATGCTGTTCTTCTGAACTTTCTATTCATCAATGCATCCTCGAAATAATGTTCCACAAAACTGAGGACTGTAGCCATGGCTGCTTAGAATTCAGCTTTGCCAGCACAGGAATAAATTAGTTTAAAATCTATTAAAGTAGAATATTTTTTCAGTATTCTTATATAAACTGTTGTTTGTTTGCTTTTTTCCAATATTATTTTTATTTTGCAATATTACTGATTTTATGGTATTTTGAACATGGACTTCTTTTAAAAACGTTAAGAAATCTCACCAACCAAAACTTTCTGAACAGTATTCCAGTCCTTGAAAAAATATCTTCTCCTAAATAATCTAAATAATGCCTCTTTTTGTGTGTTTCAGTGAATGAGATCATAGGCAGAGACATGTCTCAGGCCCCAGAGGCTCATGGGGGCTCGCCAGCTGCACACAGTCAGTCCTAGCCCACACCAAGCCACGTCAGACTCAGACAATCTCCACAGGACTGCCCTGAGAGTCCAAAAGCAACCCTTCCCAGCGTGGATCCAGAAGCAATTTGAGCAACCATTATTCCTTCTTCTAGATTCACAAACACGGCTTTGGCTGTAAACAATAACAGCTGGGAGAGTTGGGGGTACATACTGTACGCATGCACACAAATTCAGGTGTACTGTACATATACACGAACGCAGACATGGTTGGGTGGGAGTTAACTTGGATTTGTGTTGTTCTCCTGGAAATAAAACCAATAATTCAGGGCTCTCTGACAGCATGATGTATTATTATTTGTAGCTCACAGATTCACCCCTCAGATTGGTTAGCTATGCAGTCGAGCCCCCTCATCCCTGACCGGAATATGCAGTACACAGCAGCGATTCTACAGTCACTTTAGTGGGATAGTCGAGGGGTGCTCCAAGCGTGATAGATGCCCACGTCACGCCTTCTTACCAGCGAAAACGCCGCCTTTTTTCAGTACACATTCTCCCAGTGCTGCCCCCTAGTGGAAGGGTCCTCGGGCGCTGCATTGAGTCTGTAGTAACAATATGCAACATTCCACATGTCTAGTGACCTTTCTGAGCTGTAGATAATCTGTTTAATGGTTGGCCCATTTCCTCTTCAGGTTGAACAAATGCCTTATTTAGTAGCTGTGATTGTGAACAGGCCTTCTGCTGAGAATTAATATTAGTTTTTTCTTCTTTCCGATTTTTTTAATTTTTTTTTTTGAGGAAGAGGAGGACACGGTTGAATCCAGTGTGTGTATTTTATATTTAGAAAGTAGCTAAGCTTCATCTTTTGTTCTGGAGTGCTGTGAATTGTGTTGGTTCAATCTTACATTGACAGTGCTGTGCTTTAAAAGTCAAGTGAATTGTTAGCAGACTCTAAAGATAACGTATGTGTTTTGTATAGTTGCATGGGAAGATGAACTCATGACCGTAGACCAAAAGGTCTGGAGATAATAAAGCTCATATATAGATATAGATGGATGTATAGATATAGATATATATGGGCTTCATGTGCATTGAACTCAAACACATGTTGACTATGCTGAAACTCGCTTTGTGCCTTTGATTAGAGAAACAATTATGCATAAACAACCCCCAAAAAAAGGGTTGATGTCAGGGAAACCATATTAAATTGGTTGTTTTTTTTTTGTTCTTTTCAAAAAAGGTTGCAACCTGACAATCAACATGTAGACTATCTGTTACGATAGAGTGACTTGAAAGCCACTCTCGATTTGTATCTCCTGCATTCTTGGGCAAAAAGGTTCAAATCTAAACCAGCTTCCAAACCCCTCAGCCTATTTTAAACCATTATAGTGCTCATTTTTGCTCACAATTTGCTCTCTGTGTTGACAAAAACAGTGCAGTGGGCAGGTTTGCTCTGTCTGATCTCTACACTGATAGAGCAGATGTCGTATGACGCAGAGTTTCTAATGGCTCCTTGCCTTAAATTTTAATCTGGAAAATTAATTGTTTTCTTACAACAATAATTTTTTCCTCCATGAAAACTGGCACAATTCAGCTGAGACATCGTTTTTCTGTTGTTTTTCAGTCTTTGAGACATACAGCTGTAACCATGACTGTTAATTATGTTTGAAAAAGACAAAAAATCTGCTATGCACTATAAACCTGCCTTCTGCCTTTAATAAAAAAATCAAATAAAATAACAAAAAAAAAACAAGACAAAGCCTTGATGCCTCTAGATTAGATGCTGTAGAGATGCTTCTTCGTAGGGTAGTATGCCAGACAAAAGTTGCGCGTGTCAAGATGTGTCTGTTCATGCATAGAGCAAGTGTCTTAACGGTTTTGTGCATATGTGCTTACGTCAGTTTGTATCCAATGAATTGTAGATATTTGTTTTGTATCTTTAAAAACCTCTTAGATTTGAATGGTGTAAAAGCACACTGATACATTAGGCTATGCAAGGACGGACAAATACGATGGTGTGACATTTTCAAACATACAAATAGCAGGTTTGTTTGTTACTCTTTCATCTATACAGTAAGTATATATATTTTGTTGTATGTAAACCCTTACATATAGTGACAGGTGTTTTCAATGCCACTTTTGACTATTTAATTTAAACTATCAAATATACAGTAGGAAAGCCTTAACTTGTGTTAAAATGCAATTTTAGAGAACGTGTGTCATAAGGTTTGGGTTTGATTTAGGTTTAGTGTTTTTTGAGAATCAAGACAAAAATACAAGCAAACAAAAAAATAAAGATGGGGGAGTTCTGGGATGAAACAGGGTCCCTAGATAAGCACCTATTTTCATTCTCTAGAAACCAAAGATCGAACAATGTGTTCCCATTTTACATACAGATGACAACACAAACACCAAACTCTATTTTTGATACTTTGAAATGGATGTCATTCCTAAAGTTTGGGTAGCTTAGATGATTTGTAAAATAAAAGTACAGGTTCAGTTGATGTTTACGGAGCCTTGTATTGTCGTTTCATGTACATTTTGTATTTAACATTTTGTAATTTTTAAGACTGCAGTGCTTTTTGAAATTATTCAAAGGGAACACCGTGCGGCATAGGCTCTTCTGAAGTAGTGTATCAATAAAAATAATAAATGCCCAAATGTCTCTCTTTGTGTCAATCTGTGTCATTGTGTTCTGGATTATGATATGCATCAAGAATGAAAGGTTTAGTGAACGGGCTGCTACCAGGATAACATCACATATACACTCTTAGAAAAAAAAAGTACAAACCTCAGTGGGGGGGGATAGCCTAAGGTACAAAAGCTAAAACATACATTGCTGTGCCTTATCCCTAAATGGTTCTATTAGTACCTTAAAGGTACATACTTTTAAAAGTACGTGTTAGTACCTCAAGTGTATATATATTAATATATTTTGAAAGGGGCTTTTTTAAACAATCACATCATGCTACTGATCACGGTTGGGATAGATTTTTCTATAATGACATTATTCCAGGGATGATTAAATTATGAACATTATAGAGGAACTGTTATACAAACCCGATTCCAAAAAAGTTGGGACACTGTACAAATTACGAATAAAAAAGGAATGCAATAATTTTCAAATCTCATAAACTTATATTTTATTCACAATAGAATATAGATAACATATCAAATGTTGAAAGTGAGACATTTTGAAATGTCATGCCAAATATTGGCTCATTTTGGATTTCATGAGAACTATACATTCCAAAAAAGTTGGGACAGGTAGCAATAAGAGGTCGGAAAAGTTAAATGTACATATAAGGAACAGCTGGAGGACCAATTTGCAACTTATTAGGTCAATTGGCAACATGATTGGGTATAAAAAGAGCCTCTCAGAGTGGCAGTGTCTCTCAGAAGTCAAGATGGCAAGAGGATCACCAATTCCCCCAAAATAGTGGAGCAATATCAGAAAGGAGTTTCTCAGAGAAAAATTGCAAAGAGTTTGAAGTTATCATCTACAGTGCATAATATCATCCAAAGATTCAGAGAATCTGGAACAATCTCTGTGCGTAAGGGTCAAGGCCGAAAAACCATACTGGATGCCTGTGATCTTCGGGCCCTTAGACGGCACTGCATCACATACAGGAATGCTACTGTAATGGAAATCACAACATGGGCTCAGGAAAACATTGTCGGTGAACACAATCCACCGTGCCATTCGGCGTTGCCGGCTAAAACGCTATAGGTCAAAAAAGAAGCCATATCTAAACATGATCCAGAAGCGCAGGCGTTTTCTCTGGGCCAAGGCTTATTTAAAATGTACTGTGGCAAAGTGGAAAACTGTTCTGTGGTCAGACGAATCAAAATTTGAAGTTCTTTTTGGAAAATTGGGACGCCATGTCATCCGGACTAAAGAGGACAAGGACAACCCAAGTTGTTATTAGCGCTCAGTTCAGAAACCTGCATCTCTGATGGTATGGGGTTGCATGAGTGTGTGTGGCATGGGCAGCTTACACATCTGGAAAGGCACCATCAATGCTGAAAGGTATATCCAAGTTCTAGAACAACATATGCTCCCATCCAGACGTTGTCTCTTTCAGGGAAGACCTTGCATTTTCCAACATGACAATGCCAGACCACATACTGCATCAATTACAACATCATGGCTGCGTAGAAGGAGGATCCGGGTGCTGAAATGGCCAGCCTGCAGTCCAGATCTTTCACCCATAGAAAACATTTGGCGCATCATAAAGAGGAAGATGCGACAAAGAAGACCTAAGACAGTTGAGCAACTAGAAGCCTGTATTAGACTAGAATGGGACAACATTCCTAAACTTGAGCAACTTGTCTCCTCAGTCCCCAGACGTTTGCAGACTGTTATAAAAAGAAGAGGGGATGCCACACAGTGGTAAACATGGCCTTGTCCCAACTTTTTTGAGATGTGTTGATACCATGAAATTTAAAATAAACTTATTTTTCCCTTAAAATTATAAATTTTCTCAGTTTAAACATTTGATATGTCATCTATGTTGTATTCTGAATAAAATATTGACATTTGAAACTTCCACATCATTGCATTCTGTTTTTATTCACAATTTGTACAGTGTCCCAACTTTTTTGGAATCGGGTTTGTAGTTTAGTAACTGCCAAATCAAGTATTACAGCGCTTTCTGGGTAAAAATGAATACTTCATAGAACATGAATAACTAGGGTGGGCATTATGACCAAAATCTTATAATTTTATTTTACAATAACAATATATGTCACAAAATAGTTATTTTTGCTCTAAATGAGGTCTTTATTATATTAAAATTTGTGATGCTATAGAAATTCCATAATTCTTGTCACCATCGTGACAACTAAAAAAAAACATCAAAGCTCACTAAGACAATTAAACGAGAAACTAATTACAAGCAACTGGACAAAACCCTAAAGTATCTCAATAAAAAAAATGCTACACACATTGTAAAAAGTAATCAAATGTATAAAACACTGCATATTCCAAACTATGTAAATTAAATGTGTTTTTTCTTATTAAAGTTACAAACGTGATTTAGTCGAGAGCAGTGAGAGACTTCCTCTCTTTTGTTGTCTGATTAACATGAACAACAGACAGCAGGAATATTAGACTGCAGTCACTGCCCGGATCCAATATACTGTTACACGTTTTCTTTTTTAGCGGTTTGCTTTCACTTAAGACCTAGATTGATGTGTTTACGAGGCTACTTCCAAAGACGGGCATTTTGACACATACAAGTGTGTGTATTTAACCATTCAAAGCGGCAAAAATAACTCTGTTCAATACTCCCGCGCTCTATGAGCACCGTCTTCACGTGCCTCTCAGACAGCACGCGCACTCAATGAAATGAGTTCTCTTTCACTGCTGATTGACTTTCAAAGGCTTAAACTCACTTGTTTTTAAACCGCAATATACGGTGAGCAAGAGAGCTCAACGCGCTGCAACTTCAGAAAACACGTGCAAATAGAAAAAGCACCAGCAAATCAAGAAAACGTCTTCAGTTTGACAGCAGGGGCCTGTTCCATAAAACAAGATTAGAGTACAAGTCAGGCTTATTGTTGGTGGATTCGGTTTCACAAATCAAACTTAAAACAGTTCAAACTCAGTTACTCTGGCAACTTATGCTGAGAAATTAACCTGGTCCGGGGCAGAAGTCTTAGTGCTTAACCAGAATACCATTAATACTCACCTGCTGGTAATTTCATGCCATTTTATTTCACTTAACCACTATTAATAAAATAAATAAGGAAATGTACTTTACTAATAAATGTAAGAAATTATAAGGTACAAAAGCACTAAGAAATATAAAGAAGTTACGTGTTTAGTTGATGAGTTTGGTTGATGAGTTTGGTAATGAATTAATTAAAAGTGTATAAATAGGGAGCTGAACTCATTTCCAAACTTTACTATGGCGTGTCCTTTCATTGATGAGGTGGTGGATGAGGGAGCAGTTGTACAACACATCTGCGATGCTACCATACACCCATTTCTAATGGATGAAGCCTTGGCCTGGAAGAGAGGTCGTCAGGTGGTCCCCAAATTTCTCTGGGTGTTTCGACCCTTAACCACAACACCCTCCAGTTGGCGGGTCAGCAGTGACTGGCCAGGTCACTGCCCCTCCCCTCCAGGCTTCCAGCTTGTGCCCTCTCTCTTGTGCCAGAGCCAACAGGAGGCTCTCTCTGACACTTCTCCCAGCCTACGGACAGCTGCTTTCCTCAAGTGGCCTCTCAGTCCAACCTTTGTCAATAGATTCCACACAGATTGAGCTGGGAATCCTCGACATCTGACTTCTACCGTCATCAGCCATGTTGTCCACCCCTTGTCCCGGCAGTCTTGGACAAGTTTCTGGTATTTGCCTTTTTTCCTCTCTGCAGCTTCCTCACAGCCCTCCTCCCACAGTACCGTCAACTCCACCAGGATGATCTTCTTTCCCTCTGGAGACCACATAATGATGTCGGGCCTTAGAGTTGTGGACAGTACTGCCTCGGGGAAGTGGAGTTTCCTCCCGAGGTCAACCTCCATTTCCCATCCCTTGGCTGACTGCAGGAGATTCTGCCTGGCCTGGTTGTGGACAACAGGTCTTTGGCCCTCTTTCACAAAGGTGATGGTACTCAGCAGTGATCTTGCTTTGGTTGGTTGTTTCTTCCTCCTTTCCTGCTCCAGGATGTCTGCGAGCACTCCCAACACCTTGTCGTGGCGCCACCTGTATCTCCCCTGTGTTAATGCGTTCTTACACCCTGACAGAATGTGCGCCATTGTTCCTTTCCCACCACACAACCTGCACAGTGGGTCCTCCCTCCTCCCCTACCTGTGCAAATTGACTGGGGTTGGTAAGGTGTCATACACTGCTCGGAGTAGAAAGGATATATGGAAGGGCTCCAGCCACCACAATTCGATTGTTCTCTTGGGGAGATTCCACCTCGTCCAGGCGCCTTGAGTTGCGAGCTCGATGGATTTTGCTCTTCTCCCTTCTTCCTCAAGGTTTCGGACTTCATTCTGGATCATGGTTCTCTTCTCCCTAGGGGTGGACTTTGACCACTGCTGGAAATGTGCCGTTCCTAAACCCTGTCTTCAAGTGCAAGGGTTTCCGATGATGTCTTTGGTCCGAAGATAACATTCTGCCTGGTTAATTGCCGTACTGGCAGCCCACTTACGGCCAGATCTTGTTCTGACTCCTGCTTCCCTGGTGAGTTGGTCTTGAGAGTCCCTATATGTCAGGGACAGTCTGCACTTGGCGACTTTAAACTCCACCACTGATGACAGGGGAAGCTGGAGCTGGCCCGACCTTATGTAGAGACCCAAGGATGTAAAGCTTGGGGGTATTCCCAACCATCTTCTAAGGTGCTTGTTGAACTTCCTCTCCATTTCTTCAACAGTTGATAGGAGCACCTCATACACAGTGAGAAGCCACATGAGTCTCGGGAGCAGGCCATGTTGGTAAATCCAGCACTTGTATTTCCCAGGCAGGCCAGACTTATCAATCTTCTCCAGCCATTCTTCTTGTTTTCCGGTGAAAAAAAAATAGTTTTCCGGTGCTGGAGATGCTGGTCTTGTCTGACAGGGAATCATCATACCACTTTCCAAGGCATCTAATTGGGCTATTATCGTGCGAAGGGCATTTCAAAGAGAGCGAACTTTCAGGGACAGGTCAGACCCATTGGCTTTTCATGACAGCTACCTGTATGAGCGGTATAGGTTCTCAAGAGATGGGATTGCATAAATTTGTAGATTGCTGAGCCCACACATTGCAAATAACACATGCCGCAATACAGCGCTCACAGTCCCGCAGACAGTGTGCATTGAACTTTGCTTTTTTGCCAGTGGAACATTTTTGTACACAGTTGGAGATGCAGAGAATATCAGCAAAGCATCGGTTTGCCACTCTGTACGAACTGTGTACCTTTCTTTAAAAAGACTCCTCAATGTGTTCATCACATTCCCTGGCTACAGAGCAATTTGTGCCATTAAACATGCCTTTTATGGAATAGCTGGTAAGTTCAAATAACTGTATAAAACGTGGAAACATTTCTTGACTCTTGATGTTACACAGGACACATTTTAAACCAAACAAATAATTTTCCTAGGTTTCCCAAATGTTATCGGTGCACTGGACTGCACCCATGTGCGTATTAAGTGTCCGTCTGTTCCACATGAAGCAGACTTTGTAAATAGGAAATCAGTACACAGCATCAATGTACAGGTACGGTCCCACAGAGATGATATTGAAGGCTATACTGTAGCACTGATTGTTCTGTACTAAGCTGGGCACCGATGTTTGGTTCATTGCAATTAAATGTAGTTACAATACTCATGTTTTATATTTTTTATATAAATTACAGCATAGTGACCTACATGTTTATTTATATATTTTTTTTAAATGATTTGTGATGCAGATTGCTTCATCACAAATGTAGAGGCCAAATGGCCAGGCTCTGTGTATGACTCCAGAATCTGTAGAGCCTCATCGGTCTACCAGCAACTGGCAAGAGGTATGCTAGTCACTTAACGAATGGCAAAAAGTCTTCAATTTAATTCCTACAAAAAAAAAAATATATAAATATCTTTCTATGCAGGTGAATTCTCAGGAGTTTTGCTGGGAGACAAGGGATACACATGCCTGCCTTACCTCTTGACTCCCTATCAGGAGCCCCAGACAGAGGCACAGCACAGCTACAACATTGCCCATTTACGCACAAGAGGTCGTATAGAGATGGCATTTGGGCTCATGAAGTCAAGGTTCCAGTGCCTGAAGCATCTCAGAGTGACTCCACCTAGGGCATGTGACATTGTAGTTCCTTGTGTAGTGCTCCATAACATTGCCTGTCTGAGGAGAGAGAAGCAACGAAGGATTGTTGCAGAGGAAGACTGGGGCATTGAATCAGTATTAGAAGAAAATGAAACGGGCAGAGTTATACAAGACACATATGCCAATAATTATTTTGTTTAATATGGTCCAAAAAACCATTTGTAGCCTTTAAAAAATTTTCACTGGCCCCTCAACTTTCCCCTTAATTTAACAGACACACAGAAGTCAAAATCTTTAATCTGTCATTTTCCTTTATTCAGAGTCAAGCGGCCTGTTAAGGGTGAAAACATACAAATAAATGTTGTGGAAAATGATCAAAAAAGGTTGCGTGTTTTTTTTTTTGTTTTTTGTTTTTTTTTAAATGGCATTGCTACTTGCATTTTTCTGTAGTTGTTGAATTTCCAGCTCCAACTTTCTCATCTTCAGTTTTTTTATTCTGGATGTCAGTATCAATTGCTTCCATTTGTTTAAGGAGGTAGCGTTTATGTACTCCTTTTATGTTTTCTGGGTTCTGTAGCAACATATATTTGAGTTATTTCATTGAATGCTCTTGGCACATTGTTTTCATTTCTTAATAGTCACTTTGTCACATGTGGTCCCAGACTGAGAGGGCTCTAGAACTGTGTCAGCATCCTACAGCCAATAATATTTGAAAACACATTATGATCATCTTATCACACAAGTACACTTTTAAATATACAATACAGTATCACATGGAACCTGTGACTCCTCAGGCATCCTTGAACATGGAGACACTGTCTCCTCATCCTCCTCAACTCCTTCACCCTGTAACCAATTAAACTCAGTAACTCATTTTACATGACTGTTTTAAAAGCGGTCATACTCACAGGCAGCATGATGTCTGGTGGATCCATCAAGCACACAGAATCTTTCGTCACTATGAAACCAAACATGATAGAATAAAAGATTTTTTACCAAAAAGCATCATTAGCACAAGTAGCCTACCTCTACATGACATTACTGCTATGATCTACTTAGGCTTACAATGACTATGGAAGGAATAATGATAATAATAAAACACACACCTTTTATATAGTCAATTTCTGCGTATAAATATTACGCCAAAAAGAAACAGAAAACCGTGCTATAGCCTACGCACTTTCACGAGATCGTGTTAGACATCAATTAGCTATTTTACAAATGGGAATAGGCTACAATGAATTCATAACAATGTTTTACATTCAAGCTTAAAAACCCTTAAAATGTATAGGGAAAAGTTATTTTAAAGCATTTGAAATGCAATAATGTAATTTTAAAGCATTTGCTGCATGGATTAAAAAGATAGGTCAATAAATAATTCACATAAATTAGGCCAGTCAGACAAAATTGCGTCGCAGCAAATCCTTTAAATTTCAAGGACAAAGATTTACATACTTTTTATAATTATTATTATTATTGAATTCAATTATAAAATAAAACGCAAATTATAATCGGGCCCGTTTTAGGCTTTCCCTTATTTTATATTTTAGACGGTGACGGGGAAAAATGACTCGCCATGGCACAGAGAGAAATATGCATCTTAACGGATTACATAGACTAATGAAGAGTTTTTACTTTTCATTATTTCGTTTTAAAGTAGTAATGTAAAGCTTTCTATAGATATATTTATCATATGTGAGCCAATTTCGAGTTGCCGAGTTTCGGTTCATCATTGAAGCCTCTTGTTCAAGACCGGCAGAAAGCGCATTCTCTGTTTTCCTATTTTATAAAAGCACAACGTTGATATTGTGAATGCACACAAATAAAAGTAGACACTTTACAGTTCCAAATGATATATTACTCTTACCTTTATTAGCCAAAAAAAAAAAAAAAAAAAAAAAAAAAAAACAACGTATTTTAAGTTATTTTTACTGTAAGAAAAAAAAAAATACAAGTGTCCCAAAGCTCGCTTCAGCTTCCACTCTCCACACAAACTGTTGGATATGCGTCTAACAGCGCGCATTTATATAGGTTAAACATTTAAACTAACACACTGATATGCTTGAACTGTTTTAGGCCTATCTATCGATTTTATTTTAGTCAAGTCGTGATGATTTGATAAGGCTAAATTAATCAAACATAGGCGATCAACTCACTGTCCTGAAGCTGGCCGCTTGGTCGTTGCTTAAATACAAAAAAAACAAACAAAAAAAAAAAAAAAATTTAACAAACAAAAAATGCTCCCAAGGTTTTTCTAAATTAACTTTATGCAGAAAAAAACGAAACATAGCCTAATCACTTTTCCATTACATACAAAACTGAACTATTTTAATAGGTAGCTAAGCTGTTTTGTACGGAGCCCCTTAGAGCTCATGGTGGTGGAAAGATTTCGGGGTGGGAGGAAAAAATATTTCTCAAATCTTTTGCGTTCTCTCGCAAAGATGTTTGCGTTCCCTCGCAAAACTCGAGAGAACGCAAAAGATTTGAAAAATATTTTTTCCTCCCACCCCGAATTTCTCTCACCACCATGAGCTCTTAGGGTCTCCGTAGACTTTAAAAAAAAAAAAAAAAAAAAAAAAAAAAAAAAAAAGTTTAAAACGTTTTTTTTTTTTTTTTTCCCAGTACATCCATGATATTTCCATGTTCCGCTTTTAAGCCACAACCTACAGATCCCACAACATAAACATAACATTCATGCTACATCTGCTTAATTATCAGCTGATCAGAGCAGATGGCGATGCAGAATCAAAAGGGAAATCGCGCGGCGGCGGGACGTGCTTTTACATCAATGAGAGGTGGTGTACAGCTGTAACTGTGTTAAAGAAGATGTGCTGTTCAGATCTAGAAACGCTCTTCATTCACATCCAGCACTCGAACCATCAGCACTGGAGCTCCTCAGGGCTGCGTTCTCTCCCCACTGCTCTTCTCCCTCTACACCAACGACTTCACCTCTAAAGACCCCTCTGTCAAGCTCCTGAAGTTTGCAGATGACACCACACTGATCGGCCTCATTCAGGACGGTGACGAGTCTGCCTACAGACAAGAGGTTAAGGAGCTGGCTGTCTGGTGCAGTCTCAACCTGGAGCTTAACACGCTCAAAACTGTGGAGATGATAGTGGACTTCAGGAGAAACCCCCCTGCACTCCCCCCACTCACCATCATGAACAGCACTGTGACTGCAGTGGAGTCATTCAGATTCCTGGGCACCACCATCTCCCAGGACCTGAAGTGGGACAGTCACATTGACTCCATTGTCAGGAAGGCCCAGCAGAGGCTGTACTTTCTTCGCCAGCTGAGGAAGTTCAACCTGCCACAGGACTTACTGAAACAGTTCTACTACATTCTGATAATGTATACAGTGTTCAAATTTCTAAGTTCAGTTGTTACATGATGTCTGTAGTATAATCTTTTACTTATTATAATTCTTTATTTTATTAATATTTTATTAACACTATTAACTTTTTTTGTTATATCTAGCCATGTGTTTATATAATATTGCCTTTATTTAGTTTCATTATTACTATTACTTTCTCTAGGCTTTACTAAATGTTCAGATATTCTAAATCATTTTCTATGTTGTTTCAATGCTTTGGTAATACAAAATGTATGTTTTTGTCATGCCAATAAAGCTTTCTGAATTGAATTGAGAGAGAGAAAGAGAGCGAGAGTCTATGCAAGTGGCAGATACAGCAACGACTAGAAGTTCTCTTTTGCGACATGCTCAAGCGCTACCTCCGTGAAGTTGGCCCCCCACCCAAAGCAAAACGTCGCAAAAATCGTCTCATTCGTTTGTGCTGTAAAAATTTTCGTTTGTGTTGCTTTGGTTTGTTAGATATAAAACATTTATTTAAAAAGGTAATTCTGAGGTCACTCAGCCCCCCCCCCCCCCCGCCATCAAGTCATAGCTTTATGTAACTTCAGCGCTTTTGTTCTCACCTTTTTGACCTTACTTACAAGTAATATCATCTGATACACTTTACTCCCACCACGAGGTCACACTTCTGTCCAAGATGCTCTTATGGAAAATTAATTAGTAGAGTTAGCGGAGGAAAAGTTGATACAGTTACGAACTCAAATTTCTGGCCAATGTAAGTATGTTTAAATGTCAGTTCACAATGTTATTAGTTACCCTTTCAAAAATTAACCATGGCGTTAGTACAAATAAAACCATGGCTACTTTAGTTACATCATGGTAACCATAAATTAACCATGATTTTTGCCAACCATAGTTTAACCATGGTACTTGTAGTAAAATTGTAATATAAGATATAACATCCTTATATATTATTACTATATTATCCTTACATTCAGGACAATACTATACATTACATTTTTGGAGTCAGGATTATTTAAGTGGGTTATTGTTTTGCTTATGCCAGATGCCCAAGAAACCAGCAGTCGATAGGGATTCCATTTTCACAGACATGTATGTGTTCATCAAAAGAGGCTATAGTCAAAAATGGCAACATAGCTACTCCTAATCAGAGCTTAGTAAGCAGCTAGAGAACAAGATCACCGCAAAGGCTCTATACACTTTTAAATTAAACAGACAACATCTGGACTGCTTTAGGGTTTACTCATGAAAGCGTTAATGAAACAAGTGGCAGCAGTGATGACACGGACTTTGAGCCAGGGTCCCTTTCCCCCCAGACTAAAAGATTGCTGGACTTTTGATCTTGAAGTTCCATTTCAGAAATGGATTGAATTTATGCCTGAAACAGTTCAATACAAAAACAAGATCTCTAAAACACAAAAAAGGGAATACACAATTTTGAAGCCTGGCATCTGGACGCATGTGATAAATCATCATATCTGGCAAGAGGTGAAGAGTCACTGCACATTTGCCTTTAAAAGAGCCAAGGTCTATCCATCAGCCACAGAGAAATGCATAGAAATCAGAGGCACGTGTAAGGAGTGTCATGGCCACGTTCACATAAAATGTGACAGAAAACCTGAAATGAACAGCCCAGTGGTGCTAAACTGTACACTGGCTGTTCCAAGCGTCCAATGTCTGGTAACTTGTGTGTGCAGATATCCAAAGAACTGTGTGAGGGTAGAATGGAATGCCATGTATGGAGGTCATCGGAGGCAACAAAGCTGATGGATTTTGGAGATCCTGAGCCAAGCCATCTGCCTAATTTGACCACCCTGCGCAAAGCAAAAGCAAGGCAGAAATGCCTTAGAACTAGGTGACAAGGATCCTATTTTGTCACTGCAGATGTTAAAATACAGGGCACCTCACAGTGGTAGCATTAAAAGACATTGGACTGGACAAGTTTTTCTGTCACTATTGGAGTCAAACACAAATGTATATGTACAAGTCATTATCAAAGACATCTACTAGCCCGACTGCGAGTTTTGATGCAACTGGCTCAGTAGTGAGGAAACTACAGAGACCAATCGGCATGTCTGGCCAGGTCTTATATCAGGGTGTTCTGGCAGGTGATGAGAGCTCAAGTGTTCCAGTCGTGCAAATGCTGTCAGAGAGACATGATCTTAATGCAATAACACATTGGCTGAAAGAATGGATACGTGCAGGTGCACCAACTCCAAAAGGGGTTGTAAGTGACTTTTCACTGGCTTTGCTCGGAGCTTTGGTCAAGGCTTTTACGCCGCATCCTGATTTGAAGACCTACATCAATGTGTGTTGTGGCATCTTACTTGGTAAACAGTCTGCAAAAGTGCCACCTTGTTTTGTCCGGGTTGATGTTGCACACTGCATCAAGATGATCTGCCAGTGGGACTGCTTGAAGAAAAAAAAAAAAAAAAAACATATCGCATTAAAGATTTCTTTGTGAAGTCAATGGCACAGCTTCTTATGTCACAATCCATGGACGATGCTAAAGAGCTACTACGGAGCATTACTATTGTGGCTCTCAGTGAAGCAGAGGGCAATGACAGCTCGGGAGTCCCCCTCATATCAGAAAGGTGCAAGAGATACCTGAAAGCCCGAATTGCAGAAGAGAATGTCGTCATTCCAGATGTAGAGGGTGAGGACCTGGAAAAAGCGGATCAAATGCAGTGGGTGGGTGACCAAACACAGACAGACCTACGGCAGTGGGTGACAAATGTGTGAGGAAAGCAGGTCTCTCGCCGTAGCTAATGGAGATCATGATAATATGCACTTCCTCCCTGAGATCATTCCCAATATAATCTGGCTTGCAAGCTACTTACCACTCTGGACAGGGGTAATGATCCCTCACTTCCGAAGCACCAACATCATGGCAAGTTCAGCCAATGTTGAAGCAGAGTTCAAAAACATTAAACCTGGCCTTTTCAAGCATGAAAACTAGCCAATTCGAGTGGATCGATTCATTGCTCGACATCTGTCCTTCGTTGAAGGCAACATGCGCATTTGTTCTGCAAAACAAAAAAGTAAAGGAAAAAAAAGGTGAAGATGCAGCTGTTGCTGTTGTTACAGCCGTACACTCGCAGGCGCCACTGCACACACGTAGCTTGTATAAGCACGGAGATACAGCAGACATATCATGGTGTGTGTATTTATGACATACATAAAGGTGGACATGGGGGTGGTGATGGCGCAGTGGATAAGACACATGCCTTTGGTGTGAGAGACCTGGGTTCGAATCCACTGTGAGACACCAATGTGTCCCTGAGCAAGACACTTAACCCCGTCCCCTAGTTGCTCCAGAGGCGTGCGACCTCTGACATATATAGCAATTGTAAGTCGCTTTGGATAAAAGCGTCGGCTAAATGAATAAATATAAATGTAAATAAAGACATGCAGTAACAAGTAAAAACATTTACCTTGGAGTTAGTGTTACATTCCACACATCTGGTGATCCGTTGGAAACACAGTCTATCGGCAAGTTAGGGTCTTACTTCAACTGGTGATGGCGCAGTGGATAAGACACATGCCTTTGGTGTGAGAGACCCGGGTTCGAATCCACTGTGAGACACCAATGTGTCCCTGAGCAAGACACTTAACCCCTAGTTGCTCCAGAGGCGTGCGACCTCTGACATATATAGCAATTGTAAGTCGCTTTGTATGGAAGCCCGTTTCCGCCAATGAATAAAAAATAAAACAAGGTAATTGCGACTTTTTATCTCACAATTCTGACTTTTTTTCTCGCAATTCTGACTTTATAACTCGCAATTCTGACTTTATAACTCGCAATTCTGACTTTATAACTCGAAATTCTGAGATATAAACTCGCAATTCTGACTTTATAACTCGCAATTCTGAGATATAAACTCGCAATTCTGACTTTATAACTCGCAATTCTGACTTTATAACTCGCAATTCTGAGATATAAACTCGCAATTCGGAGATATAAACTAACAATTCTGACTTTATAACTCGCAATTCTGAGATATAAACTCGCAATTCGGAGATATAAACTCGCAATTCTGACTTTATAACTCGCAATTCTGAGATATAAACTCGCAATTCTGACTTTATAACTCGCAATTCTGACTTTATAACTCGCAATTCTGAGATATAAACTCGCAATTCTGACTTTATAACTCGCAATTCTGAGATATAAACTCGCAATTCGGAGATATAAACTCGCAATTCTGACTTTATAACTCGCAATTCTGAGATATAAACTCGCAATTCTGACTTTTTTTCTCAGAATTCTGACTTTTTTTCTCGCAATTGCGAGTTTATATCTCACAACTCTGACTTTCTCGCACCATAGCAAACCACTCTCCGTGTAAGGCTTTGCAGTACTTTGTTCAATTAGCTGAACTATATATTGAACTAGATGAATGTTGCGTCCGAATATGATTTTTGAACAAACATAAAAATTACTCCTTATTCTTTATTTCTGTGTTTTGCGCTCACGGTTTGGACAGTACCATTACCGCCGGGCTTTCAGACACAACATTCTTCATTTCTTTATAGTTCTGAGTTTGAGGCAGCTTCTATCGCATTATTTTAATAACAGCTGTCAAGTAAAGCGCGTATATTGTAACACGAGAGTGGATATATATGAATGCACGCAGGTGGATTTCCTTCACTCTCGCATAAAGCGCGCTTTCATCTCTATGTTCTTGCTATAGAATTATCTTATCTCCTGTATTTAATGTTGTAAGATATCGACCAAGCAAGACATCCCCAATGAAAATTATAAATAAAGGATTCATTAATTTTATTATTATTAATGAAGAGTTCAGATGCAAAAGCCATAAGTGCCATCTGAAATGTTATTCTAAAATGAGCATTTTTCTCAGGAACAGGTTCTTTTCATTGTCATTAAAGTAAAATAACTGAATATAAACGAAAAATACTAATTTTAGAAGAAAATTTCAGATGGCATTTAAGCTTTTGCATCTGAATTCTTCATATATAATTGACTAAATAATTTTCATTTATTTATAATTTATTTATAATTTTCATTGGGGATGTCTTGCTTGGTCGATATCTTACAACATTAAATACAGGAGATAAGATAATTCTATAGCAAGAACATAGAGATGAAAGCGGGCTTTATGGAGAGTGAAGGAAATCCACCTGCGTGCATTCATATAATATCCACTCTCGTGTTACAATATACGCGCTTTACTTGACAGCTGTTATTAAAATAACGCGATAGAAGCTGCCTCAAACTCAGAACTATAAAGAAATGAAGAATGTTTTGTCTGAAAGCCCGGCGGTAATGGTAGGCTACTGTCCAACCGCGTCCAAAAGCCTTACACGGAGAGTGGTTTGCTATGGTGCGAGAAAGTCAGAGTTGTGAGATATAAACTCGCAATTGTGAGAAAAAAAGTCAGAATTGCGAGTTTATATCTCAGAATTGCGAGTTATAAAGTCAGAATTGCGAGTTTATATCTCAGAATTGCGAGTTATAAAGTCAGAATTGCGAGTTTATATCTCAGAATTGCGAGTTATAAAGTCAGAATTGCGAGTTATAAAGTCAGAATTGCGAGTTTATATGTCAGAATTGCGAGTTATAAAGTCAGAATTGCGAGTTTATATCTCAGAATTGCGAGTTATAAAGTCAGAATTGCGAGTTTATATCTCAGAATTGCGAGTTATAAAGTCAGAATTGCGAGTTTATATCTCAGAATTGCGAGTTATAAAGTCAGAATTGCGAGTTATAAAGTCAGAATTGCGAGTTATAAAGTCAGAATTGCGAGTTTATATCTCAGAATTGCGAGTTATAAAGTCAGAATTGCGAGAAAAAAAGTCCGAATTGTGAGATAAAAAGTCGCAATTACCTTGTTTTATTTTTTATTCATTGGCGGAAACGGGCTTCCATAGCTTTGGATAAAAGCGTCAGCTAAATGAATAAATGTAAACTGTATTGTTAAAAAAAAAAAAAAAAAAAAAAAAAGCACAAACGAAGCACTAAGGGTTGAGCCTATTTTGGGTGAATTTGGAGCGTGTAGGGGGGCTGATGACGTCATCGCCTGTAGTATAATGTCTAATATTTAAAAAACCAAAGCAGCACAAACAAACGAGGCTATTTGGGGTGAATTTGGAGTATGGGGGGGGGGGGGGACCTCAGAACGACCTTTAAATAAATGTTTTATATCTAACAAACCAAAGCAGCACAAACGAAAATTTTTACGGCACAAAGCAATGAGACTATTTTTGCGAATTCAAATCACAATGTGTATTATTAACCAATCAGGTTTGTTGTTGCCAATTACAACAAACCTGATTGGTTAATACACATTGTGATTTGAATTATTGAATAACTCAAACATAAATAAAATCTCTTTTCATAGTCAAATCCCAAATATTCTTGAGATATAGATATATATAGATATACACACACTTTTTATTATTATTCACAACAGTTTACAGTCGCCCCGGGGGGAAAAAAAAAAAAGCAGGGTAGATTTACTTTACCATTCTGAACAATATTTTTATATTTTATTTTCACCTGCTGCCAGGTTCTTTTTTCTTCACTTAAGTTGCTGTTGTGTAAATGTTATAGCAATTACTGTTAGTCACACACAAACTTTGCAATGTATTGTGACACACATTTAACGTTGATAAAGTATTTTAAATACTGTACACCGCTACTTACGCATTGAGACCCGCAATTTCCTGCCAACCTTTCTCTCTTGCTTTGTTTATTGCGCTGTATTTCCTTTTTTTGGTGATTACATCTTTAAATTGCCATGGTAGCCCACCCACAGTAAATCGATGGGTCCCTGCTCGACCTTCAGGGCTTTTAAACAATAGCGTGCACGCGCAATTCTCTAGACTAATTAAACCTGATTCAAATAAGTAAGATCACATGATCTTCAATTTACTGTGTTTGTGGAACCAATTTAAGCGCGGATGTTTAGATCGGCTCATTCAAGACAGGTTTTGGACTTTAATCTTAACAGGCCCCAGGTGCTGCTAATGCTCACAACACAAACAAATAAAGATTTTTATTTGCAGCGCGTTTCTTTGTTTGGTTGTGTTGTGAATATTTGCAGCGCATGTGTTGTCAAATTGATGAAATCGTTTTCTTAATTTGCAGCGTGTTGAGCTATCTCGGCCACCTTAGCAATAATGGTTTATAAACATTATAGTTGGAAAAAGTCATGTTTTCTCCTTCGGGCATTGTACTGTTTGACATTTGAGGCTGCCTAAAGTGTATGAAATTTAGCCTACTCCACAAATTTACTTTATTAGCTGAGGGCACTGACTAGTAATGTTATAAAGGTTAAGCACATTCAGAAAAACAACTTCCTTTCAGGTCTGCTTATGGTAATGATGAATTTGAAAGTGAATTGGTCATATCCCAGAGGATGTTTGAATTGATAGCGTTCAGTTTAAAAAGGTCCCAAGATTTCAACTTGCTTCATGTTTTTTGACTTTGGTGTAAGTTAACCCACAGCGAAACAATGTGTGTGTTCATGTTTAATAGACAGAGAGAGAAAGCGATTGCATTCCCCATCACTCATTGGAGGTTGAACAAATTGATTTCTTTAAATCAGTGGTTCTCAGTCAGGGCCAAATAGGGGGCCTCTAGATGCATATTTAAAACCAAATAATATTAAAATAACCTTTTTTAACATCTCAGAAAACCTGGATATATTATGTAGTTTAGTCTAAGTATCATTTTATAACACGGTAAAACCTGCAAACTAAAATCCACAGGCATTTTTACTTAGAAATTATGAAGTGCAAAAAATATATATCTTTATCCAATAAATGATGAAAAACAAGGAAAGTAATAAAATTGTTGTGGACAACAGGGTATCTAAATTCTAAACTTCCATAACACAAACCTGGACCAAAAAAGCTCATGTCCACTTTGACATGATGTCAGAGCAATATCAATTTATTTGTTGCATCTAAGAGTCACATTTTATACGCACATACATAAACATTCCATACACTTTAGAGAAAAAATGCCCCTTCTTTCACTAGAGAGATGTGACATTTTGTTCCGCCTTCTATTGCACTCAGGGTAATGTAGTCATGGGGGGGGGGGGGGGGGGTTTATAAAACATCATAAAGTCCAAAACAAGGTAAGACCTCGGCACAGTTCAGTCTGCACATTCTCAGAGTCAGACTGGGGGCAACAGAATACACACCTCTATCGATGCAATTCATCTAAAGGAGGAGCATTAATGAATGTAGATCACAAACAACTGATCTTTTACTTTAAATAAAAAAATTCACTTTTCAAATGGATTAAACTAAAAATCAGTTCATGCAAGTCTATGGAGTACATACTTGGTCTGATCTCTATTACATAAGGAATAAGTCTGAAGGCTGCAAGTCCAAACAATGCAGAGGTACACTGGAAAAAAACCTAAACATTATGCCCTTTTTAATCCTATGTGCTGCATAACAGTCTTAAAGCATATATTTGGCATCTTACAGTCTCACTGTATTTCAAAACATTCCTTTATCCAGAACTACAAATAAAGTATAGCATTGCACTTTGGTTCCCTAGTGTAAGGCAAGGACTGCAGCCTAACTGGACTGACCAGCTGTGTTTATAACAGCAGGAAGATCTCTTGTTCCATAACCTGATGGCTTGCAATATTATAAGTTTACTTTAAGTCTTGAAATAGGACAGAAGAGATCTTGACATCAAAAACCACAGGAAGAGTTTAGCATGCATGCCACTGATCTCAATTTCTCTCTCACACACACAAGTAGTGAGGCAGTGCTACAGACATGGTTAAATGTGTATATAAACATATACAGTGCTTCTGTGTCAGATCCCGTCCTACTTTGTGTCAAGAACAACAGGACAACTGTCTGGAGAGTCAAAAGACAGGTAATGAGGGAGATAGGGGTAAGACAGGTGAAGTGCGGTCCTCCCTCGGGGGTGTAGCGGTCTGTGTGTGGTCACTCGCAGCAGACCAGGCGGATGGGGTGGCTGGAGAGGGGAAGATTGGAGCATTCGGCTACAGCCCGTCTGGCTGCGTTCTCACTGGGGAAGGTCACCAGTGCCTCCCCACTACGCTGACCACTCCAGTTATACAGCATGAGCACAGAGTCCGCCTGGAGCTACACCAAAAAGAAAGAAAGAAATAGCAAGTTTTTTTTTTTTTTTTTTTTTTTTAAATGTTATGTTTTTTTATTTTATTTTTTATTTAATAGAATTTTAGTTTCCACTGGAATATTTATAAAACATTGCTTTCTTTCTTTTTCCTAATACGTTTAATTTAATTCAATTCAATCCAATCCACTGGCACAAAGAAAAGAAAACGCAAGCAATGTTTTTTTATATATTCCAGTGGAAACTAAAATTCACCACTGGCATGTAAAATAAAATAAAATACAATATAAAATATGAAATAAGTTCACCACTGGCATGTAAAATACAATATTTGCAATAATACATTATTTTAATTATTAATACATTAATAAGATACAATTTTTTTTTTATAAAATAAAATTAAATAATTTTTATATAAAATAAAATTCACCACTGGTGTGTAAAATAAAATAAAAAAATTAAATGAAATCAAATTAAATAAAATCCACTGGCACATAACATAACATTCACCACTGGCATGTATTAGAATAAGGTCAGAAAAGGTCAAGATCCCTTCTCATGCATACACACTGAAGTGAATTACTATGGCGAGAAACAAGATTTGAGTTTGGATTAATCAAAAGCTGAAAATGAATGAGAGTATATAATTAGGAAACTCTTATAAAAGGCAGGAGACTTGCAGTAAGTTAAGAACAATGATGCTACCCGAACAAAACATTCAAAAGCCCAAACCAATTAGTCAGACTGGAGAGAAAGAGCATTATTACAACTGAAAGCTTCTTAAAACAACAGCACTTGGATCAATAAAGCATACTGGGACTAATTATGCAACAAGCAGAGAGTGAAGATTTACACCGATGTAAAAACAGAAGAGAGAATTACGGGACTCCACTTCTGATTGGAGGTCACCCCAGAGCAGTGGAAGTGAAGGGAGGAGTTAGAGTATTAGTCCATGCACAAGCGAAGGGTTCAGGTCACAGGGGCATCATGGGAGCTTACCTGGAAAGGCTGACCCTACAGACAAAGCCACTCTTTAGGCTGAATGAGACTCCGGCCCTGATCACTCACTCCGACCAAGCTGCTGTAGTCTTCAGGAGCGTACTACAGCACAATGAGCCACAGTCAGTGCCACAGGCCTCACGTTACACTCACAACAATCAGCACTTCTCTAAACCATGTCCATACATGTACAGGTGACACTACAGCAGTATGCATTTCTACTAGGGGTGTAAAAAGAGGTGCAATTTTTTTTTTATATAAAGTGGATGTAAAATTTTTATCTTAAAGAAATTAATACTTTCAGAGAGGATGCATTTAATTGGCCAAAAGTAACAGTAAATACATTTATAGCATTCTTTCTATTTATTAAAGAATCCTGGAAAACTATTAAGCAGCACAACGGTTTTTCACATTGATAAATTAGCATATTAGAATGATTTCTGAAGGATTATGTGACACTGAAGCCTGGAGTAATGACTACTGAACAATCAGCTGTGCCATCACTGCAATAAATTACATTTTAAAATAGAAAAGTTATTTTAAATTCCAACTATTTTTTACTGTATTTTTGATCAAATAAATGCAGCCTTGGTGAGCATAACAACTTTTACCAATTGTGCGTGCTATACACTACCAGTCAAAAGTCTGAAATTATT
The DNA here is from genome assembly GCF_936440315.1 of Barbus barbus. Lineage (NCBI taxonomy): Eukaryota > Metazoa > Chordata > Actinopteri > Cypriniformes > Cyprinidae > Barbus > Barbus barbus. The sequence continues at coordinate 20,708,406 of NC_136730.1, read as the reverse complement.
ACAAGTTTTTTTTTTTTTTTTTGTAAGTAATCCTTTTAATGTCGAAATGGTTTTTGCTGCTTAATATTTTGTGAAAGCCATTATAATTTTTTCAGGAGTTTTTTGATGAATAGAAGGTTCGAAAGAAGAAATCTTTTTAGAACTTTTAAGCAATCGATCTTACTAACATTCAAAATGTTGGCATATCATGGTTTCCACAAAAATATGAAGCAGCAAAACCTTGAATCATAAAATCAAAGAATCATAATTGAATTAAAATATTGACAGATGACATTCACACCCTTTAGTCTACTGTATGTTTGAAATTGTAAAAAGTAAACGTAAATGAAGGAAAGAGTATTGAGCAAGCTAAAATATTAAGATAATTTAATCAAGTCTTATAGTTCATTTAAAAGATCTGAAGCGCAGTGCCTTATCATAAACTAAGAGGTGAAACCAGTCCAAACATTCATTTAAAACACACCAGCCCAATACACTGCACAACAGAAATAAAAAGTATTCATCGTACAGGGTTGCACATAAGATGTTCAAGCATGAATGCACTATAGATATAGAAAGAAAGAGGGGGTCCAGACCACCTGCCAAAAAAGAAACACTTCCCGCACACAGAGGCCCATAGTGTGCATTTTGTATCAGAGCTTAAAAGCACACTTGGAGGGTGGACTGGGCTCTGATCCATTTCATCGGTTCAGCCAGGAGTCAAGCCTGAACTCAGCATTTCACACACACGCCACTGTGCTACGCTTGTGAGCAGTGTTAGACGTACAGCTCAGAGTGTCACCCGCCTTAGAGGAGAGGGCAGGGATGCTGCATGCTGAACACAGTTTTACCAACCCCACCACACAACAGAGAATAAACTAGAATATCTAGGAAACCTCCATGGCGGTGTATTTATATACTGTGAGAGAGAAAGCACACACAAACCCGTGCCCACAACAAAGCATCACTCATTTCCAACTAACTCAACCCTCTTTCCTCCTCTGAGTGCTGGTGTCATACCATCCTCTGACGTCTCCGCCTAATCGGCTGTTAGCTAATGAGAGGACAAAACGTACACAGTGATTCAGCATAAAACACTACACAAACTTTAAGACATGTGCTGTTTATCCAATAGAACCAGGGTCCTGATAAAGTCTCAGGTGAGAGGTGCACTGCTTGGGAAACCCTACTTTTTTCCCCACTTGTTTTTGAACTTGAGAACCTGAATGAGTGAGTGAGTGAGTCACCTGATATCCCTGAAAGAAGCTGAGGATGTCTTTGACCCCGGCATTGTATGGCAGACCCTGCATTCGCACCAGTGCCCCGGGCTGAGGGGGGAGGATGGCAGGGGCCGGCTGGGCGGCCACAGCTGCTGCTACTGAACCAGGCGGGGCCGCAAAATAACTCACCGTGGAGGGAGAGACCGGTGGACTAGTCAACAGAGAGATATGAGATGAGTTTGTGATGAAAAAAAAAAAAAAAAAAAAAAAGGTTTTCCAAAATAGATGCATTAACATTTTATATTATAACAAATTATACATTCTGAATGGAGGAGCTACATTTGAAGTAAGCTGATTAACCATGTTTCAATTAGATTTACGATGTCAAATGTTTGGGATTTGTAAATCTAAAAATGTATTTTTAAGAACTCTCATGGTCACCAAGGACTGCATTCGTGGCCGAAGCCTGAATTGCTGAAAAAAAAAAAAAAAAAAACAGTAATACTGTCAAATATATTACAATTTAAAACAAATACTTGCGATTTTAATAAGCAAGTTTAAAAAGCATTTTATTCGTGTGATGGCAGAGCTGAATTTTCAGCAGCTATTACTCAAGTCTTCAGTGTCACATGATGCTGATTTGGTGCTCAAGAAACATTAATCATCAAATGATCAATATTTTTGTGGAAATTATGATATTTTCCACAGGATTATTTGACGAACAAAGTTCAAAATAACAGTATTTATTTGAAATAGATTGAAATTCTGACACCTTCAACAGTGGTGTATATTACTTCATAGTTATTATAGAAATCATAGTTATTGTGATTATTACTACTTCTGCTAATACACTTATATACTGAACATTGGTGTTTATAATATTTTTTTTTAAATGGTAATGATAAATATGCTAATGTTTAATTAATAAATTGCACAGCAAATTTTACCTCCACTATGTGCCACAGGTAAAAAAAATTAAATTTAACCAAAGTAAATCTCTGTACAAACTTGTATTGTACATAAATTGTACCTGGGGTAGTAGGCGGTGTAGCTCATGTTCATGTTCATGTAAAGCTGTGGAGAGTAGTAGGCTAAAGCAGGTGCAGGGTTATGTGCTGGGGCCTGTGAAGTTCTTGGAGTGGCCAGCAGGGGGGGCTGATACAACGCTGCCTCAGTGGGAAGCATAGCTTGAGTCGCAGGAAATGCAGCATATGTTGGTGGAGAGAGACCTGATACAGACATGACAAAGTGCTTTATTAAAAATAAATTTTCACCATGTGGGCATGCTAAATCTCTCTTTCCCACATACACACACACACACACACAGCTGACCTTGCAAGAGTGTGTGAATGTCATGTATACTTAGCTTAACTGGCACAGGGACAACTACAGTCTTCTCTGATGTAGTGCGAGCACATATGGCCCATTCTCAAGCCAAGGTCAAACAACCAGATCAAATCACAGAGTAAACAGGCCTTCTTTTAGTGCCACTACAGGCTTGCTCTTTCTAAAATGCCAAAATGTTGCACCTTTAGATCAGTGACAGAGGTGATCACACCGCTTTCTTGTAGATAAGCTGAAATCTAAAATCTCAAACAGACCAGCTGATAGGAGTAGAAGACTGCATACTGGAACACTGCACAAATCAGCATCTCTCAAACAGGAACAGATTACAGCTGCTGGCTCACGTTAAATACTAACCCAAATTAACAGCACAGTTCATCTTGTCATGTGGTTTCCAACAAGCATTTGGCATTTAATAAGGCCCATAAAGTACCAGACAGTCTCTTACAGGGCAGTTTGCAAGGAGGTGGCGAGAGGCCACTGCGGTTAAGTGTTCCCCCCATCAGCACAAAGCTCATCTCCTCAGTGGAGCACTGGAACACCTCCACGTAACGATCCTTCATCATCTTCTTGTGGCACTTCTGAGCCACCATAAATGCACGGTCAGCTGACTTCATCTGAATGAAGGCATCACCAGAGGGTCGACCCTATAAAGATGAACCAAAAAAAAAGTGGGTCAAAGGGTCATTCCAGAAACACTTGATGTGTCTCGTTTCATGAAGTTCCTCTGTCACCTGTTGGTTAAGGACCATGTGCACCCCGTGTGGTTTGATATCAATGGTGTGTTCTCCCATAAACTCTAGGATGTCCTCGATGGCGGCGGTGTATGGCAGACCTCTCAGCCTGATGCAGTCTCGCATGCTGCCGGTGGTGATGAAGGGTGGCGTGGCTAACACAGGCACAGATACCATCGGAGCCGGAGGAGGAAGTGTGGAGATCAAGGGAGTGGACATGTAGCGATTCAAAACCTAGTTTGAAGATACAAAAGATCAAGATCAAGAAAAAACAAGATGCTGGTTTCATACAAAAGTAGGCTTACACCAAGCTTTTTTTGCTCTAGTTAACCCACAGGATCCAAAATAACAGAACTGCAACGTTTGTGAAAAGCAATTAAATAAAACTTCATTTTTCACTAAATGTGGATAAAAACTACACGTGTCTCATATGGGTCGTGTTGCTCATTTTTATTAAAGCTGAAGTCCATAAGTTTTGCCTTTTTGTTGCCATCTCTTTTTGAAAACCTGGAATTGCAGCTCTGTGCGGAATTATCTTCCTTGCGTGGGGTTGTGCTCCGGCACGGCTCCAGAGCGGATGAATCTAATGTTTTGAGGAGTATGTGTGTCAGTCAGGCACCGCACCAGTGTGGACTGTACTTAGGAATCACAGATTCTAGCCTACATCTTGGAATATATGACCCAAATAAGAATTTTCACCGTATATTGTCATCTGAACAAGTCTGCCACGTTTGTTCTGACCAACTGAGGAAAAAAGCATTACAATAAATCACACTACCAATGGTAGTTCAATCTAATGATTGGTTAGCTCATATCACATCTAACCGTGCAAATTATTATTATACCTTATTCTCAAATTATTAATGTTAACAATATCAGCACTGCGTGACAATGAGCATAGTGAGTATAGTGTGTATCAGTTTATGTAAGTGCTCAAATATTGATTTAGGATCATTGTTAACCCAAAAAAGTTATGGACTCCAGCTTTAAACAAGCAATTTTTGGAATCACATTTTTTTTTTTCCCTAGTGTGTAATGATGGGAAAAAGCTTACATGCCGTTTTTCTAAGCAAAAATGTAACACCGGACATTAGGGATTAAAAAAAATCTCTGCAATACTTTATTGTCAAGACCAATTCTCACTATTAACTAGTTGCGTATTAGCATGCAATATACTAGCATATTGGCTGTTTATTATTAGTACTTATTAGGCACATATTAATGCCTTATTCTGCATGACCATATTTTAGATCCCTTAATCCACTCCACACCTAAATATAACTACCTTACTATTAATAAGCAGCAAATTAGGAGTTTGAGGAAAAAATTAGGTAATAGTGAATGTGTTCCCTAATCTAAAGTGTTAACAAAATTATGAGTTATGCATCTCACACAATGGACGCTGAAAAAAAATTTTTTTTCTTCAACTGAGCTTTTGTCATTGTCTCATTGGTATAACAATACATATAAAACAATATAATGCATCAATGGCTATTCCAATTAATACATCATAGTAAAAATAGCTTTGATATGAATATTTATTACAGATTTTAACGCAACTAGTAACATAACATTTCATGACTGCATCCTTAATGGCTGAAATATATTATTTGTGCAATTTTTTTGCCATATTCCCAGATGCAAAACAAAGTGGATTTTATAACACCTTCCTAAAGAAAAGCAAAAGGGTGAAATAATACATCATAAATACCAGTGCTTGGGTATCTGAGGGTTAAATATAAATCATCTGTACCTGCTGGACCTCAGCTGCAGTACTGCGGAACAACTCAATATATCTCTTGCCCAGGATCTGTTTGTGCTTCTTCAGGGCATTCTGGGCATATTCCTCACAGGCAAAGAGAACAAACGCATCACCTGTGGGACGTCCGTCTGGGTACTTCACAAAAAGAAGCCCCTCCGTCCCATCAGTCACTGGGCTGTCTGGGCCCAGGAAGCCCAGAACATCCTGAGGAGTAGAAGTGAACGGAAGCCCACGCATTCGGATTATCACTTGGTTCTCCTTAGAAAGAAACTGAGCTACCTCATTGGACGTGCCTGTCAAAAGATGAGGAATTTTACATTTAAAAATGGCGAGTGGTAAAAATGTGAGAAAGACTCTGCTGTGAAACAGTTCAGCAGACACATCCACACGCACTGAAATTATATCTCGGCAGGCCGCTGTTCTTTTACACCTGCTGTGTGAGGCTTTTCAGAGGCTGCTGACCCATCTTCCTCCCTGAGGGAATGGCTCTTTTTCTCTGTGGTCTGGCCAGAGCTGGGGGCAGGAGGGAAGGGGAATAGAGTTTCCCCCTCTACCTGCCCTGCATGAGTCAGCAAGGGGAAGAGACTCACAAAGAGTCTTTCATTCCCGGAGAGGGGGGAAAAATGAGGGACGGACACACACACACACACACACACACACACACACACACACACCTGGCAATAGGAGATTTACTCTACAAATGGAAAGTGTCTACTCATATTACAAATGAAGACTTCACGTAAATGTCTCACCTCCTGCAATCTTTAGAAATTCCTCCCCAGTTGCTTTATACACCTGAAACAAAATACATACAGAGTTTTCATAAGAGTGGGCCGCATGACTTTAATCGAAACTGTATTATTCAGACTGTGTAAATTAGGAATAGGTCAGGTCGATTTGTTAATTACTGAAGTTGACTGCATTTTTAATGACACTACTTTAAAAGGCAATAAATTCAGAGATGCAGCTTCTTTAGTATGCTGTGTTTAAGCATGCTGTTAGACTCTCCAAAAAGTTGTCTCTCTAAATTCATCATCAGACAACTCAAATTCTAGTAGGTTATGACTATATGTAGTTTCTCACAAGCCTAGTATACATTTAATCTTTGCATATAAGAATTAGAACTGTCTCAGATTAAAAGGGATTACTCTTGCATAATGCATATTTGAGATGAACAGAGTAAAATAAAGCGTGGTTTGAATGCCTTGAGGAGGTGAACTCACTTCAATGTATCTGTTGCCCATGTGGTGTTTATGTCGATCCAGTGCCATGTCTCTGTGCTCAGGGTTTATGAAACGCACCAGAGCTTCTCCGTTCCTCCGGCCCTGAGCATTTAAACACAGTGCAACGCCACCTCTGATATAAAGACACACACACACACAAATCAAACAAAGTCAGAGATACAACACATTTAGTATGCACCCTTTAAAATATACTCTTTATGATAAATCAGCTTGGACACTAGTGAAAACACTAGTGAAAGTCCTGATTTGACATTTGGCTGGATTTGCCTTCAAGGTCTTACTGAGTTTTGCATTACACTGTTAATGTGTACTTAAGGGTCTTTTCTGAGTGCATGCACCATGTCATTGTGAGTGTGCCTTTCAGTATTACGCTGAGCTGTAATCTCACTTGGCAATGTTGAGGCCCTTGAAGAAGCGAGCGATGTCCTGATCAGATGACTGCCATGGCAACCCACGAGCTCTGATGACCGTCTCGCTGTCCACAGCTTCTGTCTTACTGCTGGAAGGCATGCACACATGCAGACACACAGGTAACAATCACTTGTGCTTAGCAGCACTCTTATGGGCTTTGACCATAGTAAAGACCACAGTCTTATAATGGGAAACCCCAAAGATGATTAAAAATCAGACTACGACATTATATGACTGAGTACATACCATGCTCCGGATTCAAACTTGTAGTTTACAGTCTCAAAAGTGGAGAATTTGTGATCTCAAAAAAAAAAAAAAAAGGTTTAGTTATTATGAGATCACGTGATCAGTTGTGCATATCAAAAGCGAAATCTGTAAGGTTTTATCAGTATATAAACTACATGGATCAATCCACTATGAGTGACTCACTGTAAGGCTCAACCAGGAGATGTAGAATTAGCAGAACCATGTTCTTCACCTCCCTCAGTCCGGCCTCTTGCTCCACTGTCGCTGGAATACACACATCTGACAACAATGTCAAGGCCTCATACAGGACATATGCACACATGAATGCACATATTCCTACCAAAACTGCTGAAAATGCTGAATACATGAACCAGTAAATGCAAATGCAGTCCTAAAATAGTGATGTTCATTTAAAATAAATAAAACACACACACACACGTTGCACAGTAATAGCAAAAGCATATGCAGGATACAGTCCAGCATGGAGGTCAGAGTGAGATCTTTGACAGGGCCTGCGTTTGGACAGCATTTGTTAAACTCTTTCTTCAAATCCACAAATGTGTAGAGGCACTCTGGCAGGACTAGATTCTACAACAAAAACACACACAGACAAATAAGGGAGATGCACACAATACAATATGTTTAGGAGGAGCCTGAGGGAAGGGCAGAGGAGATCAAACAGTAAAAAAGAGGGAAAAGGTAGAGAACGGATTGAGGGAACTTTAATGTCCTATGGAGGAGTACAGCATTCCTGTGAAGATTATAACATGTTGCTGCTAAACAGATTATACCACAAACTGACAGCTAATTTAGAAATGTCAGAAGAATACACACACACCCTAGGCTTTTCCATTCCAGTTTAAATAGCCTTAGTTAAAGATGGATTAAATCGAAATACTCAAGGATGACAATGTATTTGGACTGTGGAAGGAGTGTGTTACCTTTTTGGAGACCTCGGGGTGTAGCACCTGTCGGATAAGCAGTGGTCCGTCCACACACAGGGTGTAGGAGCTTCTCCCCAGAGACTTCAGTTCAGCTGACACTGACTGATGAAACTAGAGACAGAAATGGAAACAGTGAAAAAGAGAGAAGGAATGGAGAAATAGGGGAAAAAAAAAAAAAAATACACCCAGCATTAGATGCAGGTGTTGGCATTAGATTAATTTCCCTTTGTATCTAGTCCATTCAGAAGTTTGAGGTCAGTAATATATATATAAAATAAATATAATAATAAATAAATAAATATAATAATAAATAAAGTATATATATATATCTTCTATTCGTTAAATTTATCAAATTAAAATAAAGACATTTCTAATGTTTCAAAAGATTTCCATTTTAAATTTAATTAAAGAACATATCAAACTTCAAGAGGTATCATGGTTTCTAAAAAAACATTGATAATAAGAAATGTTTATTGAGCACCAAGTCTGCATATTAGTGTGATTTCTGAAATAAATCATGTGACACTGGAGACTGGAGTAATGACTTCTGAAAATTCAGCTTTGCACTCACAGGAATAACTTACAGTTTTCAGTATATGTTTACTGTATTTTTCCATATCATATTTTTTGCAGCCTTGGTGAGCATAAACTTGTTTAAAACATCTTACCGACACCAAACTTTAAAACGGTAGTATGTTCTAAATTGTTTTAAATTCAATAATGGTTTAATTCAATAATGGTTTAAATTTTTGCTACAAAAGCTAAAAACAAAAGACCTCACATCAACCACTGAAACTCAGATAATTACAGGTGACACTGTGAAAGTTTTATTACTGGTTTATTATTTATTAATATCCTTGTTAATCATGAAAAAAAATAATTGAATTGTACTTTATATACACACACACACATATATACATACACACATATACATATAGTTCAAGTTCAAGTTCAAGTTGAGCTTTATTGTCATTCTGCTGCATGTGGGGACATATAGTGGAACGAAATGTCGTGTCTCGCAGGACCACGGTGCTACATAAATACAGACATACAACAATGGAGTAAAAAACACTATAAACCTATACACAACTAACCTACTGACAGATTTAACTATAAGTATACTATAAGTATTTACCCTATACAAACAAAGAATAAAGGATAAAAAATACAACTATACGAATGCTTCACATAAATATTACCCTATACAAACTAAAATGTATAGGAGAAGATAAAAAAATACAAACTATACGAATGCTTCACAAATACTGTACATGTGCAAAGAGAGACATTTGAGTCAGCAGCTGGTTGGGGAACAGTGCAGGATGATTTGTAGTGCATGAGCATGTAAACATGCATATATTGCTGAGTCTTTTGTGAGATTGTGCACACGCAGCAGTGTGTGTAAGTGTCCATAGTGCACATAGTGTAAAGTGTCCATAGTGCACATAGAGGAGAGTGTGTTACTACAGGTGGTTTGTACAGGCCCACTCACCTGTGTGTAGCACACTTGAATTGCACAAAAAAAAAAAAAAAAAAAAAAGTTCCATACAGTTTTTTTCTTTGGTGTGGTAAGGTTTGGGGTGGGGGGCGGTCCATGTTCAGGAGGTAGGGGTTTGCATGGGGTTTCAGAGGGGGGCGGAGTGGTTTGAGTTCAGGGCTCTCACAGCCTGGGGGAAAAAGCTGTTGAGCAGTCTGGCGGAGCGGGCTCTGATGCTCCGGTACCGTCTTCCTGATGGTAGGAGCTGGAAGAGACTGTGGGAGGGATGGGTGGAGTCCTTCACGATGCTGTTGGTTTTGCTGGAGCATCGTGTAAGGAAGATGTCCAGGATGGAGGGGAGAGGGGCACCGATGATCTTTGCAGCTGTGTTCACTGTCCGCTGGAGGGTCTTGCGGTCAGCAGCACTGCAGTTCCCGTACCAGACAGTGATGCAGCTGGTCAGCACACTGTCAATGGTGCCTCTGTAGAATGTGGTGAGGATGGGTGGAGGGAGACTTGCTCTTTTCAGCCGGCGGAGAAAGTGTAGGTGCTGTTGTGCCTTTTTGGAGAGTGACATGGTGTTGGTGGTCCAGGTGAGATCCTCTGTGATGTGCACCCCCAGGAATTTAGTGCTGCTGACTCTCTCCACAGTCGAGCTGTCGATGGTCAGTGGGGGGTGGTCAACGGAGTTTCTCCTGAAGTCCATCACAACCTCCTTTGTCTTCTCCACATTGAGGGACAGATTGTTTGTGCCACACCATTCAGCCAGCTGTGCCACTTCCTCTCTGTAGTGCGTTTCATCGTTGTTGCTGATGAGACCTACCACTGTTGTGTCATCAGCAAACTTGATGATGGTTGGAGCTGAACTTGGCAGTGCAGTCGTGGGTCAGCAGTGTGAAGAGCAGCGGGCTAAGCACACAGCCTTGTGGGGCACCTGTGCTCAGTGTTGTGGTGCTCGAGGTGTTGTTGCCGACACGGACTGACTGAGGTCTTCCAGTTAGAAAGTCCAGGATCCAGTTACAAAGGGAATTGTTAAGGCCCAGCAGGTTTAGCTTATTTATGAGCTGTTGTGGGATTATTGTGTTGAATGCCGAGCTGAAGTCAATGAACAGCATTCTAACATAGGAGTCTTTATTTTCTAGGTGGGTAAGAGCCAGGTGGAGGGTGGAGGAAATTGCATCGTCCGTAGAGCGGTTTGGACGGTATGCAAACTGGAGCGGGTCGAGTGTGTTGGGGAGGCTGGTTTTGATGTTATGCATGACTAGCCTCTCAAAGCACATATATACATATACACGCACACATACATTTTTGGTCTCGTACTGTATCGCGTATCTTGTCAGTGTGTGCACTTGCTTGGCCATTTTTAGTTGATAAACAGGAAAGTGGGTCCAGCTGAATTGAAATGATCATTTGTTGGATTGGTATAATAAAGGTTATTATACCGCGGCAGCGGTCGCGGCAGTCGTCGTGTGAAGCCCTCTTAGTGTGAAGACCGAAGAGTGTAAAGACCATCAACTCTACCGTGCGACTCCACCAGGCAGGGACACCGGCAAGGGATAGAAGTAACGCTTTTTATTTTAGTTAATTCATTTATGTGTTTATTATTCAAATGTTGTTATATGCATGTCAATTTTATTTAATTTCTTTATTTTCTTAAATATGTGGGTATATAGTATTAATAGAGTTGTAACTTTTAGTTTTAGTAACTTTTTCTTATTTGTAAGTCGCTTTGGACAAAAGCGTCTGCTAAATGACAAAAGTAAAAAGCAAGTACGTACATATATACACACATATACATATATATATATATATATAAATAAAACTACAATGTCAAGAGCAGCACAGAGGACACCCAAATTATGTTGTAATATGTGAACATGCTGCTCCGTGGGCATGCGCATGCATATACTTGTTTTGTAGATTAAGCAGCTGGTCAGACCGGTTCAGTGAAAATACAGGAAGTGAGTCATGGCAGTCATTTCAGATGAAGTATTTCACGTGACCAGAGAGATAGATGACAAAACAAATGAAGAGCGTTTGTCCTGCTCTGAAAACACACCACCTGCTCACTCCCAGCTATAGGGGCTCCCACATTCACCAGTATTTAGCAAAAACAAGAAGTCTTTAATGAACCATTACATATGTTTAGTAAACTTGTCCATCCCTGCATCAGTCAACAGCAGTGCAGGCTAACCAACTATGAAGCGACAACTGATTTGAGTGCTTTGATACAATACAAGCTAATACAAGCTCAGATTAAGTGTTGGGCAGAGAAATTGTTTAACTACTGACTGAATGTGATAGATCAAACATGACGTTTCTACTATTTAAATAAATCTACAGTGAATTACAACAGAGCAGGGATGAACAGTTACTGTTTGTCAGACTCTAGCTAGAGTATGAATAGAACAGATAGTCCCTTTATGGCCTAATTTTCATATCATTTGGGCCAGCGCTGATAACACAAGCAAATGCTGCCTTTACCCAGAGCAATTAAAAGTAAAAGGAACCAAGACAAAGTGGTTGACAAAGGTTTAAAAGATTCAGTGTAACATACATAACCTGACTAATCTACAAACTGGGAATTTTGGAGGATTTGACAAAGCAGTATAAAGCTCTCAAACCACTGAGAACAACTAAAGGCAGAACAGCAACTCATTCAGATGTTCCCATCATGCTCTTGGACAGTGACGTGATGTATTTCCATATAACCTGTCCATCTTCATACCTCATGCAAATATGAGGCGTCTGTTAGTCATTAAGGGCTTAACAAGACTTTCGTAAACACCTGACAATTCTAAAAGTATACATCAAGAGCTTTACATCTCATTTTAAATAATTTCAAGGAAGGCTTAAATAGTACACGGTCACACTCATAACACACACACACACACACACAAAATAATGCATTCACTTAGCGATTGGAGCTGGTGCATGTGCACTTCTGTATTGTGTGTCCATGGCTGGTTTTACTACACAACCCCACCTTGCACAAATTAGCAACTGAAATTAATTACAATTAAGTACAAACTTAATTTCTGCTACACAAACATTCTGCTAAAACACATTGACACAGCCTCTGCCTACACACGATTAGAGAGGTGAGATCAAACTCCAGGAAAAAAGCTAGATATGAAGAGTAACATTTCACTGGCTAGAAAAGGAAAAACTTCAAATTTAAGTAAAAAGACAGAATGAGTCAAACAGCCAGTCCAGCCTTGAGAAAAAGCATTTACATAGTTAGCATAAGATACACATGGCAGTTAAACTTGATCTGAGTTTCAGTTTCACATTCTCCTCTGCCATGCTGTCAGTGAGAGTGAGAGAGAAATTTGATCTTTGGCATGACAATTAATCAGTGTGTCCTGTTGAGTCATGTTTGCTCTGTGTGTGTGTGTGTGTGTGTGTGTGTGTGTGTTTGCGCTCTCTGTATGTGTGTGCGTGCATGTACAAAGAGGCCAAATTCCAATTTTTGCTCTCTTGAATGAAAGGGATGCTATCTGTAGGGTCGTTCTACATGCAAGTGAGCAAACAGAATCCCTCTACGAAAGATTGCTCCTTAAGGCTATTAGTTAAGGTCAAGCTTTTACCATTCATTTTAAAACCTGTGAAACTAAAATAGCTTTTGTACACTAAACATTGCTTTTTTTTTTGTACACCAACTATCAGCAAAAAATATTCCTTGCATATATTACTGTTCAAAAGATTAGGGTTGATACAATTTTTTTTTATTTTTATGTTTTTGAAAAAAGACAGTAATATTGTGAAATATTATAACAATATAAAATAACTACTTTGATGGCAGAGCTGAATTTTTAGCAGTTTTTACTCTAGCGATCAGTGTCACATGATCCTTCAGAATATTCTAATCTGCTTATTTGGTGCCCAAGAAACATTTCTTATTATCATCAACATTGAAAACAGTTGTGCTGTTTAAAATATTTGTGTAAGTGTGATTTTTTTTTCCCCAAGGTTTACCAACTCCAAACTTTTGAACGATAATGACATAAGGCTTCGTGAAAAATGTACCAAATGCTAAAACACAAGACAGTAATGCCCTGTCTGCCCTCCAAAATTAGTAGGGCATAGTGATGCTTACTTTTGAGTAGAACTCAACCTGTCTGTTCAGGATGAAGTAAAGTGGGAGTGTCATTAGATGAGGTAACAGGATGTGCCAGCTGAACTACCCGGATGTTTAAGCAACAGTCACATAAAACCGGTTTTGATTAATCCATTCTGTAATCACTTTATGCAATGCTGTAAAAACGTGAGACACAAAGTCCATCTAATTCATTTCTATAAATGACCACTTCACTTATTGGAAGTCTTTCGGAGGCTGAATGAAAGAATGGATCAATGTGTCACTCATCCTTTCATAGAGGCATTTCCCAGAACCCTCCCTGCACCTTGACAGTCTGTAGAGAAATAAAGCTCTCTGCTCATCACACACAGGTACTGACACGCTCCTGCCAGCCTGCTGTGCTTTCTCAGCGAGCTCACAGAATAGCACACTTTCTCTAAAACACACTCAAATCACTTTCTCCCACAAACACACTCATGATGTCATAGTAACAATTTTATTCTGTTTATTCTGTTTTTGTTCTGTCTTTTCTCCCTCAAACACACAGTGTTAGCACCACACCATCCCCACAGAGTCTAAGCAGCGTCTAAAAGCAGGTGCAAAGCCAAAGCGAGTCACCAGGTGAGTGCCAGCAGCAATAAATGTTTTTTTCCTGCGTTTCACTTTGGATACCGCATCTCAATACAAACAGAAGAGATCAGGTTTGACTCAGGTCTATGAGTAAGCTACTCTAAACCCTCCTAAATACCGGTTTCCTAACCCAGACACACTGGTGAGGATTTTATAAAAAACACTGAGTCAGAACAGTGAGAAAATAAATGTGTCACAATTCCATATGTATAGGGAATTGATCTTGAATGAATCTTTCACTTAAGACAACATGTCAAAGTCCTGTGTGAAACTCTGTCAACCCTTCCCCAAACCCCTCACTGCTTCTTATAAGGCTGGGCGGTAATGATGTTAAATATTGTGGTGACAATACACAGTGTTTAGAGATAGATTCTGTTACATCATGGTATGCAAACATATTCACATACAACTGCTTCAAGTTGAGACATCTGAGTGAAAAAGAACTCATACAGTGAAGAATGTGCAGTTTTATTTTACATCTGATGATTACATTTTTTTACTTGAATGCTACTGTTAAACAGATGTAATGTACCTGGAAAGTTAATGTTATTTCCTATATTGTATCCTATTGTTTGTAATTTGCTTTTTGTTCTTAATCTTAATAACACATTAAATAAAAATAACTATATTGTGATTATATGTTAGTATTTGTGAAAAAGTTACTCATATCATGAAATAATTTTGGTCATATCACCCACTCCTAGCTTCTTACAACACCTGATGGAAGTGGGTGTATTGCTTTGAAAACAACAAGAAAACGGAACCGAAATGAACCAATGGTTTGATAGTGCTTGTCTTTCTAGCTATCTCTCTGAAAGCTAGGCAGGGAGAAATTGATTTCACTAGTTAATATTTACAGAGCCCCCTGGGGATAGGCTACAACTGAATCAAGATAACATGCCACCACCTGAATGCTACAAAGGTATGCAATAAAAAAAGTGAGAAAATAAATGTGTTAAATGAGACCAATCACAGTTTAATGATTTCCATTTGTACTTTAATAAATGAAATATATAAATTACAACAAACGTCTAGTCCCAAAACTGAGCTTAAACTCTGAGCTCTAAATACTTTTCTGTGGGACAGTAATGAGAGGGTGTCCATTATGAAACAGTGGGGGGTGGGAGCAGGTTTACAGAGTACAAACAAATTTTCTCTGCGTCATGCTTGAGAAACACGTTTGGCAACAACCGTCTTTTGGCAAAACAAACATGCAAAACTAAGGAGCCACCCAAAACTATACATATCTTGCTTGATAAATGAGCCTGGATAGCAGCAGAAAAGAAAAACAGGAACATCTTTCTGGCTCGCTCCATTTAATTTTAATCCCTCTCTCTTCTATTCTGTTCACCCCACTGTGTCTGTATCACTCTTGCTCACTCGCTGACATATGGTTCTCAGGTAGGTGTGTTCGCAGGTAAACATTCCGTCTTCCAGATGTCTGCTCAACACATCAGTCCACAACAAGACTAAACCTGCATTCTTCCCTAGAGCAGAGCGTCTGTGCCTGCCTTCCTTCCCACACCCAAACCACACACATACATACACACACACACACACACACACACCACAGCAAGCCTCCTAAAAATCAACCAAATGCTAAAATCATATGGACAACATCAAAGACTTACCTTATGCTGACACATACTAAAATGATGTGGGTCACTGCTTTATATGTAACTTTTAATTAATTTGTCTATAATATTATTTCAAACTACAGAAACACATGGTCTCTTCTCACCTGCTGCAGGACGCTCTCCAGGGGCTCGGCCTTGCACAGCTCCTCCGCCGTGAGCCCGGTCTCTTCCTTGCACTGCTCCGACAGATCCACACTGTCCGGCTGTACTAGAGTCCGCTGAAGCTCGCCCACCTGTAAACAACATCATCTCTTTCAACCAGCCTCGCAATGCAACTCTAGCGGGGTTTCTTATCGGCGCCCCTTTTAACACACCTGGCCGTCGAGAACACAGACGCAACGTTCAATGTTCTCCACGCGCCTATGCGGTCTAGGTAGGCAGCTCACCGGGTTTGACACCGAGTCACTATGGCGATGATGATGATGAAGATATCTCAGGCAGTGTGTTTGTGTGAATGCAAAGCAGACACGGCAGGGTTACTGACCTACAGGCGATGACACGCACCAAACAAGGCACGCTTTCGTCTCTCGTGGCTTGAAAAGACCACATTATAAAGCTCGAATCAAGCTGTCAAACAGATCGTCAAATAAAACAGCTGTTGCTGGTAATGTAAATCACAATGTAGCGCGTTTAGCTCTCTAAAAGCGCACCTTGTTGGTGAATGTCAGCTGTCAAGGTGGTTTCTAACACTAGCACATTACTAGGTGGGTAGTTTAAAGTTAGAGACCTTACAACAGGGTCAAAAGGTCCGTACCTTATTCTCATGTAGATCCACAATTTGCCACACCAAGAGAATTAATTCCCTTTCATCCGACCCCAGTTTACCCCCATTTGCACCAGCTGTTGCCCCAAAGAACACCACCAGAGTATCACTGTGCGAAGCCATCAGGGACCACAAGGGTAAAAACTACAATTAAGAGCAAAGATCAAATAAAACAGTAACACGAGGGTTCACCTTTCTCCAAGAGAAGCAAACAAAAGAAATGGAAATTCAATTGAAGTACACGAGGAAGGACAGAAGAAGGACACGAGAGAGAGTGCGGCACGAGACTCTACCTGTTGTAGTACTTGTGTGTGCTCTCTATCCAGAGTTACTGGTTTGACTGGTAAAGAAGGCAGAAAAAAAGTCCTGGTTCGTCTCACGCTAACCCCATAACAAGCCCTGAAGGCTTTTCTCGCTGTCTCGTTTTTTCTTAGTTACCTGGCTTTGGCTCGGCCTCCTGTTTGGAGTCAATCTCCCGGGAGAGCGCGTTGATTGGCTGGTTTGTAAAGGTGAGGGCGGGGCGTATTGCCATGCATCTATGTAACCCGTTCTGATTGGTTCATTACGCTCTCGGTCTCTAGGAAGTAGGATGAAGAATTGAAGATCAGAATTCATTTGTCCTGCTTTGCTGTTACACACCTATGCGGACGCGCTGTTACCTTTCACTATAAACGTTTTTATCTACGTAAAAAGGTGCACTTACGTTGAAAGAAATAAACTTTGAAAAGCTTTGAAACAGGCCTATGTTTAAAAACACACACAATATATGAGCTCCCTGAATAAAAGCTCGAATAAAAGTTTTGTTTTTAGATGTGGCCAGTGCGCTTCCATAAAATCTCAAAAACGACAAATATTCGTGCCACTCTCACTAGACAAACACATAATCTCTCAAAACAGTTTTAGACGATCGATATTAATTGTGCTACGTACTGTATGATAGTTTATTCTGGCCATGTAGTTGTTTATGAAGTTATGAAGGGGCAGTATGACTGACACTTTGAACCACCAATCACACTTCAGTTATTTAAAGTGACGTTTATGGGCAGGTCTTATTCATTCCACCTTGCTACTACAATATGACAAGAAATATATTTTATATGCCAGAAACACCGTAATCTTAAAATTTATCGTTGCCGCGATTAATGTCCAACTTTGTTTTTCTTAATATTGCCAAATTATTTTTCCCCTTCAAAATGTAATGCTTTTGGTGTTTAGTCTGCTCTTTTTTTTAAAGGAAAAATACAATTATAGGTAACAGGTTTGGGTTTTAAGGTTAAATTGGGCAAAATAATAAAATACATGGCACTATGACATAGCTTGGAACGGCACAAAAAGAAATTAAATTAAATTAATTCTTGAAATAATTTAGGAACCCAAACCTGTCCTGGGCTCCATACATATACTCTATATAGAGACAACTGTACTGAGATCTGAGTTTTGTTTCCACGATTCAGTGCTCTTGTGTGCCTGTGTGTCAGTAATGAAATCGGACAAAAAGCCAGACAGAGACTGTTTGTCTGCAGCCCTCTCACTATTCCATTGCGTGCCAAACTTAGGTGACGACTCCATGTCCTCTTCCAGACTCAGGCACCTCTCTCCTTCTCTCTGGTTTCATCTTGAGCAATCGTCAGCTGATTCTTTCAGTCGTGAAATTTGTGGTGTAAAAGAGAGAAAGAAGAACCACAGGTCACAACATGAGAAATGTCATGTCACTAATCTGGAGTACACTACACGACCTTGAAAATCAGATTTTAAAACACTGGGCATCATACACTTGTCACCTTTGTAAATGGTCACAAAGAAAAATTGGGCATTAACTGAGGATGACACACTACTAGACTTCAAAGTTGTTCTGAAAACAGCAAACTCACCTGTGCCCATCCTACACTGTGCAATTATCTGTGAAATCCGTCAACTCTGATTGACCAAAATCTGCAGACTTGCTCTGACTTTGGCCAGCTAGAGCTGATTCATCCAGTGCTAATCAGGGCAAACATTTGTACAAATGTAGTGTAATGTATTCCAACCTTTACTCATATCGGTGCAAATTTTGCATTTCAAAAATTCAACAAATTTATTTATTATTTTAATTCAGTTAATAAAGGTATATCACTGAAAAGTGCCACAAAAGATTTCACAGATGAAGAAACAGCCTGGTACGTTTTTCTTTTGCTAGACAGTGGCCCTATGCAAGACAATTTGTATGTTTAGGTTTTAAAAAATAACAGTTCAATTTTCATATGAAAGGAGCAACATAGAAAAGAATGACATTGGAGTGGAATCTTCTTCCAGACGGACATCTGTTCCATTTAATGCCCACTTCCTCTTTCACACACGTTGCAAGGAGAAGGAAGCTGTTGAAATCACAATACACAGAAGATTTAAGACTAAAGACACTCTGTTTACATAAGATACCATGGGAATTTGATTGTAAACAGACAGAAATATTTGCTATAAGGCAAGGCAAGGCAAGTTTATTTATATAGCACATTTCATACACAGTGATAATTCAAAGTGCTTTACATAAAAGAAAGTGAAATAGACATTAAAAATCAATAAAAACATGGAAATAAAAATAATAAAAACAAGGAATTTTAAAATGATATAGAAATTGATTTAAAATAAATTTAAAGAAAATGATTATACTTAAAATTCATTGCAGTCAGTTCGGACATATTAGCACAGTGCTCATTCAACAAATGCACAGTTAAACAGATGAGTTTTGAGTCTTGATTTAAATGTGGCTAATGTTTTAGCACATCTGATCTCTTCTGGAAGCTGGTTTCAACTGCGGGCCGCATAATAGCTAAAAGCAGACTCCCCTTGTTTTGTGTGAACCCTTGGTATTTCTAACTGACTCGATCCTAATGATCTGAGTGGTCTGTTCGGTTTATATTCAGTGAGCATATCAGCAATATATTTAGGTCCTGGGCCATTGAGTGACTTATAAACGAGTAAAAGTACTTTAAAATCAATTCTAAATGTAACTGGAAGCCAGTGTAAGGACCTGAGGACTGGTGTGATATGCTCAGATTTTCTGGTTCTAGTCAGAATCCTGGCAGCAGCGTTCTGGATGAGCTGCAGCTGTCTAATGGTCTTCTTGGGAAGGCCGGTGAGGAGACCATTACAGTAATCCACCCTGCTGGTGATAAAGGCATGAACAAGTTTCTCCAAGTCTTGACTGGAAACAAAACATCTAATTCTTGCAATGTTTTTGAGATGATAGTATGCTGATTTAGTTACTGCTTTGACATGACTACTAAAACTAAGGTCTGTCTATAAAGGCATTTGAGTTATATCAGAAATATCGTAGAATATGCAGTTGCAATTTAAGACAACGTAATATACAACTTCAAGCACTCTTTTTTTGAGAAATAACAGTTGTAAAGGTTATTACTTTTATTGAGGTTGTGGGTATAAAGCTTCTTACAGAGTCAGTCTGAGGTACTGATGCATGATTCCATAGCCACATCTACAGGCGCTTTTGAGTCCACGAGACACTGTGAGTTGGTGGTGTGTGAACTCTGTCTTTTGGACACAAATGATAACTCTTTATTCCCTTCGCCTGACACTGCACTGGACAGATGCTGGAAGAGCTTCTGTATTCCAGTTTCCCGGAGCGAGCTACAGAAGGCACGAGCGGCAAACACGTAAAGCACTGGATTGACTGAGCTACTGATGAACGTCAGGGCTCCTGCTATAATGGTCATTGTGGTGCAGGCTTCCTCCAAACTTTTCGCCATGTTGGGGTTTGAATGCTTGAGAGCGAGCGAGATGAGGGAAAGAAGGTTCCCCACATGATGAGGAATCCAGCTCAGAGCGAACATCACCACCACACTGCAGATGAGAACCGTCGACTTTCGCTTGGACTTGAAGTTCATCTGCGCTATGCGACTGAAGAGGCAGCCGTAACAGACCAACAGAGTGAAAAAAGGGATGACAAAGCCTATAAGAGACTCTAAAATGAGCAACACGGCCTCCTGGGCATCAGTCTCATACTCCCTGAACAGACATTGATTTTGTCCATGAACTTCTCCCAAATTGTGAGTTATAATAACGGGAATACTGAGGAGAAATGAAGCCATCCATATCATTAGAAGTACCTTGTTCAGTGCTTGTCTCCTCCTCCAGCCGATTGAGGCGAATGGGTATCTGATAGCTAGGAAGCGCTCCACGCTCATGATGGTGATGATGAAGACACTGCTGTACATGCAGGCATAGATGATGTACACCATGGCTTTGCAGGCAGCCTCTCCAAACACCCAGGAACGGGTCAGCGAGTAAATCCACAGCGGCAGTGTGATCAGCACCAGAAGATCTGCGGCTGCTAGGTGGAGGATGAGAAGCACCGTATGTGAACGCTGTTTCACATGCTTCAAGATGGTCCACACCACCAGCAGGTTCCCAGGTGTGCCCACCAGGAAACACAGCCCCAGGATCACACAGGCCCCCACCAAGACCAGCTCGGTCTCCTCATCCTCCTGAAAATAAGCTGTAGCGTTCATGATTCTCTCTCTGTCCACTCGAGTCTGCTATACATCTAACCACTGAGCTAGAAAACCTGCCTCAGCAAAACTCACTTCCCTTCTGTGGAAACTGCAAATTCAGATATAAGACTTCTGTAAAAAGTGGACGCAATTACGATTTGTGTTTAAACTCGTGAATTTCTGACAATTTGGGCGAGACAGTTTACCTCACTGTGGAGTTTTAACTAGGCCTACTTTAACAGCACAGGACTAATATATATATATAAGTATATGTTTTAAAGGCCCTTCAGATATACAATACTGGGGCAGAGAAACATTTTTAAAGCCTTACACATGCTCAAGCAGAATATTTTAGGTTTTTATTTATTTATTTATTTAAAAAAAAAAATTTCACCTCTGTATTAAGTGTTATGACATTTAAACAACTTTAATCATTCAAAAAATCAACTATTATGGCATTTAAACAAATTTGATCACAAATTTTTGAGATATTGTGGCATTTAAACAAGTATCATCAATAAAAAATCTATGTCATTTCAATTTTTGACCACAAAAGTTTGATATTTAAACCATTTTGATAAAAAAAAAAAAAAACATATGACTATTGTGGCATTTTAACAATTTTGACTATTAACAAACAGAAATATTGTGGCATTTAAATAAAGTTGACCATTAAGAAAATATCTTAATTTCTTATAAGACTAACAGTTACTCAGGGAGAGCTGTGAGATCCCTTGTGTTCACAACCATTGGGATCTTCAAGGATCTTTCCATCCTGCAGTCCACAATCCTGTAAGAAGCCTTGCTGTGTTTGTGTTGTTAAGTCCTGAAACAGCTTCACTATCCCAGACTTCTTCAGACTTCCATGTAAGTTTTTAGAAGCAAATGCATAAAGCACGGGGTTTACTGAGTTACTGATAAATGCCAGAGCTCCAGAAATGAAGACAACACTATTTGGGATATGAGACCATTCATCTGATTGTCCTACTAGAAGAAGCACCATCCCTACGACATTGAGGATGTGGTGAGGTAACCAACACAAAATGAAGGCCATGACCACTCCACAAATGAGAAAGGCCGTTTTCTTGGTCCTAAAGCGCACCTTTCGGAGCTGTACTGCAACCTGACAGTAGCAGATCGCAAGTGTGAGAAATGGAATAACGAAGCCAAGCAGAGTCTCCAAACACATACAAAAGACTTCGAAGGACATAGAGTTGTACTCCCGGAAGAAGCAATGTTTCACTCCATCGTCATCTTCATCGATATACTGGGTTAGGATGACTGGAATCCCCAAAATGAATGACAGGATCCAGGTCACTGCCAGTATTCTGGACATGGACATCCTATTTTGCCAATACAGCATCTTTAAGGGGTATCTGATAGCTAGGAAGCGCTCCACACTCATGATGGTGATGATGAAGACGCTACTGTACATGCAGGCATTGATGATGTACACCATGGCTTTGCAGGCAGCCTCTCCAAACACCCAGGAACGGGCCAGCGAGTAAATCCACAGCGGCAGTGTGATCAGCACCAGAAGATCTGCGGCTGCTAGGTGGAGGATGAGAAGCACCGTATGTGAACGCTGTTTCACATGCTTCAAGATGGTCCACACCACCAGCAGGTTCCCAGGTGTGCCCACCAGGAAACACAGCCCCAGGATCACACAGGATGCAATGTTCCCTGCAGATGACCAGCTGTCCGCTACCGTATCATTGTCACTATAGAGAAAGGAGATGTTCATTTTGGTCTCTGTTTTTAGTGAGCCTGAGTTCTGACTGAAACTGCTTTTCAGTTCCTTATGCTTACAGCTTACAAAGCAACACTTCCACTGTGTGTTATTCATATGACAGAAAAAGGTGGAGACAAATCATATGTCCACATATTACAGTAATTCATTGTTTCATTATTGTGCTGTACTTTTGGTTTTCTGAAACTGAAATTGAATGAAACAGTAAACAGTTTACTTGAAATTAAAACCAGTAGCAAAAAGGGGGAACCCGGAGAGTGATGTTACACAAGTCAGTTAAATGAACAACAAATGAGTCACTGTCACACATGTCACACCCTCCTGAGGTGACACTAGAAGTTTCTGTGTATAAATATGAAAGATGATTTACATGATAAAATAATAAGAAAAAAATAAAACATATCATTCTTACAGTGTCATTTGAAGTCTTGAGGTTGTTAAATGACTAAACTAGTAGCCTCATCTGAATTACAAAGTTCTCTTTTGTTTTGATATAATTGAGGATTTAGGTCATAATAAAGTGTGTCTGGTGCCTGCCGTATAATTAAAAATGTATAATTATTTGTTTTAATTAAATATTACATAAATAATGCGCACAAATGAACAGTGTCCTCTGTAGAAACCGTCAGAATATACACAGGAATATACTGTAACTGAAGGGTTTGTGAGTGTTATTGAAGTGGAATATTTTTAGTATTATTTTTATAATTTTTTTTTTTAGATTTATTTATTTTTGGCATTTTGCCTTTATTTAGACAGAACAGTGTAATGACAGGAAGCGAAGTGGGAGAGACAGAGAGGGAGTGGATCGGTAAAGGTTCAAGAGTGAGGATTCGAACTCGGGACGCCTGTAGCGCAACGGTGCTGCATGTTAGTGTGCTGCTCACAAGGCCATCGGCACCGATGAAGTTGAGATTTCTGACCAATTGAAGGGAAAAATCATTTTGAGAAAACAGCCTTTGAAGATACACATTGTATTTGAAATCTGCAAACAGATAAAATGTAATAAAAAAATAATCATTTAACTATGTAGGCCTATTTGGGATGTTTTCTTTCCACTAGTCTGAAAGACGTGATATGCAAGCAAAATTTACTCAAAATGTACCAGTGCCTCAAACAAACAGGGGGTTTGTCTGTAGTGTCTATCTTCCCTTAAAATATTACAAATACTAATATTAATTTTTGATTCATGTACTCAATTTGAAGTTCTATTAATGTTGCATTCAGGCAGTGGAGTAGTAGGTTGTGACAGCAATATAATTTGTGGGGTATTTGACTATAATTTACACAGTTTAGGGATAAATAACAGATTTCTAAACAAGCTGTATAAAATGTGGAATAACATATTAATCATTTAATCAATGCTTATTCACTCTATGTTCATTGTGAAGTCTACTTAATTACACTCATTATTAATATTTTCATGGGATGTATGAGATGTTTAAGGAGTGAGTATCTGATGATCAAATACCCAGTTTTTTTTTTTTTTTTTTAATGAAAATCTGAAGTCATACAAATATTTCTTACGTGCACGTCAAGCAGATCTCCATGTAAAAGAGGAGATATCTCAACAACAGGAGTCCTCGCATCTGTCAATTCAGACACATGAAGTGAAGTCTGTGCCCAGGTGAATGAGACAGTAGCGCCATCTGCTGGTCATACTTCATTTCTTTCTTCTATGGAAAAGTTGCTTATTTGTCCAAAACTTACATTTCCCCTAATATAGGCATATCTGAAGTTGATGCATTTGACTGATGGGTTTTTAGATATTCATGAAAGCACGCATACATTCCATGCAAAATTTTATTTTTGATTGAGAGTTTAAACCAACAGAGTGAATTATGTCAGCTGTATGAGGCTAGTGCAGAAATTATAGTTTGTTTTTGTTCATTACAGCTAATTTTCTTCAGATGAGGTCTTTCTGATCCAGTATTTCACTGTCTAGAGCACAGCTGGTTTGATCCGCTTACAGACACTGCAGGTTTATACAAATGATGGATTATTCATTATTAGTATTTTTCTTATATTTTGTGTAATGAATATATGCCTCCCTTAGTCACAACGCGAAGGCTGAGGTTCCTTTTACAGATGTTTAATGCACTTATGGACATGGACATCAACACCAACGCCAACACAACACCGTAGAACTAAATAAACAGGACGAATAACAAACATCAGTCACACATTCAGTTACACGGAAAACACGTATAGGACTTTAAACTCTTAAATGAACAAAAAATACATCAACATACCACTTTTGCCTGCTTGTAAGCTAAGAGAGGGGGTTATATCTTGAAGTTTCTTGGACGGATGACTTGTAATCATACAGAGAAATCTTAAACCTTTTTTAACGATAACATCATTCCATCTCTTTGCGCAGATGACAAAACAGGAAGTGATATACAAATGGCAAGATGGGAATAAAATAAAACAACCAAAAACCTTTTCAATCTTGCTCAAGTAAACAATAACTCAGTATAGAAATCACAATAAATACTGTAAAATAACCAAAGTATAAAGTTATACAAATTAAACGAATGAAAAGTTATACTATGATAAGCAAGTGTCTAAGTACACAAGCGCCATCTAGTGGAAACAAATAAACTCAGAAAACTTTGTGATGGCAAATACACTCCCACCATCACACTATGTGTGATTCTTAAGAGAAGTATTATCATAAACTTAACATTCAGAAGGAATTTCGTACACGTTAAACATGCACAGTGGAATCATTCTCATCAAACTTAAACCTTTAATCAGCTTCAAGTAATAAGACTGTTTTGTGTATGGGTCTTTCTAGATAAACTGACTTGCTTGTGCGTGCACCCTTACTATCCAGTGTTGCATCACTTACAAAAAGTTTAAGTCTTCTCACCCTTCCATCAGTCCCTGGGAAGACTTCTACCACTTTGGCTAGCTTCCACTGATTTCGTGGTGCTAAGTCATCTTGGAGCAGAACGATATCATTTATTTTAGCGTTTCTCCTGCTCTTATTCCACTTATTTCTCTGCTGCAAACTCAACAGATATTCTTTTCTCCATCTGGTCCAAAACTCATTCGCCAGAAACTGAACTCTCTTCCATCTTTTCTGAAGATATAGATCCTCCCTCACAAACTCTCCAGGAGGTGGTGCGATGATAGTTGACTTCATTGTTAGTATATGATTTGGCGTCAATGGTTCTGGTCCCACAGGATCACTGATGTGTTCTAAGGACAATGGACGACTATTGACAATCGCCATTACTTCATACATGAACGTTCTTAAAGAAGAAGTGTCCAGTCTCGCTGCAGACTGGTCAAGGATGGATGTCAGTACACTCCTTACAGTCCGGATCTGTCTCTCCCAGACACCACCCATGTGACTGGAAGCAGGCGGGTTCATGACAAAGGTACAACCTAACTCTTTCACACGTTCTCGATCCATTCCCTTCATCAACTCCAGGAACTCTCCCTTTGCACCGACAAAATTAGTACCTTGATCACTATGCAACTGACTTACATTGCCACGAATTGCAATGAAACAACGCAGAGCGTTAAGGAAAGCATCAGTGCTAAGATCATCCAGTACCTCAAGATGAACGGCCCGCGAACACATGCAGGTGAACAGGAGTCCGTATCTCTTCAGCTCTCTCCTTCCCTCTTTAACATAAAACGGCCCGAAGCAGTCCATGCCACTATAGGTAAAAGGAGGGGTAGTTTCCATCCTTTCAGGTGGCAAATCAGCCATCTTTTGCTCCTGATTGCATTTCCGTAACTTCCTACACTTTATGCATTTGTAGATAAGAGATGACACTTCACTACTGCATCCCAAAATCCAAATGCCATTGGAGCGAATTTCATTCAAGGTCATGCCTCGACCTTGATGTTGCACTTTCTCATGGAAGTGTTTAATGAGTAGACGAGATACGTGGTGACCTTTAGGAAGAATGGCCGGATGCTTGACATGAGGGTGAAGCTCCGCCTGCGTCAATCTTCCTCCCACCCGTAAGATATCATGATCATCAATAAACGGACTTAACTTATACAGCTTATTGGACTGATTTGAATGAACTTCCTTCCCTTGTCTTAGAGATTTTATTTCATCGCCAAACACTTCCTCTTGAACTGTTCTAATTATGAATTGCTCAGCATCCTTCCTTTCTTCGAGTGTTGTGACTTCGTTGGATCTTTCTACCAAACCCTTCACACTCCTCGCACAACGTTTGAGTCTAGCTATGGCTTTCACTACCCTCTTCCAATCTGAAAACCTTTCCAAGCGATCCGACAGAGACATCTCTTCTTTTACCTTGGTTGCAAGAACCTGTGCCCCTTTGAGTTCTGGGTCTCCTTCATAAACTTCTACCTTAATGTCTTCCTTAGGGAGTTCTCCTTGCCAGAGAAAACTTGGACCAGTAAACCAGTTAGATTCCGTGAGTTCCTTCACAGTGAGCCCACGAGAGGCATGGTCAGCTGGGTTTTGATCTGAAGCAACATATCTCCACTGACTAGGCTCAGTGCTTGTCCTGATCTGCTGAATTCGGTTGGCTACGAATACGTGGAACCGTCTTGCATCATTGTTAATATAACCAAGGACAACCTTGGAATCGGTCCAGTAGTATTCACAGATACCATCCAATTCTAGTTCTCTTTTGAGCAGATCACCAGTTCTTGTGGCTACAACTGCAGCTGACAGCTCCAATCTTGGAATTGTTGTTACCTTTGTTGGGGCAACTCTTGCTTTACCCATAACGAGAGTGCAGTTAACTTCACCAGACTTGGTCACAGTTCTGAGGTATGAACATGCCCCATAGCCTGACGCGCTGGCATCAGCAAAATGGTGTAACTCATATTGCTGGACATCTTTGAACTCTGATGGCACATAACAACGTGGTATCTTTACTGAGGCCAGATTATGGAGGTCTTGTAGCCAAGCTTCCCAATGCGGCCTGAGGTCATCAGGAAGTGGTTCGTCCCAGCCTATCTTGTCATTGCACATCCTTTGCAAGGTCCTCTTCCCAACCAGAATGAAGGGAGCGACGAATCCAAGAGGATCAAAAATGGAAGCAACTGTAGACAACACACCTCTTCTAGTGAAAGGATTTTCCTTTACTAGTACTCTGAAATGGAACTCATCTGAAGCTATGCACCAATGAACTCCGAGTGCCCTTTCTATTTTAGGTTCTCCTAGGGCCAAGTCAAAGTCAGTTGCACCTTCAGTGCATTCCTCCTTCGGGATTGTGGTGATTACCCTCTTGCTGTTGGTGATGAATTTGTGCAAGTGGAGCTTCCCGGTATTGCAGAGATCCCTGGCTTCCTTCACCATCTGGATAGCCTCTGCTTCCGTATCCACACTTGCCAAGCCATCGTCAACATAAAAATTACGCTGTATAAACTTCACTGTGGCTTGATTAAACTTGCCTTCACCTTGTGAGGCAAGGTACTTGAGCCCGAAGTTTGCACAGCCAGGCGAGGAAGCAGCTCCAAACAAGTGGACCTTCATGCGGAAAACTGATGGTGGAGCTTCCATGTTGCCTTCTTCCCACCACAAAAACCTGAGGTAGTCCCGATCCTTTGGAGCAACATAAAACTGATGGAACATACGCTCCACATCACACATGATGGCTACCTGCCCTTTCCGAAAGCGACACAAGACTCCAACAAGGGTATTTGTGAGGTCGGGCCCAGTCAGCAGATGCTCGTTCAGAGAAGTATTCTGAAATCGTGCAGAGCAATCAAAGACAATGCGAATCTTGCCTGGCTTCTGTGGGTTATAAACCCCATGGTGAGGGATATACCATGCTGGCTGATTGCTTAACTCCATCTCTGGGACCCTTTCAGCGTCACCTCTGGCTATTATGTCCTTCATGAAAGCTAGGTAGTCCTTGAAGTATTGTTCATCCCTCTTCAAACGCTTCTCTAAGGATTTGAGTCGATGCTCTGCACACGCTTTATTGTTCGGCAAGTACGGTTTCTCACCTTTAAAAGGCAACGGCATCTCATAGTGCCCATCTTGCAGTTGCTTAATGCCTTCATTTAACTTTGTCAGAAACCGTAGGTCTTCTTGCGATGCAGAAGCTTCCTCATTAGTCCTTTCAACAAAGTCTGACTCAAATACCTTCAGTATCTCTGCTGGAGTGATCATCTCCTTAACTTTGTTTTTGCGAACAAAGCAGACTTCAGACTTGAGTTTGTGAGAAGGTTCGCCAGCAGGTAGAACTTGCTTCATAATAATCCTATGACTCACGCCAATTTCATCTTCGTAATCACCATCGTAGTGGTTGCATCCGATTATACTCCAGCCTAACACAGATCTTTGTGCAAAGGGCTGATCTTCATTACCTCTGAGAACATCTCTGGGAAGTAAGGCTTGAGGACAGTTATACCCTATTAACAAACCTATTTCACAATCAAGTGCAGGAGCCATTTCATCTGCCAGATGTTCTAAATGAGGCCAGTTCTTTGCTGTTTCACAAGTGGGTATATGAGATCTATTTGCAGGTATATAGTCTCTAGTATAAGTCGTTGGAAGTTGGATTTTCACTTCAGACTTAATACCTCTTACTTGTAGTCCATTCAATTTGTGACTGGACACAACCTTAGTCTTGGAAGTTATTGTAGAAATCTTGAGTTTGACTGGTTCCATTTTAGTATCAAGTGTCTCAGCTGTGTCCTTTAAAATGAAAGTGGTGTCGCTTTGAGTATCAAGCAAGGCGTACACTAAAATCTCCTTCCTTGGTTCAGCTATAGTTGAAACATACACTGGAACGATGGGTGAAGTATAAGTGCCATTCTTTTCTTGAACCACTCTGTTTGAAGTCACAGGCATAGACTCTTGTATCCTCTGTGATTCAGTTGTTCTGTCTGCAAAGTCTTGATTAGACCTTGACTGATCTTGATTGAGTCTAGTTCTTTGTCCTGGGCCTTTATTTACCCGATCCTCATGTAAGCACGTTGGATGATACCTTTCACATTTTTCACACACACTCCTAGAGGTGCATCCCTTAGAGTTATGACCAGTCTTAAGACAGCCAAAGCACAATTTCTCAGACTGTACAAACTTCAATCTTTCTTCAACTGGTCTTTCCATAATCTTACGACACTTATGAAGAGTGTGGCCATGTCTCTTACAAAAGACACACATGACGCTAGTCTTTTCACTGGAACTAGTAGTGAATGTCTTAATGCTTGAGTGGCGATTCCGTTGAAACTTGGAGTGATCTTGATCAGGTTGCTTGAATCTCTCTTGCTCTACTGGCTTTATTGCTTGCAGTGAGGTGATAGGATTGCATGCGATTCTAGCTTCCTTGTTGAGAAATTCAACAAAGTATTTGAAATCAGGGAATCCTTTGTATTCATCTTGGAACTTAGTAACTACTCTATTCCAACGTGAACTCAACCACTCTGGCAATTTAGCTGATATCCTTTGATTTTCAACACAGTCATTCAGAGCTTGTAAACCTTGAACATAAGGCATGGCTGATTCAACGCTGCTCAGGAAATCTACAAATTCCCGGAGGTCTTTGGTATCTTTGGTAGCAATCTTGTGCCATGACTGTATTTTGTCGCGGTATGACTTGCCAACTACAAATGGATTGCCAAACCGGTCCTCAAGTATGTTCCAGGCAGCCATATAAGCCGCTTCTGTTCCAACCAAGAAGTGTCCTTCAATAGCTTTCTTGGCTGGACCACTTACATACTTGCGTAGAAAGAAAAGCCTTTCTTGGGCTGGTAAGTTCTTGCGATCAATTAACGTCCTGAAGGACAGTTTCCAATCATTATACTTCAGAGGTTCTCCTGAGAAAACAGCAGGTTCTGGAATTGGAATCCTATTGGCTGTAATAGCTTCAGCGAGTGCCTTCACAAGGTCATTAGAGGCTTCACTGGAAGCAGCTAATGCATCTGACTGAGATACATGAGCTTGAGTGACTGGAAACCTTTGAGGAGAATAAGCAGGTTGATTTGGTTGAGAGACATTCTGTAAAGAGAGAGAGTTAGGAATGCTTGGCTGAGAGAGATAGTCTTCTTGCTTTTGTTGAAGAGGAGGAGCGGAACGCATTTTTCCCTCATCAGCTTCGATGCTTTCAGCATAAACTTGTAGCCTTGCTTGTGCTGCGTTATGTCTTTTTAGTTCTTCCAATCGCTCCACTTCCTTTTTCTTCTCTTCCAACCTTATTTTCCTGATAGTACTTTCTGAGATAAATTGAACTCTTTTTCTTGCATTCTCCGCTTCTATTTCCCTTTCTTGAGCTTCTCTCTCGGCCGTTAACCTTTCATCTTCTGCCTCAAGTTTCCTAATTTCCTCTTCACATTGATGCTGTGTCTTCATTATTTTAATCACCTCTTGAGTAGCTGCTACTTCAGCCGCTGCTTCTTGTCTTTTCTGCAAAGAATAATGGGAAGACTGACTGGACATCTTAGAAATAGACCTTGACTTACTGGAGGTTGCAGAGATGATGCTGGACACAGTGGCTTCAAACACTGAATCTGAATCAGGCCAGGGTATGTTCTCAGAATCTCCGTTGAGAAAGTGTTGAGCCTTTTCATTTGCAGTGCTAGTAATGGCAAGACAGGTGTCATTTTTTCTCCGAATTTCTGGCTCAGGGCTTGTGATGCTTCTTATGTCACCATAAATATGGTCGACCTCAGACTGAATGGCATTAATTGTACTCACAACCTCAAAAATCAAATCTGCCCCATCATTGTTCTTCATGGCTCTTTTCAAACCATTGATGTGATACTTCCATCTTCTATATTTCTGTTCAAAACTTCTTTTCAAATTGTCCAGTCTAGCGTCTTGCAATGTTTTACCTTTTTCGGTGAGTATGCGTACACGCTGGCTTCTTCTGATATCTGTCTGTGTATTATCTGCGCCCACCTGAGGTTGTTGTACTTGTGCAGCTATTTCAACATGCTCAGCCTGCTGTGGTGGGAGAGCCTGCTCTGCATCGTCACCTTCTTGTGCTGTAGGATCTGCACAGATAGCTTCTTTGCTGGACAACACTGTATTTTCACTTGTATCTGACATGTCAATTCTGTATTGCACTATAATGTGATATTCAAAAGGAACAGTCTAAAGTTCTAGTGCAAGTGACTCAGCTAGGCTTGAGTGTTTCAACTGTGTAAATTAAGAACTATAGAACTGTGAAGTAGCAGAAGCATGAATACAACTTGTGAAATGCAAACACTCAAAATTATAAAGTATGCAAAACTTAAAAACTCAATAATACATATAACACATTTGTTTGTCTCTTTAAGTCCTTATAGTTTCTTAATAAGCCGAGCAATTATGAGAAAATGTCCACTATTATCTTAGAATGAGGATGATGGAAATACCAGCAAAATTGAAGCTTCAGCAACAGTTCACAAAACCTTGTGCTGCTTCCAAGACACTAACTTAAAGGTGCTTGCTTGTTCAGCCTTTACTTGTTCACTGCCGCTTCAGTCACTCAATAGCGGTCGTTTTGAAAGTTGTACTTCCCTTATCCAACTCCTTTTGCCTCTTGCTGGCTGACTTCCGCGTGCAGGTTTTACCATCTGATGATCTTGGCCTTCACCGACGCAGTGAAGTGTTCTACTATGCCTCCCTTAGTCACAACGCGAAGGCTGAGGTTCCTTTTACAGATGTTTAATGCACTTATGGACATGGACATCAACACCAACGCCAACACAACACCGTAGAACTAAATAAACAGGACGAATAACAAACATCAGTCACACATTCAGTTACACGGAAAACACGTATAGGACTTTAAACTCTTAAATGAACAAAAAATACATCAACATACCACTTTTGCCTGCTTGTAAGCTAAGAGAGGGGGTTATATCTTGAAGTTTCTTGGACGGATGACTTGTAATCATACAGAGAAATCTTAAACCTTTTTTAACGATAACATCATTCCATCTCTTTGCGCAGATGACAAAACAGGAAGTGATATACAAATGGCAAGATGGGAATAAAATAAAACAACCAAAAACCTTTTCAATCTTGCTCAAGTAAACAATAACTCAGTATAGAAATCACAATAAATACTGTAAAATAACCAAAGTATAAAGTTATACAAATTAAACGAATGAAAAGTTATACTATGATAAGCAAGTGTCTAAGTACACAAGCGCCATCTAGTGGAAACAAATAAACTCAGAAAACTTTGTGATGGCAAATACAGAATATGTGACTTCACCATGTTTACAAAGACATTTGTTTCTTTTAAATATTAAAGCAGTGCATAAGCGGTCCGAGACCTGGTACAACATTTAACACTCGTATTTCACCCAGTCTAACCCAAGTACAGAAACACAAATGCAAATACAGATGGATACACCTGTGCAGCCTTTGAATGTTATATGTGTCGTGAGCCAACATCATCAGTACAAAAGTGATATTCCAGCATGTAAATTATGTTCAGTGGACATAAGGCTATTTGATCTATGACAGAAGCTCTAAGGACAAAACAATGAAAAAGCATGTTTCTTTGTCACTAATATATACTTCTCATGAACTTCTCTCTCTTTCTTCCTTTCTTCCTTCAGTAAGGGTAATGACAGTTTGATAGTTAAGGGTGATGGACAAAGGTTTAGATATTGTGTATTGTTTGTTGCTGGCTGCTTGATTTGGTTTGCTTACCATGGTTAATTTAAACATCAAGGATTTAAATGAAGATGTAAATGAAGCAGAGTCACTCCACACAAATGCTTCAGAATACTTCAGTGACTCCATGAACAATAAACATAGGTGCAAAAGGTGCTGGTAAAATATAGATAAAACCACATGTAATTTATAGGGAGGGTCTCCTCCCCTCTCTACTGAGACCACCAGCACACACTCAGAGCAACAGCATATGTTGGTTTTCCACCTACTAACACAGGCTATAAGTGTGAAAAGATGCTGGCACCTAAAAGAGATTGAACAGATGAGTCGTCCCAAGCATCACCTGGAAACCTTTCTCATATCTAACAGGCTACAGCCAATAATTTGTTTCCCTCTCTCACACACTTGGCCCAGTGCAGCCCCTCAGCCACCTGCGCCAGATTTCATGGAGTGCCTGAGATGTATCAGCAGTCTGTCGCCTCAGTTACATAATAGAGAAATGGCCCCCCGTGATGAATATACTGTGGGAGATTAGCAGA
This sequence comes from Barbus barbus, assembly GCF_936440315.1. Lineage (NCBI taxonomy): Eukaryota > Metazoa > Chordata > Actinopteri > Cypriniformes > Cyprinidae > Barbus > Barbus barbus. The sequence goes on along the minus strand of NC_136730.1, from coordinate 20,674,591 downwards.
CATGTGGGTCTCTCCAAGATGAGTCTGTTGGCTGCAATGCTGATGAATGTCATCTCCATCAACAGACAGATGATGAGTGGACACCAGCAGAACCCGGATACAGGCAGAACTAATAGAGCACAACGATACACACCATTTACAATGCAAAGAGACAGACTATGACACCAGTGTGAGAAAGCAAAGGGAACTAATGCAGACGCCCAGAGGGCCCCGGACAATCACTCGGTGAAGCGTCAGCATGACAGAAGCACTCACATTCCAGCAGGGGCATTTCTATATAGCTAGCTACTCATATACCATGGTATTTTTTTTAAGGTCCTTAAAAATAATTTAATGGAAGTAACAGAATTCTTTAGTGAAAGATTCTCTGTGGAGCCACTGTCGTAGCCTAATATATAATACGACCATCCATCTTCAAGAAAAGGCTAAAAACATCTCTTCTATCAACACTTGCACTCTCTATTCTTTTTCTATCCTAAGGTTAGCCTACTTGTTTTTTTCTTCTTCTTTTGTTTAAATGAACACTTAGGCCTACACATACGCTCTGTATTCTTTTGACTTGTTTTCTTTTTATTTAAAAAAAAAAGCCCTTCTAACATTAGCGTTATCTATGGTTTTTCTATTCTATCTACTTGATTTCATTTTAATTATTATAGAAGAACCGTGTTCTACGTGTACTTGTCTGAGACTACCGAGACTTGTCACAGCACTTACATATTATTGCTCTTTTGTTGGTTTCGATGGCTTCTATTGCCCTCATTTGTTAGTCTCTTTGGAATAAAGCATCTGCTAAATGTATTGTAAATGTAATTAATATGAAAACAATGTGACCATCCAGTTTAGGATAGAGCTGCGGTATTCATGGCTGGGTGATTTGTGGTACAGGTTGATCATCCTCCAGTGCTAAGAATAATTTTTTTTCTTTCTTTCTACAAGCTAGGAAAAAGATAAGCAGATAAATATCACACAGCATTCATAACTGGCACATAATCAAAAAGGAAAAAAGAAAAGAAAAGAGTGCATTAGAAAACTAACAATAGAAATAAAATGCATCAGAGATCAACTGTATTTTACCACACCATAGAAACCTTAATTGTGGTTTGGGAAGATTAGGATTTAAGTTAGGCCTAATGGTTAGAATTGGGCTATGTGTAAAGTTAGAGTTAAGAATAAGATAATGGTTTTTGAATATCTGTGTGTGCTGGATGGACATTCATTCATTTCATGACTGTCTGGAGATCCTAGAGATGTGTTTCCATTGCTCATATTTAGCTTTTCCCAGTTTCTGAACTTCAGGCTGTAATATTATTAAGGATTGATGGTGCAAAACTTTCTTGGTAAAACAGATAAATAAATCAGAGTAGTACAGCCTCACTGGAAGCACTCAAAGCTCATCATATTCACTCACGCTGTGAATGATTCAGCCAATTATGCCTCATTGAGTTCCGTTCCACTCTCGGGTTTGTGGTTTCCATCCGTGTGTGGACAAAACAAAGAACGCTGGAAAATACTGTGACATTTCCTACAAGGTAAACAACTTAACTTCGTATCTCCTTAACTTCGTATCTCCCTGTCCAGATGTGGCCTTTGCATATTTCAGTCTTTGGTACAAGTAGATGATGTTGGCCCATGGATGCCATGCTTTCCTGATGGGGATACTTGGCTCCACCAAAATGGACTCTAGGGATTATAGCAAACCTAGTCTATTTCCTCCAGGCGAGGCTTTAAAAAGAACAAAGATCTATTCAACGGAACCCCACCCGAATCTGTTTTTAGTTTAAGATTAAACTGATTAATGGGCGATCATTCAAGTATTTTCACCTTCCTTCCTGTTACACACAAACCATGCTACTGTGGATAAAGGTAACTATAGTTTCAGAGGCCAGCTGAGAAGTTCAGCACTTTTAGAGTTTCATCCCTCTATCTGATGTGAACAAGTATTGGAACAGTTGCCTCACAGGTCTTTCTAAGTGATCAGCTGTGTCCTGTTGCATTAATTCTTCAGATATTAAAAGCAGGGAATGTGTCGTATCAGTTATATCCATTACTTCTGTATTCTGAATCTGGCATTCGATGATGACACACATAAACCAGGATGAAGATGAGGGAGCTGACTTTGAGAGAAAAGCAAGCAATTTGGATGCTAAAAGAAAAGAGGAAGTCAAATGAAGGACAAATTAAGAGTTTGGAAACCACCAGCGACAACAGCAACCAACAACTACCTGATTGGCTGAGAAAACAACAGTAGTTGATGACAGACAAATCATAAAAGCTGTGAAAATGAACCCTAAAAGACATGTCTGTAAAATCACCAACAACTTCCAGAAAGCTGGGGTGATGCTCTGACAATTTACTGTCCTCAGGAGACTTTGACACAGAATTACAGATGCTACACAGCAAGATGCAAACCTCTGACCAGCACCAAAAATAGAAAGGCAAGATTAGAGTTTGTAAAAAAGCACAAAGTTGAGCCAGAAAAGTTTTGGAACTGTGTTTATGGACCGATGAGACAAAGATGAACCTTTATCTAAGTGATGGGAACACAAAAGTGTGGAGAAAAAAGGGAACTGCAATGATCCCAAGCATACAGCCTCATCTGTAAAGCATGGTGGAGGTGGTGTAGTGGCATGGGCATGCATGGCTGCCTCTGGAACAGGCCCTCTCAACTTTACTGATGACTTAATGTATGATGACAGTAGCAGAATGAATTTGGAAGGGTACAAAACCATCTTGCCTACCAATATTCAAGAAAATGCCACCAGATTCATTGGGAAGTGCTTCATATCGCATCAGGACAATGACCCAAAACACCCTGCCAGTTCAGTCAAGGAATTTATAAGGGCAAAGAAATGGAAAGTCTTAGATTGCCCAAGTCAATCTCCAGATTTAAATCTGATTGAACATGAATTTCTCCAGCTGGAGAGGAGAGAAAAGGCAGAAACTCCCCAAAACAAGCAACAATTGGAATTGGCTGCATTAAAGGCTGGGAAAAGTATTTTAAAGGATGAGACAAGAGTCTGGTGATGTCTATGGGTCACAGACTCACTGCTGTGATTGTGTGCAGGGGATCTGCTACTAAATAATAGCTTTTAATCTTTTATATCTGCCTTATGTTCAACTGTCCCAATACTTATGCTCACATCAATGAGTGGGATGAACTCTAAAAGTGCTGTTCTTTTTATTTGGTAAAACATGTATGTGTTGAATTGGCTAATAATAAAATGTGACATTCTGTAGTTTTGTCTCATATTCATCTTTTAATCATATTTCCAAATGTCTTGACTCAACAGCCAACAGAGCAATTTTGTCTTTACTGTTCCAATACTTATGGAGGGCACTGTATGTAATTATAAAAAGCATGGCCAACGAAGAACAGTTGCTTTTCACAGCCAATTCACAAATAGTGTGAATAAGCTACTGATGACAATGTTCCTCAGGCTAAAACGGAAAAACCAAGCATCATTTCTCACACTGCTTGTTAATGTGCATTTAAATTACACACTGCTTATGCTCCAAGGCACAATAACATCATTAGTAACAATGAATCTGTTTCTTAACTAAACTGAATACCAGCCTGCAGGGTTTGTGGGATATGGGTTTCTACTTTATGCCAATCATAAATGATTAAAGACAATATATAAAACACACTTCCTTTAACAATACAAAGCAATCCGGTCTTTATTACTTCTGTGCGAACTTGTTAAGATGGAAAAATAAAACACTTGAGTACATACTCATGCTTCAGCTTGAAGTGAAACTTGCAATGCTTTTTTATTATTATTATCTTTTGTTTGTACACTTTCAATTCGGGTTGGCAACAAAGAATGGCACTTGAGTGATTCCCATGTTGACTGGTTAATACATGTATAAACATTACTTCCTAAACGCTATGTCCTCAAAGCACCACTGGTGCAACTATTTACAATTTACACGTTGTATTTTGTTATACTTAATAATGTAAATAAGAGAACTGAAATGAAAACTCTCACCATCTCCAAACAGGCAGCAGTGCAGGGCAGAGCTAACCTGAGGTCAGTCATTTGATTTGAATTAATGCTCTCTGATTCTGGATCAGGCCAGCTATCATACAGCATATTGACTGACTACAGGTTCACAAATTATGGAAACACTAGAAAGAACAGAAACTCTACAACAAAAGCTTTAAACATTGCTGAACACCGTTAGTGTACTGATGCTTAGAAATCTAGCATGCCTTTTAACATTAAGGCATTTTTTTCTAAATCAAACCAGCTGAAGTCTGCAGCAAAATGGGCAACATCAACAACAACAAAAAGAGTGGGAACTGAATAACCGCAACAGTTCAGAAGTGTACTGTACACTACTACAGTATTTACAGTTAATAATACAGCTGAGAACACGACTGCAACAACATTTGAAAAGAAGATAAATACAAGAATATTTATTCAGTTTTATAGATTATTTTTAAAATTATATAAAAGCTATTGAAGCTAGAAGTGGCTTAAAAAAGAAAAAAGAAACAGTGCTATTTTGAGCGCTTTTTAAGCTCTGCATGAGATTTGCTGGCACTCAATGGGAACAATAAATACTAGCTCTGTACTCCTCTTCGGTGTGGCAACGTTGTCTTCGCAATCTGAAGCAGACAGGTCTTAAACCTAAGGGATGAAGGAGGACAGAATAGCATGCATTACATACAAGCACGTGTAAAAGCACCAGTTGAAGCATGAATAATATCTGAGCTGAGATGAGTTTTAATGCACATAGCTATGGAAGTGCGATGTCATGGAGCGAAAGCCAGACTTACTGCAGCAGTGGTTACTGAGCTCACACTACAGTAGAGGGACCAATCACCTGAGCTTCCCCCTGTGACGAGAAGGAGATGGGCGCAGGTGTTATCACAGGTTAAAAGGGGAGGCTCTGATTTAATCATCAGGTGATCAGTGAATGTGTTTATTAGTGCTGGCATAAGCATGGGTGTTATGACATGTTTCTGAATCAGGCTATGTCCACATTTATCCGGATATATTTGAAAATGGTGTTTCTGATTTAAAACATTCTCTGATGGTACATAGAGACAAACATAAAGTTCTCACACTATTCTTCTGGCACTATCATTTTATTAGCAACTCACTGGCACGTCCAGGTTGCACCCGTATTGGTTATTGTTTTTTTGACAGCCGATGCCGATATCTTAAGAGAGCAGGGTGATAAAATTATACATATATAGTCTGGCACGCCGTCAAAATAAATGTCTCGAACATATCAGCCAAACAGTAAAAAGTATCGGAAAAATGAAATGAAAAATGCCATATATCGGTCGACCACTACTTTAAATTGCCAGTAAAACAATAGACCAAACACGCAACATCGCTTTCAAATACTGTCGTTTTCACAGCCCACACTACAACAGGAAAACTGTTTTCATATGTATCCATTTGTAAGCGCATCTTCAAAAATCTGAGTGGATAAAAGGCCAAAAAGTAGAGAAAAAGTGAAATTATGTGCGAAATGTGTTTTCAAATTCATACGGATGAATGTGGATGTAGCCTCAGTGACACTGATTGGTCATTTTATTTTGGCAGAAGTGATGATGTTGATGCACAATCAAAATACTGGCCATCTGAAACAGACACATGCTATACTAACCGCTGAGATGTACTGGCTGTTAAAGCAGGGTTTCTCCTGGGTGGGAGAGGTGATGGAGGAGTAGCAGGAGGAGTCACACGGTGAGCTGGGCTCCTCGGACAAAGCCTCGGGAAGGTGACTGGACACACATCCGCTGTCTGACCCGCTCGAGCCACTACCTGACAGACAGTGAGACGACGAACCTGAACTCTCTGTAGCTGCAAACACAAGTCAAAGATCAACATCCTGTTATATATGTGGTTTCTGAGAAAATGTTTTACAATTTCAGACGTGTTATGATACATACTCATAGATGGCTGACTGCTGGTCTCGTGCTCCAGCTCGTCTTCCTCAATGCAGGGGCTGATGAGAGGTCTCTCCCCTTCTAACAGGCTTTGGCTGCTGTACATATGCAGATTTAAGGGCCCCAGCAGTGTGGACGAGGAGGGGCCACTGGACACTGGGGGGCCACTAACGGGAGCGTTTACTGCAGTTCGTTTGAATGGGTTTGAGTGGTCAAAAAGTGAGACAGCAATGGAGGCTCTCGTCCTGGCCCCTGTAACAGAAGAAAGAGTAAAATCAACCCATAGAATCATTTGCTGCTTATTTTTAATCAAAATATTATTCTGGTCAGAGTTAAAATAAATAATAACAATCATGCAAGTTATTCTGACGAGTTTGTCGTGTTAAACAGGCTCACCTCTGCTTTTCATAATGTAGTCAATGGCTCTGTCGTTGATAGCAGCATCACTGGGTTTAATGTCCAGGAAGGGTTTATTGCCCACCCCCATAGAGACCATCTCCTGCATTCGAATTTCTGCATACACACAGAGAAACATGTTTAAAAATGCTGCCAAATATCAGAAGTTATCAATTATAACTGTGACATTTAAAAAATGAAATATTGGTCTCGCGTTAATACTACACAAATGATGATATCATAAATAATCTGGTGTCAATAACTATATAGTTGACACTCCAATAACTGTTGATTAAGTTTAATGATTAATTTGATTAATTAATTTGCATAAAGCAGTTGTAAAGTGTAAAAAGTAAGTAAATTGAGTAAATATATGCAAATTGGATTTGCATTATTTTCTCACACTCATATCAAACTGTAGAAATACAATACTGGTGTGACTTAAAAGCGTCTTAAATAGCTTCCTATCTGCCTGAGGCATATACAAGTGAAGTGTTAAAAGAATCTTTTGATATGCTAAGATAGTATGTGACAGGAAACTTATTAAAGCTTAACCGCTTCAGTGTTTCTTTCCCACCTTTATTCCTCGTGGCCTGCTGCCAAAGTATCCGTGCAATGTCGCAGGTCCAGGCATGTTTGATCTCGGCAGTGCTGGCTTGGAGAATGTAGGTCTGGTTCTTTGAAGTTCTCCTCCTGAACCAGACCTCAAACCTCAGAGCATTCTCACCCGACGTCTCTGTCATACCCACGTCAGCCGTCTACAAAGACAATGAAAGAGTAAAGAGGATATTCACACATCATCTCAATCAATATTGTGGGCTCATGGCATGTTGTTGCTATTACGACTTACAGGAGACCAAACTGATGCTCAGATCTTAAAACTAAAACCTTCTCTGATATTAACATAGGACAAGAATGTGAGTGTACTAGTGAAAGTACAGTGTTTTACCTGGAGATGTTTCCTGTCCCTCTAAACTTCAGAAGTGCTTTAGGTGCTTACCTTAAAAGAGTGCTTGTATATGTAAACATCTAGGCCACCCTCAATGCGTTTGGGTTTGCTGAACAGCACTAGATCCTCAAACAGGAACACATGTCTTTGGCACTTTTTCCTCCCATAACAAATTGTGAACTCATCTTGCCGAACCAACTGCCCCTGCTCTTTCAAATTCACCTGGAAAAGTGTGAAATAAATATGAAATGGCAAATGTAGAAGATTATTTGCTCTCCTAGGTCTCGAATGTGAAGTGGCGTGTGTATCTGCTTACATCACAATCTCTGATAGCGTCCATGGCGAGCAGATCATTGCCGTGGCGAAGCTGGAATTTGACCATCTCTGCGGCGGCACGTAGGTACATTAGCTCCTGCTCCTGGACTTCGCTCACCTCTTTGATCAGGTCTTTCAGCAGCAGGGCGTACTTACTCATGCGCTGGATGGGCTTCAGCAGGTACGACGCCAGGTCCATCTTATCCCCCAACTCCAGCTGCTTATGCTGAAACGGGAGAGATTTTTACAGTTTCAGCCCATAAGGTGTGATGAATGTGCTTTGAGCAGTTCAACAAAAGTGGAATAAACTCCACACCAAGATAAAACGATTTTATTGAAAATCCCTAACTAAAAGCTTATCATGAGTGGTATATAGTGTTGCATTGATAGAGTTACTCACCCTGAAGAAGCTGTTTCCATGGCTGGCCAGAAGTGTGTCTGACTTTGGCTTGTTCTTGCTGTATAACGCATACAGGCTGAACTGGTCTTGCTATGTTTATATGGGAAAAAACACAAGAGAAATATTTTAAGTGTTATCATCCACATTTCCGTACTCGTGTTCTGAAGAATAATTCTCTTGTTGATCCTGAAATAGAGGGAGGGAGCATTTTCCCAAATCAGTTTTGTTTGGAAAGAATTTTTTTGTTTTTGAGTCAATTGTTTTATAATGACTTTTCAGGTCTATATGGAGTGTCAGAGCCAGCGCCAGGGCACCTCCATCAGGGGGACAGTGTGAGGTGGGTGTGTGTGTGTGTGGGGGGGGGGGGTTGCTCGCTAAAGCGTGCAATCGCTTTCTTATGTGTGCTGTTTTATCGGTTTCACTTTCGCTTTCAAAATTGACCACGTTCAGCAAGGAGGGGAGAGGATGGAAAGTGAGGGGCACAGTAACCGGCCCTGTGGAGTGTGCAATAATTTCATGGCAGGTTTTGCTGCTCCGTAATCTCACAAGTGATTTGGCATAGTTCATATGTTGCTGTAGGCCAAATGGCCTGCCTTTTTCTCTTTTCTCTGTGAATCACTGCCTGTAAAGCCTTTATAAATTAGAGCTCTTTAGGTGTGCCAGCACTAGTATGATTGACCACAACTACAGAGAAAATAAATGAGATATAGGCTGGTGGTCTTGCACTCATTTAAAGACCTCAGAATCACTTCTTGTGGCTTGGTTTGATTCAAAGAGCAAGTAAATACAGAAAAAGTACTTTTCTGGATGGTTTTAGACTTGTGCTGGGTCAAAAATGAGTCAGTCATGGACTGGGAACAGATAAGCACTGACAAATTAAGCCCCTTTGTTTCATCTCCACTGAAAATGTGATTCAATTTGTGACATTTAATTGCGATCTCTATTAGAACTGAAAATATTAGAAGGGTCCAGAAATACAAGAACAGTTCAAATTAATAGACTGTTGAATTTAACAAAAAAAAAAAACTGATCTGAAGTCATGCAGTTTGACATGTGCTAGCTACTGTGAAAAGACTGACTGAAGAGACTCTTACATGGCGTAGGAAGCAGTGGCTGACGCGTAGTGGATGATTGCAGCAGCTCTCGAGCTCTTTTAGGAAATACTGGCTGTGAAAGTCCACCACCTTCTCCAGGTTTCCGAAGATGACACTGCGCTTTCCCCGCAGGTCCTGTGGCAGGTCAGCGCGCTCCATCTCAGGGAAATAGTTGTCAATGATGTACCGCAGAGAACGCACATATTCCCGCTCCGTTGTTACCATCTCATCTACGATGTGCCGTAGTTTACTGAAAGATGGGGAGAGTGGACGATTAACATACTCCAAATGCATACTTTTGTCACAGAAACATTAAGCAGCACAATTATTTTTAACATTGGTAAGACATGTTTCTATTTTTTATTTGATTGGACAGCGTAGAGGGAAAAGGAAGCAAATTGGGAGAGAGATTTTATTTTGGTGTTTTTGCCTTTAATTTGACTGGACAGTGTAGAGAGGAAAGGAAGCGAAATGGGAGAGAGAAGGGGGACAGGATCGGGAAAGGTCGAGCCAGGACTCAAACTTGGGACTGCACTGTATTTCGGCGCAGCATGTGTCCCCTAACAGCTTTGTCAGACTGTGTAACCAAAAAGGACAGGTTTTCACACATCTCTCCAGGATGTCATATGCTTTCTCCCTGAAACACTCAAGCCAATCAGTTGTGAGAGTCCATAATCTCTAACTCAAGACTGAATGGCTCACTGTGACAGTTCCCATGGCATTCTTTTTAAACTCAGTAGTTTAACACTTGACTGCCCACAATCTTTTTTACCACTTCATAAAACCCAGATGTCAACCTGGTGACAGCTAACCTGAATGCTCAAAATAAATGACCTACTGTATGATTGTCTTACATTTACTTACATTAATTTACATTACTTACAGCACTTTTACCTTCTCACCACACAGCTGAACATGGTGTGTATGTCCAGTACTGAGAAAAACAAGGTGATGTTTTAGTATTTACATTAATCTTAAACTGGATACTTATCAGAATTTTTTCATTAGCCTTAAGCATTTGCAATAACTGGACCACACAGAGCCAAACAGCAAGTTTTGAGTTATTTCTGTCTGAAAAACTGTCAACATCACCTCTGTACTGTAATCTCAGAGAGTAAAGCTGAGAAATGTGTTTTGAAAGGAAGACCCACAGATGTAAGGACCTCCTTAAGTCATCTATATAATCAGCTAACTCCATCCATCTCTTCTGTGTGGAGGAGCAGAACACAAACAGGCTCCCCACCACTTCAAAGCCCAGAGGACCAGCGCCCACCTGGGAAAGTGATCTGTATCTCAGGCCTGTTTCCCAAGGGGGTTAAGGGGTGACCAGAGGGACCAACAGCTGGAAAAGACATCCATGGAGATTCAGAGGATTATGGAGCTGTGACCGTTTAATATGAGACATATGGAGTTCCTTTATGCACACATTACGAACATGATTTAGTCTGTATATAGTTTTTAGCAGGAAAAAGCTTTTTTCCTGGATGTCTTGTGCGTGTGTGTGTGTGTGTGTGTGTGTATGTTCAATTTTGAGCAGTTCGCTGTGAGTACAGATTATAAAGTTATAGATTATAGTTTTCAATGTTTTGATTTTCAATGTTTGGAAAATATTAAAGAATAAAGCTACACTGCACATTTTCATAGAGACCTATTTGTAATGTGTAAAAAAGTATGATTATACATTAATGACGTGTTGTTTGTAAAAATAAATAACTGACTTTAATATCTTCATTGAAATACAGTGTGATTTCAAAAGATATCTGGACATCATTTTCTGTACTGTTAGATTTGTTAACAAATTCAACATTATTATGCAATATAACATTTATATATTCATAATTAAAATAATTCATTATATAATTTACTTATTATAATAATATAAATAAACAATTATTTATATAGTATGTTTGAATAAGTATTTATTATTTATGCAATTTATTATTTGAAGCTACTATAATTATTTACAGCTACAACAATAAATTATTGTTCAGAAGTAGCTTTGCTCAGAATATTCTCTAGTTGAGTGTTTTTTTGTTTGCATTTTGTTTTGCTCTTCCATGGGCCCTTTAGCACCCCTAAAGGGTTCCCGGACATCGGTATGAAAACCCTTGAATGTGTTCTTGTCTTACAAAAACACTGTGTGTGCCAGGCTTAATATATTTGTCTGTGGTTTTGGCAGCATTGTTGCTCATATTCTATTACAACAACACATTTTTCCAGTGTGAGTGCACATGTTGTGTCACACAGCTATCATAAAGTAGTGGATATAAGTGGTTTTAAGCTGAAGCACACTTCAGTCGTTGGCCTGCAGACCTCCCTGGTTGATTGTGTTTATGTTACAGCAAGTGAGTGTGGGTTAGCACTTGCATAAGTGTACCCACCTGCCCTTGCTGCGTGTTTCTGGTGCAGAAACACTCCCGCTGCGGTGTGAATCAACAGAAGACCATCCATGTATGGGCGGCAGTCGCGGGCTGTACGGACGATCGATTACTTCAGTGCTGCTCACCTCCAGACCCTTAATGAACACCCCTGTGTTTCCTCTCCGTACAGGCTCACTCAGAGTTCTTTGACAGGTCCCGTACCGTGACACAGATTCACTACCGGCCGTATCAAAGCTCTGGGTCTTCCGCAAAACCCTGCGGTTTGGTTCTATAGAGGTGAGGCTTGGGCTTGTTGCACATGCCTGCCCCTCTAGTTGTGGCCGCTGTGGAGACTCATCTGTGGAGATACTACGTGTTAGCCTGTGGGACCTGACAGGGGTGCTGTGGGGGATTCTGTGCTCAATGCTGTATGAACTTCCTGTCAGGCTATGGACAGAGTCACGGGTGTCCATGCGAATGCCTGAAGGACTGCTAGGAGTGGAGGACATGCTGGACCGTAAGGAAACTCTGTCCCTGCCCCAGCCTCCACCAAACGCTTTTCGACATGAGAAGGAGATGCTACTGCTGCGCTCCTGAGGTTTAGCGCTACAGTCCGAGTTCCGGCGAGAGGAATCACCCTTCGCTGATTTGGAGTCGCTCTCGCGGCGGGTGCGCAGGGCCATCTCCAGCTTCTTCTCAAACATCTGCTTGGTCTCCTGACACTTGGACCAGGCAAACTTCCACTGCTTGAGTCCCTGCTCACTCTTCAGCTCCCCAGCAAGGTCCTTCATCTCCTGGAAGTCTGCGTCAGGGATCGGGGGGTGCTGACTGCGATAGGTCTCCAAACACGTGATCACGCTCTGACACTTCTCAGACATGCCACATTCCTCCATACTAACACACGCCAAATGACGCATACCCTCTAGCGCCCATTCATATGCCTAAAAGAGAGAGAAAAAGAAAAGAGTCAGCTGATGATGCCTACATCACCCCTGATGCCTACAATGAAAAAATGCGAGAGATACATTAAAACCACATTTTGTGTATGTAAACCCAGTTAAATACCCAGTTTTATCAGGGGTGCACATAAGTGGTACGGGGTGCGCATGCGTGACCAAAATGAAAAAAATGCACTGTGTAAATAAGTTCAGACCACTCGTTTGTATACCGACATGTCAGACAGCTGTCACATTTTTAGATCGACTAACTGTAATACTGTAAGATTTCCATAAAAACATCAAACTTTAGGCTATGCTATATATATATATATATATATATATATATATATATATATATATATATATATATATATATATATATATATATATATATATATATATATATATATATATATATATATATATATATATATGCGCTGTTAAAACACAACACAAAACTGTGATATAGTTGGCAGTGCTAAACCCAGCAGCGCATACTGGCAACCCGCCAAAATAAAAGCTTGCTGATTTTAGTTTTGAAAATGATGAAAATTCATATTAAAAAAGTAAATATTAGCATTTTATTTTTAAGTGTAGTATAAAATAATTGTATTTTTATTTAATACACACTTTTTATTTTAAAATATAATTTATGTAACATTTTATTATTTAGCTTATTATTTTATTTGAAAATTAAATAAAGTGCTATAATATTATTATTACAATTATTAATTTATTTTTTATAGTTATATTTAATGGGTGCACCCCTGACTATTGTAGCATTTATTAATATTTAAAAAAAACAGGTTTTTGAATTTTCGTTTTCATTTTAGTTTACATTTACACTTTTATCCAAAGCGTCTTACTAAAGAGAAACAAAAGCAATTTGTCAAAGAATCAACAATATTTGTAATATACAATCCCAAGTTACAGTATTTTAAGTGTTTTTTTTTATTAGTTTATTTAATTTTCTTAATATTTTTCTTGTTCATTATTTTTATTTATTGTTTTTCTTATTATAATTTATTTTATTTCAGTTTTAGTTTCAGTAATTTCAAATTTTTACAAACTAATATTTATCTTATATTTAAGATAAATTATTTTTAATCATAAAAGTAAATTTTTAATTTTTCATAACAAATAAAAGAGCCAACAATATTTGTAATCTACAATCCCATGTTACAGTAATTTGTCATGTGTTTTTGTATTAGTTTATTTAATTTTCTTAATTTTTTTTGTTTATTATTTTTATTTATTGTTTTTCTTATAATTTAGTTTTATTTCAGTTTTAGTTTCAGTAATTTTAGTACTTCAAATTTAATATTTTTACAAACTAATATGTATCTTATATTCTAGCTTTATTTAAATTGCTGTTAATTAAAAATCATGTTTTTAATAGTAATACTATTTTTAATCATAATTTTAAAGTTAATTTAATATTTTTACATAACAATAACAACACTGGGTAAAACTGCAGCTTTCAAAAAAAAAAAAAAAAAAGGAGAATGGAGGCAATATAAGATGTTTGAGAATAAAGAAAAGGAGACTTTTTATGGAAAACAACTACACGACTATAAATGCAGTGTCGATGAGGGTAAGGGAAGGATAGAGTGCGTGAGAAACCTCCCAGCATTTCTTTCATGTGAAATAAAGAGGTCTTTAGCCAGGAGCTGGGAGGTCTGGGTAAGAAGGCTTTAACATGCAGCTCAGCAGCAGGAGGGCCTATAGTTTCAACTACGTGTGACAGCACCCTGCCACAAAGACACATGCCAACCGCTTTACTAGCTGTCTTTCCATTTATGAGAAAATCTGATGGCCCCTTCTCATAGTCCAAGATGCTGTTACATTAACTGGGCGGCACTCTTGTTTTTAGACCTTTTTTCATCAGCATCCTGGCGGGCAGGTTTCTATAGTGAGTGCTCCTGAGGATACGAGTGCTCACCGTGCTGGGAAATGAGAGGTTAAACTTCAGAGGGGATTAAAACAGATCAAACACAACCCCCTTCCACCTCACACACACACGTACTTCAGCACTGACTGCAAACACAGGGTTGTGTTTAGACATTCCTGAGAAAGGAGCAAAACTCCCCCTCTTCTCTCTCTTTCTGTGCACACACAAAACCTCCACAATCTACTTTAGCTGTTATGTGACATCGCTTGGCTCCCCAAGCCCCTCGGCTCTGTCTCTTTTTCAGGTTAGGGTGACACGGAGGCCACATGCCAGCGTATGGGCCTTTGGCACCCAGATACTAAAGTCTCTCACAAGAGCAGGGGTCAGAGGTTAGCTGCCCACAGTAACAATACACACGGCTAAGAAGTGACAGAACAGATAGAGGAGAGAGACATATACAAAGAAGACACAAAAAGACGCAAATGCAACATAATTGATGAGTGAGAACCAAATGGTGACAATGAATTTTAAGGTCCTTGTAAACTGAGTCGCAAAAACGTGGTTTGGTTTCTTTGAAACAATATTTAGGGTTAAATACAACTGAAGATCCTTTACAATGGAAAACCACTTCAAAAGAATTATTAAAATGACTTTTAATCTCAAATATTGAAGTAAGGAAAGTAGCAACAGATCTTTTTCTTCTGTATTGTGACGTGAACAGATTATCTAAAAAAATGTAATGCGGGGACTTGGTTCTATCCACAGGTTATTGATTGGATGGAAGAAGATCTGAATGTGAGCTTGCAGTCAATTGTGCAGGGGGCAGAGTTTATACAGACTAAATGAGATTGGAGAAATCCAGCATATTTCACAAGATCAAGTTAGAACATTTTCATTAGAAATTACAAGCTCCAAAACAACACAAAAAGCAAAACAAAACATGCATGAATCGTTCACAAAAACATCAATAACATACATTTAGAAAATATACAGGGTAAATTTTCATTTCACTTGACAACTCAATGTATTGTATATGTTAACAAAAATATTTGTACCTTTTAAAAATGCATCTGTCACAACAAAGCACCGCTTAAATGAAGTGCAAAAAAATATTTTCTGTGTTATCTGACAGTGCACTTTTGCATGAACTGTAATACATTGTTAATCGTTTTGCTTGAATTACAGTTAGTGACCTCTCTGTTACCTCCTGATGTGTGAAACAGACACGGGAAACACAAACAGATGTAAAGCACTCTGTTCCTGCAGTAAAACAGCATAAACGGTTGATGGTGATGAAGTCTACCATAGGTTCTACAGAGGACCTGGGGTCAGAGACTCCAAACCAGCTCTCAAAACTACCCCCCTCGGTGGAAAGAAATACCCTCTGCCCTGTGCTTTTCCCTTAGTGAAATAAAGCGGACGCTTTGATCTATAGCCCAATATAGTTCCTCACTCCATCTGACGATGCCCGTGATACTGTGGGCAGGGGATGACATCATCGTTTGGTTGGTTAGCATGTGAGGCTCTTTGAAGTGTGAATGTTGTATATGTGTGGTGGGGCTCTGATTGGTGAGAGCAGAATTAGTTTGCCTGAGGGAGGCACCTCTAAAGGCCCCACTATTCAACCCTGCACAAAGAGTGAGAGAGAAACACGGAGAAATGGAGAGAGAATGTTAGACGTGCTAAAACAGAGCGGCGGGAGTGAGACAGATCCAGTCTTGGACTGAGCTTTTGTACACTCCCATAAATGAATCTCTTAGCTGCAGTTTAAGTGGGTCAAGAGGAGCGTTTAAACTTGAAAGAAAGCATCTTTTATTATTTCCTCTAAAAGAAAACCACGAAAAGGAGGAAAGGTTATGACATCAGCCGTCTCTGATCTCACGTCTGAGCCATGCCAAGAATGTGTTTTTTCCTGAAAGGATAGAGTATGTCAAAATGTGAGCATATATTATGCACACTGGGTTTTTAGGAGGCACGGGCTTAAATTCTTCTGACAGTTATTGCTCTGTAACTCACCAGGCCTGGAGTCACAGCACCAAGCTACAGGCAAGACGCTTAACTCCGACACAAGACCCTGGTATACTGCTCTGTCATTTCATTACGGCTGAAATGATCCCATCTTTCTGAGCGGCTGAAAGTAAAGAAGGAATGGTCAAATGGGGGAAAACCTAAAAAGAATGGGTTCCTGAGCCAAAAGCAGGATCTGAACGAGTGATTCTGGAAAAAAAGGATGAAGAGGGAAACAAATAGAGGAGAAAAACGTTGAGGCGGAAAGACCACTTTTTTTTTAATGAAGACACCCTGCAGAGTGTAGAAAGACCAACCAGGACCAGTTCCACAAAAAATGAATTCTCAGATTAGCAAAACAATCTAAAATAGTATGAATATTTACGGCACCATTCATGGATAAAATAACATAATAAAATCTGTCATTTTAATAATTTACCACCTTTTTTAAATGATATTTTTTATGATTTAACACCAACAACAACTATTACTTTTGTAAATGAAATATATTTGTCATTATAATAAATATTAAAAAACATCACTTTTTAGTTCAATGACAGCATGTTATGCACATATGCTAGCAGATGCCATATGCTATCTGAAAGCTCAATCTAAAGTAATGCAAATAAAATGAAATGAATACTGGGGATGGAGAGCACAAGAGAGACAGCACCTGTATGATAACTAGCCCCTGTGATTTGGACTAATTCAATCTAATTGTGGTTTTCAAAGCAAAAGAATGGTGCATTAAATTCACCAAACCTAAAACCCAGTATAGGTCATTAATCTTAAACCGATCAATTAATGCCTGATGCTGTTGTATGATTGATGAGGAAAGCTTCTGCAGTTTTGTGATTCAGTTCGGTTTTGCTCTTTTGTTGTGCGTGTCAGTGGTGACGCATGCAAGTATGCACACGCCGACTGTGGGGGGAACGTTTCTGTGTTTCCTATAAAGCTTCATGAATGTCAAAGCCAGATGAATCAGGCTCAAGAAAGAAGAGTTCAGCGATGGCATGCACACACACACAGATGGGAAGGACTCGCAGCCCGTGACAGATGTGATTACGGTCTTCTCTCTCCGGTTTAATAAACGTGTTGCGTATGTAGAGTTATGCGAAGCACATACACGCCAGGTGCTCCACAGCAAAAGAGATCATGAAACACTCTCTGCCCACTAAAGGCCTGTCGGAAGCACTAGGCCTTTGCGAGAGCTTCATTTCCCACTTCCTCTCAGGTTCAACTCCAATTCAGATGCAGGAAAAAGACTCATAATGATGCAGATTCTGTTTAACTGCTGCACAAGCTTTGATGCTTCAAAAAGGCACGAGACATGTGCCTATACAGAACAGATGTGGAACAAATTGTTGCACTGCAAAGGGCAGGGTCTGTTTCTGATATAGAAAGGTTGGCTGGCTTAACTGGGGGTAATGATTATTTGTAAAGAGGAGCTGAGAGACTGTAGAACTTCTGATTTTTTTTTTTTTTTTTACCTTGGCCTGGTTGCCAACACACTCACGTGAAGACTATAAAGTTGCCACCGTCTGCCCATTAATCCAATTTTATGAGTAAAACAGGAAATAATTCTACTTTGCGGGAGAGCATGTCTAAGTGAGAACAAGAGAACAAGAGACTAGCTTCTAAATGCTACATACAGAATTTGAATCGATTCTCCAAAATGTTGAAGCTAAGTATTTGAAGAATAATTTAATTATTTAACATAAAAATCAATTTGTAGCACATGCTTCAAAGTGAAAAATGAATATTGTTACAAAATAAGTATGAACTATTATAACCATTTCTCTTTCAATTCATCTGAACACAAGCAGAAATAATGAAAAGTGCAACCAGTTGCCAGGTGTTTCATAATAATGGGGGGAAAAAAAGGAAAACAAGTCATAAATGTTACATCAAAATTACCACTGTTTTAGGTCCTTTTAATATTTATAATTGCTAGATAATGGCATGTTATCCAAAGAAACATACAATTTAATAGAGCAAGCAAAAAGAAAGTGGTATTGCCAACTGCGTAAATTGTTGAAAGGATAGCAATTGGTTGGCACTTTGTGTGTGCACAAAAAAAAAAAACCAACAAAACAAATCACAGCAGTGTGTTCTGTTTTGTTCTGTCTGAGTGAGTGTAATTTGATTGAACTGTGCCTAGGAGGGGGCTGGGAAAAGGGTTGTGCAGAGCGAGCCAATCGGGCTATCAAAGTGGCATTAATCAGACCCGATCACAACACTGATCAGACCGAGTGGCTACTTAAACGCCTAATGTGTATGCCCTAAGGGAATACACATTAGCCAACCCGAAAAAGAAAAATGACAATCAAGTCTAAATGAAAATCTAAATGAAGATCAAAGTGGTTTGTTGACTCTGTTTATACTTTCTCTAAATTGAAAAAAAGGGAATCGTTGAGCCTAAAATGATGGCAAAACCTAGTGTTCACAGAATTCAAAAATGTCTTATTTGTTTTGGTTGCACTTACCATTAAAAAAGTTCTTACAAATTTAAATAATAAATAAATGAATGTAAGAAAATTCGATGTAATTATTTAACAAAATATTAAAAAATTACATAAATTATAATAAATAAAAGTCAATATCTCAATCTAAAATAATTTCTCACTATTAACGTTTTATGAAACTGTTGTCTACATTTTGTGACCAAGAAGTAAAAACATCAGTGCTCAGCTCTTTAAAGTGCTTTGTATGTCCAGCACATGCTATCCAGGTGGCTAATGAGAGCAAGGTGCAAACTCACCAGAGATTAGTCAACATGTCATTAACAAGCTGTGAACAGAAAACTGACAGCCCTTTTACTTTGCGCCCTTTCCTCCTCTTATTCTTTACAGAACTATATAAGGGCCACATGGGAGGTCAACCATTATACACATTTGTTTATCATCTTTCATTTCTTGCCAGTGAACGGGTGTGGAGGTCAGTGTTTTGTATCCACAGGTGCTAACCCCAGGTTCTGCTATAACAGAGTGAGACACAGGGACTGAGAGACAGTCAGACCACCACAAAAGACAGACACACCTAATTAATAGTGCATGGGGCCTGCTTTGTCCCTCAGAGTGCCATCTCCTGTTGTCTGTTGGGGATTTGAGGGGCAATGAGGTGTAGAGAGGGGTCTAGTGTTTTTTGGGGGGGAACTGTCCAGAAATGGCTGTCTACACGGGGGGCACATGCCTCAGGCCCAGTCAAGCAGCATTATGAAAAAGCACATCCTTTAGTCTGTAAATGTTAGTGAAGACATGGATGATGAGGAGGAAAGAGACAAAGAGAGGCTGTTCAGTAAGTAGGGTCATAAATGCACACACACGTACAGTGAGACTGGCATATGCTAGAACTGACTGGATAATGAGTTTTCCATTCAGGGGTCCGACTATGTCAAAGCAGTCACCTGCATTCTCTCTTCCAATTAAAAAGGAATCATTCTGATCCCCTGCTTTATGGTTTACTGACCTCCTCACTCCCAAAATAAACCACAAGTCCAAAATCCACTCATTTTGACAGTTTCTCAAACAGAAACATGTTTGTGTATCTACATCTGTGTTTAACTACCCTGCAGATCTCTCACAACAGCGGCTGGTGCTTTTTAGGAGACACAAATCAGTTAATCATTGTCAAAAATGTACTCGGATCCATTTTTAGTATTTTGACATCGGCACTGTTACACTCCAAAAGCATTGATTACGCACTATTTATGTTTTTGTACTAATGAGTTTGTCCACAAGGTGGCAACAATGCCCTGGCTCATTGTTTAAAGTCAAAAAAGAAACATACCACAATGACCAATAGCAACAATAAACTACTCGAGATGACAACAACAGTAGACACCGGTGTTGACAAGTGCTTTTGTGAGGGGATCGAGAGATACCAGCAACTGTAGTTTAAACAAGTACAAAGACATTTTCTTCAAATATAAATTCTGGAGAGAAATAGTGCAGATACTGGACAATGCTGAAATTTTCTGGTGCAATCGCTCGTGTTCACCCACACTACCAAATGGAGTATACTTTGTTTAAGTGGTAAGCCATTAAACCACTACTAAACAATCAAGAAAATCAACTAAACATCTACTAGAAATATATTTATTTATATTTATATATTTATATATATATATATATATATATATATATATATATATATATATATATATATATATATATATATATATATATACACATATATACAGGTCCTTCTCAAAAAATTAGCATATTGTGATAAAGTTCATTATTTTCTGTAATGTACTGATAAACATTAGACTTTCATATATTTTAGATTCATTACAACACAACTGAAGTAGTTCAAGCCTTTTATTGTTTTAATATTGATGATTTTGGCATACAGCTCATGAAAACCCAAAATTCCTATCTCAAAAAATTAGCATATCATGAAAAGGTTCTCTAAACGAGCTATTAACCTAATCATCTGAATCAACTAATTAACTCTAAACACCTGCAAAAGATTCCTGAGGCTTTTAAAAACTCCCAGCCTGGTTCATTACTCAAAACCGCAATCATGGGTAAGACTGCCGACCTGACTGCTGTCCAGAAGGCCATCATTGACACCCTCAAGCAAGAGGGTAAGACACAGAAAGAAGTTTCTGAACGAATAGGCTGTTCCCAGAGTGCTGTATGGTACATGCTGTATGGTATGGTGCTGTATGGTACAGCCTTGCTGTATGGCTTTATGGGAAGTCGTGGCCTAATGGTTAGAGAGTCGGACTTGTAATCGAAAGGTTACGGGTTCGAGTCCCCGGCCGGCAGGGATTGTAGGTGGGGGGAGTGAATGTACAGCGCTCTCTCCACCCTCAATACCACGACTGAGGTGCCCTTGAGCAAGGCACCGAACCCCCAATTTCTCCCCGCCCGCTGCTCCGGGTGTGTGTTCACGGTGTGTGTGTGTGTGTGTGCATTTGTTCACTACTCACTGCTGTGTGTGTGCACTTGGATGGGTTAAACGCAGAGCACCAATTTCGAGTATGGGTCACCATACTTGACAATACGTCACGACTTTTTACTTTTTTGTATCAAGGCACCTCAGTGGGAAGTCTGTGGGAAGGAAAAAGTGTGGCAGAAAACGCAGCACAACGAGAAGAGGTGACCGGACCCTGAGGAAGATTGTGGAGAAGGACCAATTCCAGACCTTGGGGGACCTGCGGAAGCAGTGGACTGAGTCTGGAGTAGAAACATCCAGAGCCACCGTGTACAGGCGTGTGCAGGAAATGGGCTACAGGTGCCGCATTCCCCAGGTCAAGCCACTTTTGAACCAGAAACAGTGGCAGAAGCGCCTGACCTGGGCTACAGAGAAGCAGCACTGGACTGTTGCTCAGTGGTCCAAAGTACTTTTTTCGGATGAAAGCAAATTTTGCATGTCATTCGGAAATCAAGGTGCCAGAGTCTGGAGGAAGACTGGGGAGAGGGAAATGCCAAAATGCCTGAAGTCCAGTGTCAAGTACCCACAGTCAGTGATGATGTGGGGTGCCATGTCAGCTGCTGGTGTTGGTCCATTGTGTTTTATCAAGGGCAGGGTCAATGCAGCTAGCTATCAGGAGATTTTGGAGCACTTCATGCTTCCATCTGCTGAAAAGCTTTATGGAGATGAAGATTTCATTTTTCAGCACGACCTGGCACCTGCTCACAGTGCCAAAACCACTGGTAAATGGTTTACTGACCATGGTATTACTGTGCTCAATTGTCCTGCCAACTCTCCTGACCTGAACCCCATAGAGAATCTGTGGGATATTGTGAAGAGAAAGTTGAGAGACGCAAGACCTAACACTCTGGATGAGCTTAAGGCCGCTATCGAAGCATCCTGGGCCTCCATAACACCTCAGCAGTGCCACAGGCTGATTGCCTCCATGCCACGCCGCATTGAAGCAGTCATTTCTGCAAAAGGATTCCTGACCAAGTATTGAGTGCATAACTGAACATAATTATTTGAAGGTTGACTTTTTTTGTATTAAAAACACTTTTCTTTTATTGGTCGGATGAAATATGCTAATTTTTTGAGATAGGAATTTTGGGTTTTCATGAGCTGTATGCCAAAATCATCAATATTAAAACAATAAAAGGCTTGAACTACTTCAGTTGTGTTGTAATGAATCTAAAATATATGAAAGTCTAATGTTTATCAGTACATTACAGAAAATAATGAACTTTATCACAATATGCTAATTTTTTGAGAAGGACCTGTATATATATATATATATATATATATATATATATATATATATATATATATATATATATATATATATATATATATATATATATATATATATATATATATATATATATATATATATATATATATATTAGGGATGTAACGATTACCGGTTTGACGATAAATCATGATAAAATTCCCCACGGTTAGTATTACCGTTTCATATTTTAATTATCATTAAAACCGTATTCGATTACCACGATTTGAACAACTCACGATAAATAAATACTGTCCGGCATAAAGCAGAGTGTAACAGTGTCACGAGCGCACGGCAGCAGAGTAGTTTCATTCTGAGAGAAAACGGCGGAAAACCTAGGTTTTAAAAGAGTGCTGAGGGAATTATACAAATGAATATATCAGTGAATTAATTATATGAATGTACCTCTGAAGGATCTGACTGTCTTCTGAAACGATTCGATGGCATTTTGTTTTCATCTTAGCTCCATGTAATATCTAAAGGAAGTGTTCTTAAACACAATACTGCTTTGTTCGCGGAGTTCACGGGAATCAGCTGTAATTCAGCTTTTCCGTATAAAGCGCCACCTGCTGTCAGAGAGTGGATTTACAGACACTTATTTACATTCAGCCTGTGTGCAGTTTCTCTCTGGCCAAAAAACGGACTAAATTTGCATGACCTGCTCTAAATTTTAACCGGTTGATGAAAAACAAGCGTATGTGGATTCTACACATTTAAACAATTCAGATAAGCGATACAGAATTATTTATGGAGCAGATAAGTGGATAGAGAGTTGGACTTGTAACCTGAAGGTTGTGGGTTCGAGTCTCAGGTCCGGCAGGGATTGTAGGTGGGGGAGTGAATAACCAACACTCTCTCCACCCTCAATACCACGACTGAGGTGAGACCCTTGAGCAAGGCACCGGACCCCCAACTGCTCCCCGGGCTCCACAGCGTTGGCTGCCCACTGCTCCGAGTGTATGTTCACTACTGTGTGTACACTTGGATGGGTTAAATGCAGAGCACAAATTCTGAGTATGGGTCACCATACATGGCCACACACCCCTCCCCCTCCCCTTCCCCTTATTAATCAATTATCATTTTGACTTAACTCTTTTCTTTAAAGGCTGAAATGTGAGGTTTACCTTTTATATGAAACTTTTTCAAAGCTTTATTTGAACATTTACATTATTTATTTGAACATGCTATTAAACTGGTGTCAGTCAAGTCATTTAAAATCCAGACCTCATTGGTAATGTTATTGTTTTAGTGATTATGCAAACAAAAAGTCATTTTATTTGCTATTTGTTGATTTTTAAGTATAAAACTGGGTGAAGTGATTTATGTATCGGTACTTTTTGAACATCTCCAACACATTTTAACAATACCGTGATAATACTGATAACCGTGATAATTTTGGTCACTATAATCGTGATGACAAATTTTCATACCGTTACATCCCTAATATATAACAGAGTAAGAGCAGTTATTTTTTTACATTTCACACAAAGTATATTGCTGTTTCATTTAATGGTTAACTGAGGGTTAATGCTGAGAGACAAACCCCAATTCTAACCAAAGCTCTCACAGTCAAGCTATCTGGTCAGGAGAAAAATACATTAATGAAAGCTATGTAACCTAAAAGCAATCAGATGATTATTCCCAGGAAAAATACACACATGATGTGTCCTATTACAATGTGGGCAGAGGTATTAATAGAGCTCCATTTCTGCAGACTCATTCATTTAGACACTAAACCAGATGTTAACTAAATGGCCTGCAAGATATTTTACACTATAATTTGCTGAAATGTTGAAATGCACCATGAGTGACAGGAATTGAAATTAATTGAATTGAAGGAACTGAAGGAATTCTTTAGTGTCATATGATCCTTAAAAAATGATTCTAATATGTTGATTATATTCTAATATTCTAAAATAATAGTGACTACTGACTCCAAACTTTTGAACTCTTTTGTATCACTGCATCGCTGTATTTGAACATCTGTCCACAGAATTGTGTGGGAAGTAGTACTTCCAGTGCAGTCTTCAAGAAATCGCCACTGATATATCACTTTCACAGTATCACATCACACTACAGGATGCTTTATAAAGCAAACACTCTTAACATCCGCAACAGTAAAAACGTCCTGTGGGCTGGAAAGTGAGTAAAGATACACTGACGTCACAACCATACAAGTCACCTAAGATGAGCTGAATGACTAAATCTATTAGTCTGCTTGCAGATCATCCCTCTTCGAAACATGCTCATGGCGCAAAGCTGCTGTAAAGTAATCTACTTCCATAATGATCTGACTAACAAGGTGTGGAGTTACACTGAGATAATGGATGGCATAAACCCCCTGATGTGGCATTTGCCCAGGGCAACAAACTCCAATCTAAGCTGTGTGAGAAATGTTGGTCAATACCCTATGCAGAGAGGAAACTCTATTAAAAACACTGCAGTTCACACACTTACAGCCTGAGCTTCCCTCACATACACACTTTACCAGTGCATGAATGAATGAACAGGGGATTGAAGAGAGCCAGAAAGCAGGGGGTGGAGATTGAGTGAA